>NC_138037.1:36301759-36525618 GCF_964106645.2 Podarcis pityusensis
GTAAATATGATGAGTTTCTGTGACAGGATCTACTCAAGAGAGATGAAAGCTAGTTCCAAGAGCAGATTTTATATTTGAAAGTAATCACAGTCAGTCCATATTTATTAGACAGATTTGTACTCAACGCGGTTTGCCAAACATCGCTTCCACCCTCACCCCAGCTTCATTCAGGCTACTAAAGAAGGGAAACCATTCTTGGGAGAATCTACTGTAGTGGGATAATCTACTGGAAAGCTGTTTGCTCCCTATGCTGTTGGACATCTATTAAGATATCATAACCAAATTCTGCAGGGTCATTCCTGAGAGTCAGTGTAGTGTAGTGGTCAGACTAGGTGAGACCTCTAGTCAATGAACACCCAGCCTGGGTTATGAAGATACTCTCAGCTACTCCAGCATTCTGCTGATGCCATCAGTGTGGTCTGCCTTAGCAGCAGGATCGCGGATGGTGATCCTGAAACATTGGTCCTTCTCCAAGGTGCTGATCCTGCCTTGTCTTCCTGTCTGCTTGAGACCCCTTGGCTGGGGCCATCACCTGCTCTCAGTGGTGGGCATCTCCATGGATTAGGACAATACTACACTGTTCCAAAACTGTGTGTAACGGTCCACTCTTAGGCAAAAGTGACATCAGATTGCATCCAATGTGGTTTCTGTACAAGGATGCTCGGCCAAAATGAATCCTTTGCTCTCCATCCCACTGTGGTCCTCTGCTCACACCTCACCAGAAGCCACTCCTAAGACACTTCTCCATGTGGAGGAAAGGGTGGGTGGAAGTTTCCCTTGCAGGAGCACCCTCTCTATCTAATCTTCCTTCCTTCCTTCCTTCCTTCCTTCCTTCCTTCCTTCCTTCCTTCCTTGCATTCAGCATGGAGACATAAATGCTAGGGTGCTTCATTTTTGTTCTTTGTTTATTGCTTATTCATTTCTTCCCATAAAGCATTGGGAAAATGTAGCCAGGACACTCCTGACTTCCCAGCAATAGGTTGCAGCTGCTTACTGAGAGATGTGACCAGGGTGTGCATAGCCTGTGCTTCCACAGATATGCCAGGACAGCAGCACCAGCCATAGGAGCCAACTCCTAGGGGCTGAGGTCCCTTTGCCCCCCCCCCCATAAAATATTTGAGGGGACCGCCGCCCCTCCAGTTGATGGACATTGCCATTCAAATTGTCTGTGCGTGCCATGTCTGGTGATCTATTATGCAAGGTGGGGCTTACCTGCCCCCCCCAATGTTTTGTTCAAGTTGGCACACTTGGCACCAGCACCCCCCCTGCCTCATCGCTGCCCCTCTTTCTCCCAGTAAACAGCAGCAACGCACTGCCAGGAGTTTTCATGTGTCACGCCATCCAATAACCCCTCCCTACTGATTGTGCCAAGTGGTTGAGTCCAAAATATATGCCTAGCTATTCCCCAGACCCGAGAGCATATCCACACCAAACATTTAAGCATTCAACACACGTTTGGAGCACATAGCTTCCCCCACAGAATCTTGGGAGCTGTAGTTTCCTCCCTCACAGAACTACAAGTCCCAGCACTGGAAACAAACTTCCATTCCCAGAATTCTTTGAGGGAAGTCATGTGCTTTAAATCTGCATTGTATGCACTTTAAATGTATACAGTGGTGCCTCAGGTTAAGTACTTAATTCATTCCGGAGGTCCGTTCTTAACCTGAAACTGTTCTTAACCTGAAGCACCACTTTAGCTAACAGGGCCTGCTGCTGCTGCTGTGCCGCCGGAGCACGATTTCTGTTCTCATCCTGAAGCAAAGTTCTTAACCTGAGGTACTATTTCTGGGTTAGCGGAGTCTGTAACCTGAAGCGTATGTAACCCAAGGTACCACTATAGTGTGGAGCTGCCCTTAAAGCAAATGTTCCCCCCCCCAAAGAATCCTGATACTTTTCCGCTTGCTAAGGGTGCTGTGAATAGTAGTTCTGTGAACTACAGTTCCCAGAATTTTTTGAGAGGAGTAATGACTGTTTAAGTTGTATAAATGGGCTTTAAATGTATGTTGTGGGTGTGACACATGAATATGACCCCACTTCTCTGAAAAAGTGATTGTGTGCTGGGAAAAAGAGCAACCATGAGAGGCCTCTGAGGTCATTGGCTATTCTGAGACATTTCAAGATTCCCGACAAGGAAATTCTGGATATATTTCAGTTTGTTTGCTCCTCCAGAAAGGACTCGGGGAAAGTGTGGGGAGAGAGGTGGGAAAAGTTGCCGTGCATTTTTTAAAATGAAAGTGCCCTTTGCATACAAGTAATTTAACAAAATGAAAAGCCAGGGATTCAGACACACCTCAAAGCCATGTTATTTCTACGCTATTCATACCACTTTTCTTGTTTACATAGAACTTTTTTTGTTGTTTTCTTTTCCAGAAGAATGCTGCCAATCGCCAGAGGCAGACATGTTTATCAAGCGGTGTATCTTGACGTTTGACATAAAATCTGTGGCCTTTAGTAGAGCCAAAAAACCTTCTGTCAGCACCTTGGAGACAGCAAGCCCACGGGGCTGGCTTGGGACCAGAGAGAACGGGCCAACGGTCGAGCAGTTGACACCGAGCCAAGAATTACAAAGAAGAGGGAAAGTCAAACTCAGGACCAACAACCCTTTTTTTCCATCCACTCTGTTTAATATCTCAGGGAGCCATTTAAACCACAAATCTGTCACAGTTTGGGTGAAAAGAGTGGTTTTTCTTCCTAGGTGAAGCACTCTTTTGCTGGCCAACCTAGAGATAGATCATTCTTTTGGATGTGGAAGTTGGTGTCAGTGAGATGGTAAATCCTATTACAGTGGTACCTCGGGTTAAGTACTTAAATCGTTCCGGAGGTCTGTTCTTAACCTGAAACTGTTCTTAACCTGAAGCACCACTTTAGCTAATGGGGCCTCCTGTTGCCGCTGCACCGCCGGAGCCCAATTTCTTTTCTTATCCTGAAGCAAAGTTCTTAACCTGAAGCACTATTTCTGGGTTAGCGGAGTGTGTAACCTGAAGTGTATGTAACCTGAAGCGTATGTAACCCAAGGTACCACTGTACACAGTGTGCCATCTTGGAAAACAAAAACGCTCTTCAAGAAATCTCAGAACCAAGTTGAATCAAGAAATGCTCAAGTAGATTCCCCACCCCAGCCATATTTTTTAAAAATACATTTTTTCAAACAAAGGACAGCCAACGAATGTCTAAGAAAATGCAAGTGAGTGGCTTCTGTTGAAGTACCAGGCCAGGAGTAGTCAAGGTGATGCCCTCCTGAGGCTGTTGGACTACAACTCCCATCAGCCCCAGCCAGCATGGCCAATGAGCAGAGGTGATGAGAGTGGTAGTCCAACAACATATGGATAAGGATGGGTAAATATGTCCATTGCAGTTTTCCAGGTTTCACATTTTTCTGCTCTTCACTTCTCTACATTTCCACATCAGTTTGCAATATATATATTTTTTTAAAAGAAGTTATCATGAAAATTTGTCAGTGCTAATTTATCATAATATGCACATTTTCATATGCAATTTGGCAAAGCAATTTCCCCAATATAATGCTACTATAATGTTACTTTCACAAATGTATGTATTATTATTCAGGCTTTATTCTCATACTGGGGTTCCCAAACTGTGGTCCATGGACCATTAGCGGTCCATGAATTTCATTCAGGCGGTCCATGTCATGTCTGAGGATTTTTGGTTGAAGATGGACACGGCACATCCATCACACCAAAAATTCATATTGATTCTTAATTGTATTTTTATCACTCTTAATTGTATTTTTATATGTTGTAATACAATACAAGAAGAAATGACATTTGTCATTTCTTCCTGTATTGTATTACAACATATTATATGGAATTACAATTGTTGCAATGGGGAGAAAAATAATTAAGTGGTCCCCCAAGACCACTTTCCAAGTGATCCATGAGAGAAGAATTTTTTGGGAACTACTGTTCTAGGATATGAATTTCTGAACATATTGCCTCTTGGAGAACTGAATCTTGTAATTCAGATAAGTGTGAATTTTGAAAAATGACTGTGTTGTTTCAGAAAGTAAGAACTAGGTAGGTTCATCTTTAAAATGCAAACTGAATAATATTTCTCCTCCATCCATCCATCCATCTGGCTTCCTCTGTCCTAGGCTATGACTTCATAGAACAGCCCTGGAACATGAACATGGGATGGATAGCAGTTAAGTAAGAAAGGAAAACATGTGACAGATAAATCTCTTAAGCAGGCTTCCTCAACCTCGGCCCTCCATATGTTTTTGACCTACAACTCTCATGATCCTTAGCTAGCAGGACCAGTGGTCAGGGATGATGGGAATTGTAGTCTCAAAACATCTGGAGGGCCGAGGTTGAGGAAGCCTGCTCTTGAGGAACAGAAGGGTTGGGTAGTCCATATTGTTGGGCTACGCCATTAGCCATGTTGGCTGGAGTTGATGGAAGTCCAGCAACATCTGAAAGCCCACCCCTGGGTTAGATAGTGTGGAACAAGATAGGTAACCCCAGAAACATTTGGGGATGCTTTGATGTGTCTCAGACTCTCAGTAAAGCCTTTCCATGACAGAAATTCAATTCATAGGACTGTCCCAGACATGCATTTACCATGTCTCCAGATGCATTGTTTTCCATGTATACAGAAACACTCACACAGGAGTCTGTCTATATCTAATGCCATAGCGCATCCTTGAAAGCAGCAAGAAACACTGGAACAGCAGTAAATTGCTTGTGATTTATAGACATTTTTTTATTCCATGCTGTAGGAGTGGAAACATTCAGACATGTAGAGCAACGGTTCTCGAACTTTTTCCTCCATGGACCACTTAAACATTGCTGAGGGTCTTGGCGAACTGCTTAATGATTTTTCTGCCTGTTGCAGCAATTTGTAACGTGCAGTGTGCTGCTTCTTTTATTTATGTTGTATTTTATTGTATTGCAATCTGAATTCCACGGAGGTCAAATTGCAATACAGTGGTACCTCTGGATACGAACGGGATCCATTCCGGAGCCCTGTTCCAGAGCCCTGTTTGCATCCAGAAGTGAACACAACCCGCGTCTGCACATCTGCGCGTGCTCAGGTCGTGATTCGCCACTTCCGCACATGCGCATGATGTCATTTTGACCGTCTGCACATGCGCGTGCGGCGAAACCCGGAAGTAACCCACTCCGTTACTTCCAGGTCGCTGCGGAGCGCAACCCGAAAGTGCTCAACCTGAAGCAACTTCAACCCGAGGTATGACTGTACAGGTAAATCACACGTATGCGCAAAAACATGTAAAACCAGGAACCCCCGAAAACGACACCCCCACAAGGTAGAGGGCTTCGTGCCTGGCTTCGGGAATGTGGCACAAGGGCTCTGGCAGTGTCCCAGAGCCCTCCCACTGCCTTCTCAAAGCCCAGTAGGCACTTGCCCAGCCTTGGGAGGGAGGAGGCACAAGGGCTCTGAGACCCTGCAGGAGCCTTCACCTCTCATTCCCAAATCCCAGCACCTCCTGTGTAAGTAAAATACAGTGGTACCTCAGGTTAAGTACTTAATTCGTTCTGGAGGTCCGTTATTAACCTGAAACTGTTCTTAACCTGAAGCACCACTTTAGCTAATGGGGCCTCCTGCTGCCGCCGCACTGCCGGAGCACAATTTCTGTTCTCATCCTGAAGCAAAGTTCTTAACCCGAGGTACTATTTCTGGGTTAGCGGAGTCTGTAACCTGAAGCGTATGTAACCTGAAGCGTATGTAACCCGAGGTACCACTGTAAGTGTAAGATGCTTTAAAGCTCCATACCTGAGCACTTTTTCTTTTTCTTTTTCTTTTTTGGCTGTGGGGCTTTCCCCGTGAAAATTCTCTCTTTATCACTGAATCGGAGCAAGCCCCAATTGCCATTCGTTGCGCTTCAGCTTTAAAAAGCTGGTTTTGTGGGGAAAGTTTTGGGGCGAAGAAAAGAGCATGGAGCTTTAAAATGCCGGCCTGTGTCTGGAAATCTTGGGGCAAAGGGCAAATGTGGAAAAGTCCACCTTCTCGTAGTGCTGTCGGGCTTCTGCTGCTCACACCATTGCACCTCACATCCAGAACTCCTTAATAATGACTTGCTCCCTTTTGTTGTTGTTCTTGCTGGGATCCCTTCGTTCAGCGTTGTGGAATCTGTGGATGTCCTGATGTGGTTGGACTCTTAACTCCCATCAACCCTGGCCTGTGTGGCCAATGCTCAGGGATGATGGAAGCTATGTGGTCCAGGAACATCTGGCAGGCCACCAGTCTCCCATCATTATCTTAGCTATTGCTTTACACCTGCTCCCATCAAGACATACTTATGCCCCTATTTTTCTGAGCAGCGGATGAGGAAGTGTTGTTCTGCAGGCGACAGCGCTCCCAAGACTGGTAAAAGCCACTGTTGACAGGCCACCTCTGTATTTCAGGGAAGAGACAGGTATGAATGTAGCAAAGCCGGGATGACAGGGAGCAAATGTACCTTGGCAGGAGGTATACATCATTATAACCTCCGCTCCTGATGAGTTCTTGCTTCGTGAAGTCATGCTTGGTGTAATGAAATCCACACCAGAGAACCTGATTTGAAAAAACACCTGCCCTGATACAATATCTAAAGCAAAGCAAAGCGTTTCTAGGAAGTCTTCAACAAACGGCAGTAAGCACTTACACCTCTTGTTCCCTAGAAGCATTTTGGAGCCCCGACCAGGAAAAAGGGACCTCATTTGACAAGCGCTTGTGAAAAAGCAGCCTTTTCAGGCAGAATTGCTTATTTTCTGTAGGAAAGCATGGCCTACGTTTCTGCAAAATGTTCCAGTCAACTTGCTTCGTATCCAGTCATCATTTTCCAACGCCGCTCACAGTTATCAAAACTCCCAGAATTGGGAAAAGAAAAAAAATCTCCAGGCTGTCATTTTTATTCTATTTTGGTAAATCACACTTGCTTTCCCTTAGCCACGGCCTTCCTTTTTTTCTTTGCTGCGCCCATTCTGTCATTTTTGCTGGGCATACTGCCCAAGCTGGTGAAGATTGCATCGCTCTCGCTCCAGAAGCATAGCCAGCACTCTGCACAATTTATGTCACAGAAAGCCTGTGGGAAATGACTCTGATGCGGGGAGGGCAGAGAGAGAGAGAACTGCAAATTTAACATCCATTTAATGCAGGGAGCGTTACAGGCATTCAAGGAGGTAATTCTGGAGCAAGTGCTCCAGAAGCTGTAATCAAATACCTGCACAATAGTTCAAATGATTAAACCATACTTTTTTCTAACTATGCCATCCACACCTGGGTTTTGTACACATTATTATAGCATTTTTAATTTTACAAAAACAATAAAATCAAGGAAAAATCACAACCATACTTTAAAACAAACAAAAGTTAAAATAGTAAAGCAGATTAAAATATGCTTCGACATTCTAGATACCTGGGTAGTCTGGTCTAAACAAGAATTTTTTTAGCAGGCATCCAAAAGAGTACGGGGAAGGTACCAGCTTGCTCTCAAGAGGCGGGGAGTTTCAAAGTTTAATTGCTGCCCCTTTTATCATATGTGGTAGACATGTAAGGTAGTAAAACAATTTTGGGAAATGATTTATAATGGGTTGGGGGGGAAATGTTTAAAATCACTTTTTCTAAAAAAAAACTATTAAAAAAACTGAAGCCTTTCTTTTAGGAATTCTAGGTGCCGAAATTCCAAGGGAGCAAAGAAGATTATTTATGTAAACCCTAACCACGACTGTGTGGCTGTTATTGCCCCAGAGATGGAAAGAAGATAAAGTCCCTACCAGAGAAGAATGGCAGATTAAGTTGATGGATTATGCTGAATTGGCAGAAATGACCAGAAGGATCAGAAATCAGGAAGCCCGCAGTTTTAATAAGGAATGGGGGAAATTTATAATTTATCTTAAAAACCATTGTAAACAGTTAAAACCGTTAGTAGTAATGGAATAACACTTGTAGTTTAATGGTGAATTTTGGATATAATGGAAATGTAAAAGATTTGGTCCGTTCTTACACCAAAGCATTCTTAAGAGGAGACATGCGCTTTCCCTAATGAGGTCTCCCGCCGTCAGGGTTCGGCCTCCGTTCGGCTTCTGGGGCAAAGTGCGCTAACCGGAACACCTACTTCCTGTTTTGCGGAGGTCATTGTCCTCAGCGTTCGTTAACAGGACTCTTCTTAGATCGAGTTACCACTGTATAATTAATCCAGAATACGGCAGCTAGACTGGTGACTGGGAGTGGCCGCCGAGACCATATAACACTGGTCCTGAAAGACCTACATTGGCTCCCAGTACGTTTCCGAGCACAACTCAAAGCGCTGGTGCTGACCTTTAAAGTCCTAAACAGCCTTGGTCCAGTGTACCTGAAGGAGCATCTCCACCCCCATCGTTCAGCCCAGACACTGAGGTTCAGCACCGAGGGCCTTCTGGCGGTTCCCTCCCTGTGAGAAGCCAAGTTGCAGGGAACCAGGCAGACAGCCTTCTCAGTAGTGGCACCTGCCCTGTGGAACACCCTCTCATCAGATGTCAAGGAAATAAACAACTACCTGACTTTTAGAAGACATCTGAAGGCAGCCCTGTTTAGGGAAGTTTTTAAAGTTTGATGCTTTATCACGTTTTTAATATTCTGTTGGGATATATGTATGATGTGGGTGTGACCTAGTTCCTAGCTCTCCGGATCCCAAGAGCCTCTCTTCAATTTGCCTTTGTTTTGTGTTTAAAGGCAGCATCTTCCATGAGAATAGGTGCTGCCTTTGAAGCCGATGATGCCTTTATTCCCATCCCAACATCTCCAGCGGCCTTTTATCTGCCTCCCATTGACATGGCAGATCTGGCCGTTACCATGTCATTGCCCAGCTATTGAAAACATTTTGGGCTCAGAGCTTGCGGCTCTTGGTTATTGACTCAGTGTCCCCTGAGCAGATGCCTAGTTCAGTACTTTGGCAACTGTTCACTTACCAAGTGCTGCCATGGCAATCCAGTACAATAGAAAATGAAATGTCTCGAATGTGTGTGGGCCTGAAACATGCAGAGCTGAACGAGAATGAAAACGACGCGAATGCAAGGAAGTGACTTTATCTGCTCGATAGAGCAAAAGATAACATATTGCAAAACAGATTCGGTGGTAACTAATATCGTGTTAGCATGGCTGAATCGGGTGAAACAACTTTGCCAGGTTTCCTCCACGGATATTTCCTTGCCGTTTGGAAATCTTCTCCCTCGCTTAATTCTTCCCATAGGTCTTCTAAGAATGTACTGATTTATTTAAAAACATTTCTATTCCCATGCTTCTTCACAATAACTCAGGTTGGGGAACAAATAAGACTCATCTTAAAAACCACAAATCCACTAAAGAGATACAAGAGCAGGGAAAAAGATAACACGTTATGCAACAGAATGCTAACTATTTCCAAACGAGGAGTGAGTGTTTCAATGGAATGAAGATTTAATTTGAATTATTGCCAAAAACAAAGCTTTGATGTACCTTGACTATGTTACCCTTTGCAGGCATTTTATGAATTGTTAGATTCTTACTCAAAGGAAATATACAGCCATTAACACCCACGCAGCAAGCGTGCTAAAGTATATTTTTACCTAAGTCTACTTTGAATAAAATTCAGTATTAAAGACTGCAACCCCATGTTCGGACAGCAGTCGTATGCATAGTTACCTGGAAGTAAGCCCCATTGAACTCAATAGGACTTCTCTTTAGACATGTCTAGGATTGCTGTGTTGCTTAACGAAGGATTGCACAAAGGTTGCAATCCTAAACAGACCTGCTAGAGAGCAAAACAAGTCCGTGGGACCCACTGATTAAACATGCATAGGATGAGGATGACTCAGTAATCAGTATTCTTCTGTGAATTAAAACAGACATTTTCCCAGGAGTTCACAGTGCCCTAAGCTGGCTGGCTGTATTTTAGATTGCTCCAACCTTCCTGCATTCTTGAAAAAATTCCATTTGGGCACAATTATGTGACTAACTTCTGTGGTTATTATTTCCACAGCCTTTAAAATAAATTGCCTCTCCCCGTCCCACCCCAACACGAAGGAATGTGTTTTAGAGCACTGCTCACAATTTTCCTTCTCACTTGCAAATATAATGGAGACAGCAGCTTACCTGGGGTGACGCTCTATTGAATGCATTATGACTTAGATTTCTGAGTTAACCTGCTCTGAATTGCACTATAAGGCTGCAATTGCGGCGGCAGCAGGAGCACGATTTCTGTTCTCATCCTGAAGCAAGGTACTATTTCTGGGTTAGCAGAGTCTGTAACCTGAAGCGTCTGTAACCCGAGGTACCACTGTACGTAACAGGGTGAAGCTAGAGCACCAGGCTAGAGCATCTTTTTGCACCAGGTCAGTGAGGACCACTTGCTTTTTAAAATTCTCCCATATATACAGAAATCCTCGTGCGCCTTTGGGACTGTATCTGTAGATTTCCCCCTCTGTGTCGAATAACTGGAGTCAAATAAGTGCTGTTTACTTTTTATAATACATAGAAGATGGATCTCCCCTGGGAGGCTGTGGACTCTCTTTCCTTGGAGGTTTCTAAGCAGAGGTTGGGTGGCCATCTGTCCTGGATACTTTAGCTGAGTTCCCTACATTGTAGGGGGTTGTACTAGAAAGATGACCCATAGGATCCCTTCCAGCTCCATGATACAGTCATACCTCGGGATGCGAACGTGATCCATGCAGGAGACACGTTCGCAACCCGCAGCGTTCTCAACCTGCAGCGCCGCGTCTGCGCATGCGCGTGACATCATTTTGTGTTTCTGCGCATGCATGAGCACCGAAACCCGGGAGTAACCCGTTCCGGTATTTCCAGGTTCAGCGCACTCCGCAACCCGAAAGCACGCAACCCGCAGCGTTCGCAACCCAAGGTATGACTATACTATGCTTTTCTGAGTCAACAATATTTCAAAATGCTCCTATTGAACATATATTGACAACAATATTTCATTTTATGTAGTTGTATTTTGTACAAATTATAAAAATTATAAATAAAGCATGTTCTATTTGCAAACAAAACATTTAAATAGCTACCTTTCTACCAGTAGGACAGGGGGGCGGGCCCATGGGTATAGCCAGGATTTGGGCGGGGGGCAGAATCTCAGATTTGTATTGATTTTCAGTAATTTTGGGGGGCAGCTGCCCCCTGCCCCCTGGCTACACCCATGGGGGGCACAGGAAGGAAACAAGGCCAGAAGGGGGGCACGGTTGGAAAAAGTTTGGGAAACACTGATCTAGACTAGGGAATCACATTGCTCCCCCTGCTGGCAGCATCTTCCAAAATTCAGAAGCAGCCTCATTCCCCACGAGCTCAGAAAGTTAGTTAAAATGTATATGAGCTGAGAAAACCCTTTATGGCAGACTTCTAAAAGTCTATAAATGGAAATGCTGACAGAGCTTTATGTGCCTATGAGCTTTCTGAATGAAACTTGAGTAACAGGAGGCCTTGGTTTTTGTTGTGTGTTTTTGAAGCCAGAGCTAGTCCAATAAGGTCATGTGCAAAGAATGTGTATATTTCATTTCAACGTTCCCCCCCCCCATCCTGAACGTGGCTCATATATTGGCTCTGAATAAAATAGGGCTTCCTCAGGGAGAGTCTCTCTGACCCATCAAATGGGAGAGACGTTTGGAGCTACTGCAAATGGAAATAAATCAGCAAAGAAGAATGTATGGCTAATTGTGGCTTTTCCCCATCCATACAACCTCAAGATATTTTAATTTAAGACAGAGGTCTTTTCTGGAACTAGTGTTTGATTTTTTTGTTCTTTCCTTTTTTAAAAGTATTATTATTATTATTATTATTATTATTATTATTATTATTATTTAAGCGATTACTCATCAAAGAGAAATAAAGTTAAGATTGGATATTTACCTAGAAACATATTGTTTCAATATCTAATGAAAAGGGTCTGTTTCTCAATTACCCATGTCAGTCTGGTTCTTGACGCAGCTTCCAAAAAAGCAAGTCAGTTTAGTCATCAAAACCATATTTCAGAATCATTCATATATGTTGATAGCGTTTCAGCTTTTTCCCAAGGGCATCGCATTATAAATCTTTGCAACCATCAATATAGCAAATACCAAGTCTAATAAATGGATAGCATCTGAACTAGTGCTTAATTTCTAAACTGAGAGGCTCAGAGGGGCTTCAGACAGATTGACTTTGACACAGAAGAGCCCTGTTCCCTAATTCTAAGCAAATGGAAACACAGCCATGATGATTTGGTGGCAAGGAGATTGCACTCTGCACATGCTCGGGGTCATCTTTTTTTACTAGCATCTCTTATTTTTATGGCATTTGGAATAGGATTAGACTCCTAGCTAAGACTTCAGCTTTCTAGCTTAAAGGCTTTTTTCATGTCTCTGCAAATGTCTCTGAGCATGGAGAGAAAGCTTTTCCAACCCAAAGAACCAAAGTCATCCAAGCTACCATCTGGGCCTGAAAGAAAGATCTGGCCAGCGATGGAAACAAGAAACTGAACTGGATGAGTCCTTGGACTAATCCAGCAGACCTCTTCTTCTGCTCCTGGTTGCCCCAAATCCAAGCAAAAGTGAATGTTCTCCTCATCTGCATCATTTATTTTGGTATTCATATTTTATCAAAAAGGTTTCCATCATAAAGAAATAAAGTGATGCAAAGAAAAAGAGAAAAGGAAACATGAAAAGGCACAAAAATGTGTAGAAAGAAACAATATATGAATATATACAATATACCAAAAAAAACCCCACCTAATCCATACATTCTTATATAAATTTGATTTCATTTTCCTGATACATAGGTAAATATGAAAGCCTACTACCGGTACATTTTGTATAAACTCATTCCAAATGGTGTCATATGTAGCCAAACAAAGTCTACGTCTATGAGCAGTCCGTTCATAAGTTGTCAGTGTTATCATATGGTCAATCTATTTATCCCATCCTTTATACCAGGGATAGGGTAGGTGTGGTCCTCCTGATGGGGATAGTCTACAACTTCTCCCATCCCTGACCATTGGTGGTACTGGCTGGGGCTCTTGAGTCCTGCAACAACTGGAGGGCCACTAGGACAGGCTTCCTCAGCCTCGGCCCTCCAGATGTTTTGGCCTACAACTCCCATGATCCCTAGCTAGCAGGACCAGCAGTCAGGGATGATGGGAATTGTAGTCTCAAAACCTCTGGAGGGCTGAGGCTGAGGAAGCCTGCGCTAGAACCTTCCAGATGTTCCTAAACTACAACTCCCATCAGCTCCAGCCAGCAGGTCAGGGATGATGGGGTTGGGAGTCCAGCAACATCTGGAGGACCACAGCTTCGCCACCCCTGCTTTCTACAGTGCCAGTCACGTGTTTGGTACTGCGCATACCTGCGGCAAACGCCTCTCCTCCTTACCCAACGCTGACCAAGAAAGTAGCAGGACTCCCTTTCCGAATTCCACATTTCACACCTGCCCATGAACGTCTCAAGTGATCAGGTCCTACCAATTAGGTGAGAAAATCTTGCAACCTTTCAAGGCAACCCACTTAACAAGGAAAGGAGCGGCAAGAGGCGGACAGGAAGCCTGCGTCCAATTGCCTGTTCCTGCATTAATATGTCATGTAGTTCGTTCCTTCAACCGCTGACCAGATCGATCTGCGTTTACACACCAATAATCAACCGAACCTCTTTCAAAGGAATACCTCCACGGGCCGTTTACAAGCCTCCCAAAACTGCAGAAATGAATCAACATTAAGGGGAAGATTAGCTGCTGCCTCCATGATGAATGGCACCTACAGGGGCCCCCACCGCCCCTCCCCACTGACACTTTCTGATTCGGTTTCTGTTGCCCTCTAGTGGCCGAAGGGAGACGGCTGCGGAATAGAAGTTGCCTCAGATGGGAGTCTATTAAACAGGGGTAGGACCCCACTGGTGCGCTGCGTGGATGCGATTTTATCAACAGAGACTCATCGCCCGTTGCAAATCAGTAAATTCATTTGGAGAGGGAGGGGGAAAGGCGAGATCTAGTGAAAGGGCGTCCGAACGACGGCAGTTCACTCCGTCACTGAAAACAAAACAAAACAAAAGGAAAAAGGTACCGATTGTTTCCCTGTGGAATGGCTGATAAGAATCACGAAGGACGAAAGCGAGAACAAAATATGGCCATGCTTTGTCACCGTGACCCCTTGTTCTGGGATCTAGAAAGTACAGGATGCTCTGTGCAAAAAGAGCAAAATCATTATTTCCTAGCCAAAGCAACAAACAAACTTTGGGAGGAATGGGTCAGCAACGATACAAGGTGTACCAAGAAATTCCTCAGAGGAGTTTTAAAGGACCTTTCTGGATTTTTCAGCGTGTGGAAAAAGCTTAAATTGAACGAAGGCGTCTCCACCCCAGACTTCAGCCCCAGAACCTATTTTCAAAATCTGGAGGGTAACAAGATCCCTCACTCCCCCCATGTAATGGGGGTAGGTGGCTTTTTAAATAATGTTATGCCTTACTTTGCCTGAGGAAAATGCATGTACCCCCTTGGCTGAGTTCAGGTTTATACTAAGACTGAAAGACCAGAAAGGGACGCTGATTTTATCGGAATATCTCAAATTATTCAATTAGACCCAATAAGCGTTTATCTGACTATCTCAATAGGGTAGGACAGCAAGCTTCAGGGGTGCACAGAACTCAGATTCAAGTGAAATAAAGTTATTGTGTGGACCAACCACTCTGGGATCTGATTGGATTAATCTTCTCTGCCTGGGATGGATGTGGCAGCTGAAGGGATAGAGAGGGAATGATGTCCAGGCCTGGTTTCTGTAATTTAGGCAGGCAGAAAACTGTTATTAACAAGGACACATAAATATTCAGAAGCGCTTTAGAAAAGGAATATAAACAAGCCCAACATGCTCTAACTCTGGACAGTCTCTGAGTTCACTTAGATCAATCAGGGAAACGGAGATCACAATAACAGCAAAGGGTAACGGGTGCAATGAAGCCAAAACAAAGCACTTCAGCCTCCCATTTATTTCAGCCAGAAATGTAAGCATGTGTTTAACTTTCCTATGGAAACCAGTGGGATCTGAAGTTGATTAATTTGGGCTAGATTGCTCCCCAAGTGGACTTAAATTTAAAGAAGGGACAAGGTAGATATGGACCATTGAAGGCATCCACTGCTCCTTATTTATAATTACTTATTGGTACTGTGTGGAAGCACTCAGACCTTTTTTAAAAAAAGTAAATATGCAAGCAATAATGGGAGGGCAGACTTCTCTGCAAATGAAAGAAACAAGTTTGTCATCACATGATTCTTGTTCGCTTTCTATTTTGTATTGTTTCAGTTTGATATGGCGTACATATGCATCTACAGTGGTACCTCAGGTTAAGTGCTTAATTCGTTCCGGAGGTCCGTTCTTAACCTGAAGCACCACTTTAGCTAATGGGGCCTCCTGCTGCCGCCACACCGCCAGAGCACGATTTCTGTTCTCATCCTGAAGGAGAGTTCTTAACCGGAAGCACTATTTCTGGGTTAGCGGAGTGTGTAACCTGAAGCGTATGTAACCTGAGGTACCACTGTATTAAATTTGAATTATTGTCTTCCAGTTATTCACCTCCAGCAATTTTGGAATGTAACCTTTTTAAATTAAAACTTTGAAAAAATTAAAAATTAAAACCTCATTCTCCCCACCCCAACTTGACACATAGAAACATAAGCAGCTGCCTTCTACTGAGTCAGACCAATAGCTCATCGATCTCAGTATTGACAACACGGATTGGCAGCAGCTGTCCAGGATGTCAGATAAGGGGACATCTAAAGACATCGATGCCAGGATCGAACCTGGAACCTCCTGCATGCTAACCAAGAAGTTCTAGCAACTGAGTTAGGATCCCTTGCCAGTACTTTTGCATTCCCCTTCCTTAAAAACCATTAAACACAACAGCATCCATAACTGGGAATGCAGTGGTCGGGGTTGAATTGGAAGACTATGAATTGGATGGGTTTGCACAGCAAATTCCAGGTAGAAGAATCTGCTTATGAATCCTTCTTCTTAGCTTTACCCAAGCATCCTCTAGAATGCTGCAAGTCTAGGCTCCACAAAGCTGAATGAGGCTGGGTGTGGAGTAACGGCTAGAGTGTTGGATTAGGACCTGGGAAACCAGGGTTCGATACCCCGCCGGGTGACCTTGGACCAGTCACTGTCTCCCAGCCTAACCTACTTCACAGGGTTGTTGTGAAGATCAAATGAGAAGGGAAGAAACGTGTACACCCCCCCTTACTCTGAGCTCTTGGATGTATGAAGGTAAAACAAATAGATAAATCATCTCTTTGACCAGCACAACCCCTCCTGTGGTTGGCCCTGGGGGACTGACAACAGATCCATTTTTGCCTCCCTGGATGGCTTAAGCGGCGAGTGTGAAATGGTTAGAAATGCAACCAGTTTGCTGTGCTTTTTTCCCGCTCAAGCTCCTCGGACTCCCCCCACCCAGACTTCACCATCATTCCTTCCTCAAGCCTTCTCCTGACCAGACTCTCTGACGCAGCCTTTCCTCGCGGGAACGAATTCCATCCCCACTTCGTCTCCAGGGAACCGTCTTTATTTAGACAGAAACTCCAAACAGAGAGAAAGCTGGAGCAAAACAGACAAGAAAGGGAGGAGAGGGGAAGGTGGCCGGTTTGGATCCTGCCGCCCAACAGCTGCGAGGCTTTGCTGATGGTTTATAACCCCGGCTCTCTGGAAGTTTTGCTTTTCAGCGTCCAATGAAAACAATTTCTGTATCATTGTTTCTCTTATTATTATTATGGAGGGGGGATTTTTCTTGGAACGTCTGCTTACGGTTTTTCTTTTAAAGGAAGAGCAGCTCAATGTGTGTCACGCACAACTAATATAACAGAAATGTTAATTCCTCCCCCCCCCCCGCCCGCCAGTTTATTGAATTTTAAGAACAACAGGTTGCAGAACAAAGTAAAGACGTTCCTAAAAGCAATCAGTTGTCACAATTGCCAGTGAGGAAATATAGGCTGCAGCTTTGGGGTTTCCTGGGGACAGATCCACAGCACATGACCCCCCATATATATATATATATATATATATATATATATATATATATATATCCTGGGAACTGCAGTTTAAGGGTTCTGAGAATTGTAGCTCTCTGAGGGGAAAACTACTCATGTGCTTTAAATATGTGTTGAATGAGTTGTAAATATATGGTGCGGATCTCCCCTGGAGTCAATAATAAAACAGACCAAGAGGAAAAGGATGTGTGGTTTATGATTCTATTCTATTATTTTATTTTATTTAACAAGATTTCTATACCACTTTAATAATAAATTGTTGCTGTTGTTTGTACCCCGCTCTTCTGACAGGCTTGTCCCAGCCACTCTGGGCTGCTTCTGAGATATATAAAACCATAATACAATATCAAACCTTAAAAAGCTTCCCTTTACAGGGCTGCCTTCTGATGTCTTCTAAAGGTTGTATAGTTACTCATCTCCAAAAGCCTCTAAGCAGCTTACAACTAATATATTATTTTTTAAAAAAACAACAACGATACAATCAAAATGACATTTTTAAAAAAATTTATTGATTAAAATCAGCAGGACTGTGGGGTGCTTTGTTTTTGTAGGCACAGGATCGCCAGGTCCATGGAACAAAACCGGGCTTTCTCTGTGGAGTAAACACGGGTTCCCCTAGCTAAGGATGGAGTTGGGAGAGGAGCGAAGGGAGAGGCCTTCTTTCGCCTCCCTTCCCCTCGCTTAAGAGACGGGACATGTGTTTTTCATAGATGGCTTTATTGCGGCGCTTTGAAGGGTGGCAGATCGGATGATAAACGAACGTCTATTTCCCCCCCCCCCCCAACCCCATATGTTGATTTAACTTGTTCCCAAGCTCAGCCCCGGAATACGAATGTTCCCTTTACAAAGGACGGGCCAGACTGACTTCCTCCTCCCCTTGCCCTCCGCCTTCATTTTGCCAAAACGCTTCAAGGCGCCCAGGAATTATTGCCCCGGCCCGAACGCGGCTCCTTTCCTAATTAGGGAGAGAGAGAGCTAGAGACGCACCCCGAGGGCCAGGCGACCGGCGCAGGGGGCCGGGTGTGTTACTTATCTGCGCGCAGAGAGGCGCATCGCGTGCGTTCCTCTCGGCCACTCGGAGTTGTTTAAAGAGGGGGAAGGATTTGCTGAAAAACCTCCAGTGCTTGGCTAAACAAACGTCCACAAGAGGAGGGGCGGGCTTGAAGCGGGGGCGCGGACCCTGTGAGAAAGCAGCCTGGGAACAAAGGCCGGCTCCGGGAGGAGCATCTGAGGCTGCAGAGACAGATTGAGGAGGGGGAAACGTTTCCATGTCGGCTATATATGTGTATGCGCGCGCGCATAAATGAAAAAAATAAAATGCGCCCCCTTATAAGCCAGGATACAGTTCCAATCAGGCTTATTATTAGAGATAGAGAGAGAGAGAGAGAGAGAGAGAGAGAGACAGAGACAGAGACAGAGATGACAGATAATTTATTACGGTCAAAGACCAGATCACATTAGGCTGATTATTATTATTATTATTATTATTATTATTATTAGTGTAAGTATCGTCCATTTGAGATCACAGGCACTTCGCCTTCCAAGTAAAGCAAGTCTAGGATGATGGGCTGGTTTGGGCTGGAGAGGTTTTATCCATGAGCCATGGGCGTAGGCAGGATTTATGGAGGGGCAAGCTTTATGTTGGGGGGCATAGCCTCAGTTAGTTAAATATTTTTATTGGCTTTTATTGTGGGGCGCAGCTGCCTCCCTCCCCGCCCCCTGGCTATGCCCATGACATGAGCCAACTTCGATGGCTTTCAAAGAGGAGGAGAAGGTAGCAAAGAAAAGGGCAGCAATGCTTCTGCGTGCCATTTGCTGGTTTCTCACACTGGCCCCCTTGAGAACAGGATGCCGCGCTAAGATGGGCCATTTGGCCTGATCAAGCAGAGCTCGCCTTATGTTTCTACGTTCCTTCTGTTCTCGACCCTGGGAAACCTCGGCCAGGATTTCCTCAGAGCCAAGCGCTGCCAAGCCAGGCTAAAATATTGGGCACGCTTACTCGAGAGTAAGCCCCCGTTATGGGACTCATTTCTAGAGGTAGTAGTCTTGTCCAGGTTTTGCTACGCAGGAGGGAAGCACGATGCACCAGGATGCCTGCCATCCGAACGTCTTGTGATCCGCAGCTTAGGATGTGAAATGCGTGAAGGAGGAGGCGCAGGAGGCGATCTCGATCACTGTCATCTCCAAGCCGGGGAAGCGCGCGCGCGCATACAGGATACAAAGCCAGCTCGCTCGCTCCGTCTTCTTCACAGACACGTTCACACACACGAGATCACTCCGGATGTCAGGCCACTGGAGAGGAAACAGCGCTGAGGATTATGGTGTGTGTGTGTTTTTAAAGGTGCCACGGGTTCAAACAGCAGATGTTTGGAGCTGTGCGGTAGCAATTACTCGGTGGTGAAGGAAAGCATTTTCTCTCTCTACAGATATGATCATTGCAGGCGCGATCTGACTTATCCCGAATGAATTGTGAAGAAAAGGAGTCTCCAGCAACTCGCTTCTCCCAGCAAAGAAGGGCCGTAGCTCACTAAGAGAGCCTCTGCCTTGCTGGCAGAAGGTCTCAGATCCAGTCCTCGGGTAGGGCTGGGTGAGATCCTTGTCCGAAATCCCGGAGAGCCCTGTGTGGACAATACCATATAAGGCCCATTTCAATGAGATGACTGACGTCCCACTGTACTACATGAAGAATGATATTAGACTCATAAAACTGGAGAGTAGGGAGGAACCACAAGTCATCCCCTTATCCAACCCCCTGCAATGAGGGAATCTTTTGCCCAACATGGGACTCGAACCCTCGACCCCGAGATTAGGAGTCGCATGACCTACTGACTGAGCAACCACGGCTAAAGCCGCTCGTTAACCTTCATGTTGTAGGAGGTATACAGTAGGGATTTTGCAAGACTCTGCGAAATTCAGCGTTTCATGGCACGCTTCATCGGGAAAAATCAAGTGGATCGCTCTCACTGAGTTCGTTGTGTCTTTCTTCCATAATAGGGCAGGGAAACACTAATCTAGGCCCAGATCCGTAGAGGACCAACTTGGTAGATGTTGGTAGATGTTCTACTGAAGAACCTGCCCTTCTGTGGACCTCTGAAGCTTGCCTCTTCTCACTATATAGCAGAAGGCAACCGCACCTCACCCGCAGAACTCTGTATCATTTACCGAGACCCACGTGGGGCAGCGCACGAAAGAAATACGCAAGTGGATTACCAGTAAGCCAGGTTCTGTCAAAACGTCTTGCAAAAAAGGCTAATTTACAACCGGGAACCTGACCCACTTACACTAAAGCGCCTCATTTAAGACAATGTAGCCTTGTTCGATAAATCTGCGGGACTAACAGCCCGGCCTTAACGATGTTTGCTTGTAGAAAGAAGTAATTCCGCATTGATGTCATCCGAAATTGCTTCTAGTTAAGTACTTTTAGGGCTTCAGCGTTAATCGGATTCGGTATGAATAGCGCTGGACACAGAACTGTAAGTCTGAAACTGCGCAAACATTCTAAGCGGCGTTAAGATCGGCTCTTTGAAATGTTCTGCCATCTGGTGGTGGAAAACCGAGGTGCTTTGCAAAGCTCGGGAACAAGAAGCAATCCTGTTCTCACTTTCCTGGGGAGCAAGATCCACTGAAATCAATCGGGCTTACCTCTGAGTGACGACATGTAGTTAATTAAACGCACACAGCCGCCATAAAAAGCAGCATATATGACCTTTCTGTTTGCACTGCCACTGGTCTTTGACAATAAATACTACTCTGGCGGTGTGTATACGACCATTATCACTAGGAGAGCAGTACTGCCTATTGCGTGAACTTTATAAGGTTTCCGGAACGAAACAGCCCTATGTTTAAAGATCCCGGAGCCTATCGCCTCCCTGAATAAGTGCTTGCTGTTAAGCGGAGAATTTTAAAAGACAGGGGTCTTTAAACCGCTCCCTGTAGGGATCCGTAAGTTTATTCTCGTCCAAGAACACATTTATATTCTCCGAGTGACCTTATTATTACAGACGCAGTTGTCTTGCCTGGCAAGTGGTGAACATTCTAAATGACTCCGATTAAAAAATACAGATTTACAGCTATAGGAAACGGGTGCGCTTTTGTCCTCTAACCACTATGCGGCGCCCGAGAGCACATGCTTAAAGGAGGGAGGAGGAAATATTCCCCCGGATATTTGAATAGCCGGCCGTGATTGGTTAGTATGTGTACCTTGCGTCATCGCTTGCGTCCGTATCTGTGCCCACCAATGGTTGAGCAAGAGGCCTACGATTGGTTAACGTCACGGTCGTCAATCACTTCTCATTTGCATAATGGACCTTCGGTTGTGCTCCGGGCGGCAGTCCGTGGCTGCATCTGGAACAGGGAGCAAAGGACGGAGAGAAGCAAAATAGTAGACGAAGTGCTTGCAGAAAGAGTTTTAGGAGGAAGGAAATGAACATTTGCAAGCATTTTTGCAGTGAAAGCAACCCATGACTGTGTGATAAAAAGCCTTATACTGATAAATAGGAAATAACCAGCTGTGTTGAAATAAAACACAGTTGCAGAAGAGCCTTTCCAAATTTTAGAAAAATAAAACAATTACACCTTTAAAAAAAATACACATTTATGTACAGGATAAGCTATTTCACATATCCGTACTGGGACTGTATCCTTTGGGCTGCAATCCTAACCCAACAATGGAGAATAAACCCCCTTGAATTCAGTGCGAGTTTTGAGCAGATATGGTTAGGATTGCGGCTTTACTCACTTAACAATCTGTTAAGTTTTCTATCAGGCAGTCTCAGCGTTTTACCTGTCATTTGCATAAAAAGGATGCAACTTAGCCACTTGAATAAATAATTGCCCTGAAAGCAGCTGTCGTGTTTAAATACTTGCAGCTATGTCAAAGGAGACGGGGAGTAATAGCTGCCTTGAAATCCCCGCACCATTCCCCCCCCCCCCATCACTTCCTAATTGATCCTCTTGTCTTGACCATCATTTCTTCCTCGGCGATCTGGAATTGTAAGAGCGCCATTTGCCCCCAAGCATCTTAAACTGGTGGGAAGGGGGATAATTAAACACGGACGACATATTTCCAGCTAACTGGGCAAGACAAGCAACTCTTTTTATACTGAGCTGGCGATCTCCTGAGCTCACTTTAGGGGAGCTTACGGCGTCCTGGTTTCCAGATCGCCGGGTCTGTGTGCGAGTTATGCGGCTGTGTGATGTTCAGCGGCGTATACTGCACTGCGTTTGAGACCCAGGAGTGAAGGTGGACTGGGGCACCAGGCCAGGGACGGAGTGTGACGTGACAGCTCTCTGCTCCTGACAGGTTGTAACAGTGCAGACGGGTCTCCCGCTTGGATCCATCCCTCGTGCTGCCTGCACAGTCCTCTCCGGGCCTTACACACATATATACGCCACTGCGCATGCGCCGCCGGAGGTAAGCCCTGCTCCGACTGACTCAGCGGAAAATGCCTCCAAGTTCGGAGCCGTCAATCATTTCTTTCTCCCTACGTCACCGAGGTCCAGGCGGCCAATCACCGGGCAGGCAGGGGAACTCGGGAGAGAGGCGGAGTTTGGGGTTGTGTGTGTGCGGAAGTCGAAGCGCATTGGCGAACTTGCAGCCCGTCTCCCCCGCGATGATTTATGCGCGCGTTTCATTATTTGCAACACTTTGGGAAGTTATTAAAAGCAAGATCTATCGCTTCCTTTTCCGAGGTACCATTGGCGGTTACTAGTCTTCCCTGGGCCAAATTACACAGCGGGTTGTATCCAGCCGAGTTGGGAGTTTTATGGCCAGCATGATGGATTTTGCTTCCTCGCGGTTTCATATGCTCGTATTTCATTGTTGTTTTATTTTTTTATGAGGGTAAAATTCGATCCTCCGATCTGCGTTGCTGCTGCAAAGCTAATGTGGCTGATTCCAGGAGCGTGGAAGATCGATTGTCAATAATGCACGGCCATGTGTCGAGATCTATATCTGCATGGCAGAAACAGATAAATTTAGGCTCGCTTTGCATCTCGAGTCGTGTGAACCGGGAGCAAAGCTAGTCTTCTCTTAAGAAGTTAGCAATTTCTTTATTTTATTATAATTTTTTAAGGGAGTTCGCCTGGGGTAGGTCTTTTGAGCTGGCTAGCGGAGGCCCTCTGTCCGTGGGCAAAGAAAGCTGGCGTTTGAGTTTCATATGGCTTCGCGTGTCGGAGCTAAATGGGACAGGCCGATCCTCAGGCATGTTTACTTGACAGTCGCCCCAAATTCAAGGGGCTTGCTCGCAAGTAAGCACGTCTTTCAGTTGGAAATTGTTTTCGGGCCATAACATAACGGATAACATTTTCTAAAGATTCAGGTGCCACGTTAGGACTTCGAGTAAATGATATAGCGAACATAAGCCCTTCAGTATGATCTGCCCGTACGCTGGAAGCTTTGTTTCCTGTCCTTGATCGTTGTGACTTATTTTTAGTTTTCAGCAAAATAGGGTGCTGACAAGCTTACTGACAAGAAATGACTGTGGTGATCACCTGTTGATTATAGTTAGGTTTACCATCGTGCAATGGATCCTTTAAGCAGCGGTTGAAAAAAGAGTTGGGCGTGTTTCGCCTGGACATGATAGCGGACCTAAAAAAGATGGGGCAGATCCGACTGTAGTATATTTAAAGCAAGAATCCTGGGAACTGTAGTTTAAAGGGTACTGGGAACTGTAGCTCAAACAGTTCCCAGGATTCTTTGTGTGTGGGAGCCCTGGGCGCTGTAAACGTGTTCCCTGTTGCTCCAGGGAGCCTGACTGAAAGGAAGGGGTAGTCACTGGAGAGAAACAGAGTTGGGCTAAACTTTAGGAGAGGACTTCCTTACCCGTAAGAGATGCTCAGCTGTGGAACAGACTGCCTGGGGAGATGGTGGGCTCTCCTATGCTGGAGATGTCTGACAGGAACGCAGCAGCTGCACCCAGTATTACCGATCCAGCCGTGAGCATGGGGTCAGACTAGATGACCCTCAGGAACACTTTCTGATCTATGATTCTACGATGGAAGATCGTGCTTGTGGAGGATTAGTGATTCTTTATCCCCCACCCCCGTCTCTCTCTCGCTGGATCTGAAGATCCTGCCTCTGAATATGGATTGATATACGAGCCCGTTGAAAGAGGGGAAGGGATGGGAAGATAACTGTGTTCCGTGGCCTCCGAAATATGTTTCTGGCAAACTTTGTGAGTGACAGGGAAATGTCGCAGTCGCCAGCTGGCTCTGATGTCCCACCCGTTCCCTATGGGAGTATATTGTATTTAATTATGGAGTATCAGAGTTTTTAGGGGGTTGACCAGGCTGGGATAGCAGGCTTGTTGGTTTTTGAATGCCTGATGTAGATTTTTTTTCAATTTCGTTGTTCTGTATGGGACAATGACAATAAAGATGATCGTATCGTATTGTCCTTATTCCGTCGCTTTCAATGGCAGGCCGGCCTTGAATTTCACCCTTTTCAACACTAGAGGGCGCTTCGATCGCCGATCTTCTTGGGAAAGTACTGTAAGCCGTGAACTTCAAAGCTATGAAACTTGAGCAGAGGCGATCTGGGCTCTGTATCGGTTCCTAAACTACCCAGCATGAGAATAAATAAGTCTTTCCCCCCAAACACACACACACCGCACTGCCTATCAAAAATCTCCGCCCCTTGCCCTATAATCGGCGACAACAACATCCCTTCAAAAAGTATCCCAAGTTGGGCTGGTGGCAGCTGGTTGAAGTTCTTGCTCTCGTTTGACAGATCGCTCTTGGTTGTGTGTGAGATGCCCATAAATCAGTCAACTGGTTTACTAAATCTCAGCAGTCGCGGGAGGGGAGACCCCCCCTCACCCTCAAAAAGGGGGTGCAGCCATTGAACTGGGCACCGTGGAAATTGGACTTCCTTCCACCCAAACGCCATTAAGGAAAACCTAACACCGAAATGTTGTCTGGCGATCTCGCTTGAAAAGGTTGCCGCGTGTGAAAGCTTTTGCAAAGCAGTAAAAGATTATGAAGGATAGCTGGGGGGGAGGGCGAGGGGGTTGATCGAATGACTTGGAGACCCCTTGATGATGCCTTCGCCCCTGTGATCTTGGCAAGCTCTTTGAGCCCATAAATTGGGGCAGGGGCGCAATGGATTCTGTTTAGAGACTCCTCTTTTGGGGGGGGTAGGGGTAGATAATATATCCTTTCTGTCGCGTGTAATTTAATTCGGCTTCTCGGGAGCTAGGATCGGATAGTCAAAATGAATGGGGGGAAATAAACGCATGCTTCTTTTTTAAAAAGGTGTAGAATTAGGCACGGTCCTTCAGTAACAAATCCCTGCTATGGTGCTGGATTTCAGCCAGTCTACCCTGACCTTGGAGTTGTTAGGTAAAGGCATTTTGAAAAGATAGAGAGAGAAAAAACAAACTGCTATTTCTCCCCCCCCCCCCCCGCTCTAAACGTTCATCCATAACAGTTTAGGAAACAACGATCTGAACTCTTTATTCTGGTCTTTATTTGTGAACTAAGCAGAAAGCAGTTGCATGTAGAAAAACGGTTTGAAAACACCACACACACGTATATAGCCAGTGCATTTCGTATGATCCATTTCGTATGCTTCATTTGCGAGGAAAAAGAGCTGGGATCCTATTCCGTTTACTACGGATTATAGAAGTGCAGAATTGGAAGGGACCCCAGGGGTCATCTAGTCCAGCCCCCTGCAATGCAAGAACCACAGCTAAAGAATCCCTGAAAGTTGGACATCCAACCGCTGTTTAAAAGCCTCCAATGAAGGAGAGTCGACCACCTCCCCATTCATCACTGTGGAGCAACTCTGGCCCTCGGAATGTCTTGTCATTTGAATCAGTCGCTTGCGATCCTACCCTCCGGAGCAGGAGGAACAAGCTTGCTCCATCTTCCATGTGACAGCCCTCAGCTACAACCTGCCAGTCGTATGGAACACACCCTTCATCCCATAAAATATTTAAGATGACAAGAAACATCATAGTACACACAGTGAGATCAAAAGGAAGCATGCCAGCCAGCAAAATAATTTGAAATAAATAAATCATAGGGAAGCTTTTAATGTTTAACAGACTATTGTATTTTAATATTTTGTTGGAAGCCACCCAGAGTGGCTGGGGAAACCCAGCCAGATGCGCCGGGTATAAATAAATTTATTTTTATTTTTATTTTTATTTTTATTCCTGGTAAAAAGGGGGTGGTATTAACCTTGTACCAGAAAGGATACTGAGTAGGTGCCAGGCGTACTTCCACACCCAGGAGGATATTTTGCGGTCAAGTCGCCACCATGGCTTCATCACCTCTGCCACCATCCATGGGTGGCCTTCATTTTAAATATGAAAACCCCTGAGCAAGGAGGACTAGAAACTCCTGTTTAATTTAAAATCAAAAAAGGAAACCTAGAGACGCTTGACTGAATGTTTGTTTGATTTTTATACTTCCACCCGCTCACCTGCCCATTTGCGCTTGGCACGGGCTCAGTTGATGCCAACGCAATGGCTTCGCACCCATGAAGGCTGCGATCCTAATGCGCGCTTAATTGTAAATCTGATCGAGCTCTGTGGAGCATGGAGCTGGAAGCAAGTTGCATAGGACACGTGCATGTTTAGCCCTAGTAACGCTCATTAACCCCATTAGGATTAAGCAACCAAAGATTAAAATAAACTATGGAGGAGTGGAGATTTAAGATTATTAGAATTACCCCCCCCCAAAAAAAAAACCCCACCAAAACAACAACAACACACCAACCTTCCACGAACTTTGTTGTTGTATTCATATCCCGCCTTTTCCCCAGACGGGGGCTCAGGGCGGCTTGCACTAATTTCAAAACCCCAGTATCTCCCATTGTAAAGCATTCGCAAAGTCAACGCAAGTCAGAATGTCTGTCGGCACTTTATCAGTTTAACTCCGGCAAATCTTTATTATTGCATTTCTATCCCACCTTTCCTTCAAGGAGCTCAAGGTGGTGGACGTGGCAATTTACAACAACCCTGTGAGGTAGGTTAGGCCGAGAGGCAGCGACTGACCCCAAAACACCGAGTGAGCGTCGTAGCAGAGCAGATATTTGAACCCTGGATCCCCATGTCCTAGTCCGACTCAGGTGCTCTCGTTTAAATTTGGGCTGCCCACGTGCTAGGCGGAAATACTAGGCGCGTGACGACGGACTTCTCAGGTGGTGGTGGTACCTTCAAGGCTTCAAAGATGTGCTGGAGGAGAGGATTTGGTGAACCAGCATTAGATCTGGAGGGGTGCATCTTCCCAGATAGATGTGTGGGCGCGCACAGGCGTGCCTATGGTATTCGAGCGCGTCTTTGAACGTGCGCGCGTGCACACACAGAGAGAGCAAAAAGTTCAAGGAAAAAAGTACAATCTGGGATCGTTCTGTGCATCCCAGATAAGCACAGTGACCATCGAGGGAGCAGGGACTAGCCATGTCCCACCTTTGCCGTGTTAATATCTGCTCAGGAAAGAGTTGTTTACACTACAGTTAAGCTTTCCAAAGAATTGTCACAAACAGAATTTGTTTGCATTGCATGGCCAGCTGACTTCACTGATGATCGCCCAGATATAGATATAGATTAGATATATTGCGTGTGTGCGCGCGCGCGCTACCAACCGAAGGATAAGACTCCGCGCATCTGACTGAAGTGTACTCAAAACTTAGGCCATTCAAAAATAAAATTTAAAAGGCTTGAAAATGACTGCTTTTTGCTTTAACGAACTATCCTGCTAACCCCCATCCTGGCGCCGCCCCGTGAAGTTGTACTGTCGTTTCCACTCAGGTCCAGAAAGCCGGAAGGAAGGAACGAACTTTATTTGCTTTCTCAGAATTCTGTTGACTTGCAGCTGGAAAGTTGGTGATTTGAGGCGGTGCAGCAGTTAAAATCTGGAATAATAATACAGAGTCCAGTGTCAGAGATCCGCGTTAACCTGGGACTCTGATGAGGTTCTTAATGTACTTTTTATGCATCTCGTGTGTGTCTGTTTACGCACACAATAAGAGCTTTGGTGCAATTCAAAAATGAGGTGACTGATTGTGTCAAAAGCGCTCGAGGACGTGGCCTCAAGCCCATGCATCTAACGAACTGGGCTTTCTAGTGCCCGAAAGTAGACCCCACCGTCCTTAGGCTGTTGGTCTTCAAAGGGGCGCAACATCTTTCTAAATGCCTGCTGTGAAAAGGACCACGGATACACCTGAAGCGCTATTGATTTCAAAAAGGAAATCTTTAGGCGGCAATCTTTGCCTGGCAGTAAATCCCGCTGAAGTGACTGGCTTTTGAGTAAACCAATATGGGCTTGACCCTGCACAGCAGATAAGCAACGCAATTCATAATTTAAGCTAGATTGCACCCTTTACTTTTAATAAAGCATTCTCCGTAGTACCCTCCTTTTTGCCCTGTGTAAATCCCAGCGTGGACTCAAAACCTCAAATCTATCCTGGGCTGCCCATAAAAGCACCTGTAAGTCAAACGATCTATGAGCCTCAGTTCTCCAGCTGCAAAATGGGCACAATCGTGTCTCGCCTTGCTGGAGAGACGGGCTCAATAAATCCCGAGAGAACAACCAGATCGAATAATAATCAGATACAATGAACCGTAATCGTGTGTGTGTGTGTGTGTGCGTGTGCGTGCACATACACACACCCACACACCCACACATACATTAAATACATCCATACGAACGATTACATTATCTGATTATCTGATTATTATTCGATCTGGTTGTTATAGTTATATAAAAAGCACATGACTGCTCCATGTTCTTTTCTGACGAGGAGTCGTTTTATTTGGCCCTCGGCATCAGGGGACGTATTAATAAAGCCTGTGTTCCCAACAGAATTTAGAGAAATGCGGCTCGAGAGTGGTGTTTGTGTGCGTCCCCGTGTCCCCAGCGCGCCCCGTGTTGGGCGGGCGAAGGAGGCCTGCAAAAGCCCAAAATAACCCAAACGTTGCAGGATACTTCCTTTTATTTTCTGCCGTCGCCCATAAAACTCATAGAGAGGATTAACAGTCGAGAGGAGGGGGCTGATTTCTGAAAAGGCATATTGAAATGAGGTGAGCACCTGGCATTATTAGCAGGACGAAGACGAAGAATAGGGAAAAGGAGGAAAGGGGCTGGAGGTGAACGGGAGACGAGGAGGAGTGCGAGAAACCCTTTAGCCCGATTCTCACGTTTCATTGCTTGGGTTGACCCTGAGTTTGATCAAGATAGACTCAAATCTTTAAAAAAGCAAACCCCAAAAATCCACAAATTAAACTAGTTTGTGGAGAATGTTCTGAAGCAGAGTGCGTTATTATTATTATTATTATTAACCTTTCACCCTAAAGTCCCAGGGCGTGTTAAAACAATAAAAACACAATATTTTAAAAGTCACTCCTTTTGAGCTCCTTATTGGGTTGCGGGGTCTTGCGGATAACAACAGTGCAACATAATATTTACACCTGCAGGGAAGTGTATATTCGGGCGTGTAATTTTACGCGAATTTCTAGCGACTCACCCACCCCGCTCCCGCCCGCAAGTGCTGTAAATTAAGCTCCAGGATCCTTTATTTATTTATTTTTGAGAGAGCGATACGTCCAGGCCTTGACATTTCAGCAAATTGGTATTTTATGTCTGGAAGTGTTTTATGATCCAGCAACGTTCCGGGATTGAAAAGCACTGGAAATAATGGATTTCGAAAAGCATTTTTAAAAAGAAAAGAAAAAAAAATCCATCGGGATGCTTTTCGCTCGTCTTCTCCTCTCTCCCCGGCCCCTCTGACAATTAATTGAAATTGTCCTTCTGATAATTTAAAAAGAAATTGAAGCTTTCAGCTGGGCTAAAATTTGCGCTAGAAAGAGGGACGCGCGATTTTCACCAGCTACGAAAGATACCGCAGTTCTTCAGGAGAGTTGACTTAGGACGGGCAAAGTATCTCAAACATGGAACTGAGCTGGAGAAACTAACTTTTGTCCTCGGAAGACAGCACGTGTGAAAATTAACACAGACGCAAACGAACACTGTATTAGGGCAACGCTTTTATTAGGTCAACGAGGATAGCATACACACAAAATAATGTGCAAGCTTTCGAGTTGTCTAGAATTCTTCGTCAGCTAAAGAGGAGCGGGAGAGACAAACGAAAGCTCGCCAGCTTCCGTTCTTGCGGAGCTCCTGCGCGGAATTCACCAAGTGAAAAGCAACTTTTGAGGAATAAGCCGATGAAGGAGGTGGTAAAGTGGGGAAGCCTGGTGTTGAGATCTCCTGAATTGTGTTAAGAAGATTACAGGGCGAGCCTTATACGTATCGACTGCAAAGTAAGGCTCGTTGGAGTTCAAAGGCACTTCCGGCTTCATAGGTAGGATTGCAGCCTTATGGTTAAAAGCAGCAAGTCCCCAGTTCTGCCAAAACCTTGCTCGAAAGAAGCTCCCCGCATCGAGAAGAATGCAAAAGTTTGTTAGTCTGTGCTACACTCAATACTACCCTTATAGCTTGTGAATTCAAAAGAAAGGTCTAGTTTTCCATTCTGTTTTGGGAAATACCAATATGTTTTGGGAAAACCATGCAAGACCTTCTATTCCTCCTTACCAGGAACTATTAAACACGTCGGGCAAGATCAAATCCAGCACGTCAGAGCTCATTGATTTGACTGGGAGAGGTGTGCAGTATTACTCGAAAGTATGTTTTTATATATGTTCGAAACCGCCCAAAGTTCGGAGCACCTCTGAGCTATTTAATAATAATAATAATAATAATAATAATAATAATAACAATAATAATCCTACACAGATCTAGTAAAAGTGAACCCCACGGAGCTCACTGTGGCAGCCTCAATCAAGTGTTTGTCCTTCCAGTTCAAAACAATTTTAAAATCCTTGGCTCGATCTGGGTCGTGCACGCACCGTAGCTATCAAATGCTAACATCCCCGTGCATTTCCTGTGAAAGTAACACGGAAATTAAAATGTTAAGCCGCCGCGCAATCTTTGGGCTTTGAATTGCCTCGGCTGACAACGCTCGCTTTCCCTGAGGCCATTTGTCAAGGTCCCGCGTTGCACTATTTTATCTCGAAAGGTAACGCGACCGACTCCTTTCAAAGCGTCTCCAGAACTTAATATTTATCCCCGTTTAATGAGTCCCAATATTGACCGTTCTTCTTTCCAAAGCCCTGGATGTGGCCATAACCTCTGGCGGCGGGGTGGGGGCCGCGATGTGAGCGACGCCCCTCCGGAATGGACCACAGGCTACGTGCCTTTTAATTTATTGCGCGGAAAAGTTATTGCTGTGGGGAAGGGAGACGGAGATGGAGGGAGGCGGGTCTGCGAATAATAACCGTTTTGCCACTAAAACCCAGAGCAGCCCCAGGGTCAAGAGACCACAGACATGGTTCCAGCAGCTGAAGACAATTGCCTCGATTTCCTCTCCCCTTTCATGTGGCTGTTGTTAGTTTAAAGCGCAGGCAGGATATGGAAAGGCAACACCGAGCTGAGATGCCCGCGAAGCCTTTTGAAGGCGGGTCTAAGGCATCCGCCGAGATAGCATCTGATAAATCAGAGAGCTTTTGCAAATGGAAGGTAATAGACCCCACAAGCGGAGCACCTTTTCTTTTTCAAGGTTTTTCTTTTCTTTTCCGAGGGCGACGAGTGCTGCTGCCAAGACGGGGCCCTTTCTGTCCAGAGTCCCCCACCACACCGAATGGATATTGTACATATGCAACGTTTTAGCTGCATCTGGTTCGTTTTACGAGCTCGCAGCGCTGCGGGCCGAGGCGCACTCACTGGCCATCCGCAGAGGGCAATTGACCTGCGGGTGGAAACGTTTTGTAGGATAAATGCATCCGCGGGAAGCAGCCCCCACCCCCACAAAAAAGACACCTCCATTACAACTGGCAGGGTTTAAAACATTTTCCTAGACGGTCTCCTCTTGTTCCCACCGACCCCTAGAAGAATTAGACGAATTCCTTTATAGTAGGGAGGAAGAAAACCTCAATGGGTTTCGATTTCCCTTTGATCTGTAGGAAACAAACCTTCCTGCATTTTGCGTGGCTCATTAAGCTAATAAGATTAGGAAGATTAGCAACACTCCCCCCCCCAAAAAGTCGCGTGGTGGGTATGACTAATTGTTTCCATCAGTTCCAGATCTTGTACTTTATTAATAATGATGGGATGGGAGGCGTTGAGTTACAGAAAGCGGAGCTAAAAAGGTCAGGACCACACATCAGATCAATTAAGGTGGGACTGGCGGAGACAGAAAAGGCGTGTGGGGAGGAGGGGGGGAGAAAGTCTGGACGGTTTGGGGGCAAATGGGTGGCAATTAAGTCCAGGGAAAATATATTTACAGCGTGTGTCTCCTACTCTAACGAGGGGGCGGGAGGAAGGAGGGCAGCTTCGAGCAGAAAGCCATCAGGGAAGGAATAACTAACTCCAGTCCCCGCCCACTACTGCATATGCATAAAGAGGAGGCGCTCCGAGTTTATCTGCGTATAATTTCATGACGTTCGACGGCCCTGATTGGCGCATCGTCACAGAAGGCGGCGATTGTTCTCTCTCCCGCCCCGACTCTTGATTTGACTCGACCGCGCCTCCCTCCCTGTGACGCAGCAGCGCAGCTATCCAATCGGGGCGGCCTCGAGTCTTTCCCGGCTCGTAGCAATCCGATCTCCTCTCTGGAACGTCACTTGGAAAACGCTCCTTTTCGCCTCGAGGAGTAGCCAATAGGAGAGCCGCATGCAAATAACGTCCCGCGGATAGAAGGCGCTGGTCACGCCCAGGTGGGTGTGGCCGTCGCTCCGCGGCAGGGACGAAGCTGGTTGGTGTGATGTGTGCGCCTGTTTTGCATCCGGGGCTTCGTCTGTGGAAAGCAAGGCTGATGTTTTAGTTATGCAAATAAAGAGCCGCCTCTGCTTCCCTCGCCCAGGAGGAAGATCAGCACGGATTGGTGAAGGCTGTAGTGGGAGGGCTCGTCGAGCCAGCCAATCGCGATTCAGGAAAACGCCAGAATTAGTTTAAAGATTCTTGCTAATGATATCTGTCACATCCAGCTGTGAAAAATACCTGTAAAATACCAATCATAAGCAATACGTTTAATTCATCTGTCTTTTAAATTATTATTTTTAAACACTGCCCAACTAATGCTATCGCTTAAAATATCCAGCAAAAATATAGCCAAACGGCGGGCGACATAACATTTTGGAATACGCCATTTTAAACAGATTGAAACAGATTATGGTATCGATAAGGATTTGATATTAATATAGTGCGTTAGTTGCTCAAGGTGCTTCATGCAGAAATCGTCTCTATTGTCCATATCTTACTGAAAATTTTAGGAAAAAAAACAAACATGCTTTTTCTTGACTCATTTTAAATCAGGTAATTTTACACATTTAATTTCGACATTGATAATAATAAGCAATGGGTGCAGAGGCCAAGACAGTCAAACTTAAACTGTAAAACTTAAGATAATGTAATTTTTTAAAAAGTCAGATTTATATTAATGCTTTTATTAATGTTATTACTACTTTTCAAAGACAGAGCACTGGAACTTTTGTTATTTTTTCCATTTAGAAACATACTGCATTTCTAGGCACCTGTAGGGTTCTGTAGAATTCTAAAGGCAACAATCCTATGCATGTTACAAGTTTTCAGTGGGGTTTAATTCTTAACGACTGCGGCCTTACTTTGAAATATTTCCAATATAATCTGCAAATATAATATATTTCCTTAAGCAAGCATTTTTACAAAATGAAGAAAGGACCCTGATTGTTCAAAAGCCTTTGAGTTCAGATTCATACAGTTATATGGAAATGAACTGACACATATTAAATGTGCTTTTCTATATAACTACTTTTATATTTCACATGCATTTATTGTTTCTATAAAAGATGTAAAAACGAATCACATTGCATTTATTTAATTAATTTAAGAGTTAATGAAAAAGTTTAATTTTGGTAAAAATGCCTATTGAGACAGCTCCAGTAAATACCTCCCATTAAAATCTGATTGCAATGCAATTCGATAGTTGGTCAAACTACACAAGGTAAACGTAAAGATCAGTTAATTTACAGTGCAAATCTTGACATGCCTACTGAGAAATACATCTCATTGAATTCAATGAGACCTAAGCTCAGATAAGTTTGTATAGTATTGTAGACTCTTTGTACTTGGCAATTCTGCCTTCCAGGACATGAAGAAAAGAGAACTCACCCTTTGCGTTACGATTTTTGAAAAAACCCCAAATTGTTTAATGCCATTATCAATTTGTTCAACCTGTTTAATAAAATATAGCGTAATTTGTTGTGGAAAAGCATTCACAGTCATTGACAGTACTTTTTTGTGTGTCTATTAAGTTTGTTAACTATAATAATAACTGAGCTGTAGGGATTAGCGAGGCATGAGGGGAATTCCCATTCAAATGATGTGTATGTGACATGTCATGTGATCAATTCCTTGGTGTGGGGCTTACCTGGGCCCCCCAATACTTTATTCAAGTTGGCACCCCTGGTCCTGAAAGGATTTCTCTTACCATAGAGAATGTCATTTCAGCCTTTTGGCCAGACCTCCTCCACAGACACACCGGCATTCCACTCCTCACACCCTCGGGCCTTAGAAGAGATAATTTATGACATCGCTTAATTCTTATAGCACCAACGACCTTTTATCTCTCTAGATTATTATTATTTATTAAACTTATTAGTCTTTTCCTTTTTTTTAACCAAAGTAAATCAAAAAGACTCACAACAATAAATACACACACACACACACACACACACACACACATTAAAACCAGCATAAAACAAAAAGAGAAATCTGAAAGACAATAATATTTTTTAAAGTCAGGACAACCACCCTTGGCTAAATGCCTTCCTTTTTAAAAACACAAGTAAACAGACTTTTCTGACAAATACTGGTAAACAAAGCTGATCAGTGTGATTTTATGATGTGAAATGTATTTTGGTGTATTTGCCTCTCGCACCACAACCTGTTTTTTAACCATAGAAGGCTTTCATATTGCCCCAAGAACTACACAGCTCCATTAGCGCCTCCAGAAAACTAATGTTTTTGTTGTATATATGTATGGTTGTAATCCAGACCCTCCAAGTGTCCCTATTTTCCAAGGATGTCCCAGATTTAGAGAAACCGTCCTGCTTTCTGATTTGATCCTGGAATGTCCCACTTTTCCTTTCCCTATTTTCATTGGAGAAATGTTGGAGGGTATGGAGTTATCTGACCCCCGCCCCACAGCCATCTGATGGCAATCCTGTATAGGGAAGTTTTTTAAAAAAAGTTTAATGCTTTATTATGTTTTTACATGTTGGAAGCTGCCTAGAGTGTCTGAGGAAACCCAGTAAGATGTGTGGGGTATAAATAGTAAAATATTCATTATGGAATGGGACATCCCTATTTTCATCAGATAAATGTTGGAGGGTATGGGCAATCTGTTTTTATGCTTTAACTACTTTTTATGAATGGTGGTATTCAAATATTTTTAATAGATAAATAAGTAGGGTGGTGCACAAATGTGATGTTCAGTGCAAGAGAAACTTCTGCTTATGGGGCATCCTACTTGCAAGCTGGGGTGGAAAGTATGTGTTATGAACCTGAATGCTGCCAAAGAAATTGTGTTAAGAAGATGAAGGGTGTTTGGAGTTAACTTGCACCATAAAAGCTTAACCAAACACTGAATCTCTGTCGGAGGAGCATACTTTACCCTGGATGTAATCATACTGAGTTTGGAAAATAAGTGTGCTGGTCTCGTGGGTTAACCGAGAGGCAAGGTCCGAGTCCAGTCCGAGGTTGAAGGTGCAATATGAAGGCAGTCCATAAAAGCTGAAGCTGGGAGCTGGGTAGGGAGGTCAGGAGCGCAGGCAGAAAAGCAGAACAGGGTTCAGGCAGAAACTGGCAACCTACATAGTTGCTCCCGCAACTTGGGACTGGGTCTGGCTGGCTTTTATCTGCCCTGAGGCATAGGGCAGACCCGATCCTCAGGTGACTCACCTCTCCTGGCCTGGAGGCGAGCACGCCTCCTGCAGGAACTTAGTTCCCTCCGCCTCTCTGCCCTGAGCCTCTGCAGCTCAGGAGAGGCTGGAGGGTTACCGGACCCACAGGCAACCTCAGCTTCCCCTGACGGGGCTGAGAGTGGAGCACCTGAAGGCAATGGGTCCTCCGTCACCTCAGGAGCCAGAGCAGACTCAGCTGGTGCCTGCACCTGAGGATCCAGCACAGGTGAGGACCCTCAGGCTCATGCCCCAGCCCCGGCTCAGCTGGTTCTGGAGGCAGGGAATCCTGTGCAGCCTGGTATTCCTCAGGTTCAGCATCCAAGTCCATCACAATAAGAAAGCAAAGGTTATTAAAGAAAATACACACTTGATAAGAAAGATCCTTAGCAAACTAATGTGGAGATGGTGTCAAGGCTCAGGGATTCCTATCCCTCCCCTGGTGGCGGTCAAAGAAGCAGATAACACGAAGAGTCCTTACCACATAATTTATTCAGTATTCACAGAGAGAGACAAAGAATGTAGTCCTTATTCAACAATGGCGTTGCTTCGAGTAAAGCCCAACTCCCGCCATCTCTCTTATCCTACATCATCCCTGCACTGGCTGATCTGAGCTTTCTGCCTGTGAGCTTTTTGTTCTACTACTCTTAATGCATGCCTAGTCGTGGGAGAGGGGGGCTCAGGAATGCTCTCCAAAGACACTGAGTCTGTCAGTTGTCTCTCCCCCGGTGTTGTTTCTTCCTGCTGTTCCTCTTCCAGTATTTCCCAGCTTTTCCCCTCTGCAGTCTCTGAACTATGTCCTTCTGCAAACCACTCTTCTAAATCTATACTGTCCTCCTGTTCTCAGGAAGGTTCAGGAAAAGGAGGAGGCACCATTCCTCCTCAGTCCAGCCCCTGACAGATACAAAGACCCATGCTTTCTCTTTGCTCATAGGAGATAGAACTGGCCCACCCATGAAACAATGTGAGGAGACTAGTTCAGGCAGCAGAATCAACACAGTTAGCAGATCTGGTCTCCAAGGAATGCATCACTCGCTGCTGCTGCCACCATAGGGGCAACAGCCCTGCCTCAATTCCATGTCTACAGTGGCCTCTTGGCCCATAGAAGTCACTGCTGTTCTCCTCCCACCACTGTTCCTGATGTAGATGTTCACTCATTCCTTCTTACCTAGTGGTGCAGGAGGGGCACCATTTTGTGGTTCGCTTCAGATGCTACAATTTCTTAGCTTGGCCCTTCCAAGGTAAGGCTGAAGAAGAAGAAAGTAGGAAATGTGGTTGGCAATCTTAAGAGTATCTGTCTAACACCCGAGGCAGAGTCAACACAGGTTAAAGTCCAGTCTACTCTTTCCCATGCAGACTCATCTGCCCCCATTGCAGGCTGAGTTGCATCCCAGTATTTTCTACAGAAGACAGTTGTGTTGCTGACTTGGCCAACATAAGATATTACAAGTTTGCAAACCTGACAAGTGTGCCCATCTGAGGCTACATCAGCCACCTGAAATTTGGAACATCTTGGCCACAACGGCTTGACTATTTTTAAGATAAGAAAAAGAAAAAGAAGAAGAAAAAGAAAAGAAATAAACCCATTCTTATTTTAAAGTGGCTTAACCAACCAATGTGATTGGAGAGAGCTCCAAAATCCACCATTAGTTTGTTAAAAACATTGCAAAATACTGCACAAGCTTTTGAATTCTCCAGAATTCTTTGTCAGACGAGGTGTTACACAAAGCAAGCATTTTTGGGATGAGGAAAATGAGATCTGCCTTTACACTCCATCCGGAAGGCTGAAGTTAAACCAATTAAAATGTGATTCCCATTTACAAGGATCTGGATTAAGTTAAGCTCAAAGGCAAAGCAGAACCTGAGAGCTGCACAATTGATCTGTCCATATTAGTGCTAAAGAATTAGCACAGGCAGCTGGCAAATCATTAATTAACCATAGTCGTTGTCTGAAAATAGAGCTCAGGGGATTTCCTGGAAGTAGGAAGCACTCATTGCTGTGATCTGGTTTCTGCCTCATAAATAAGACTGTGGCGGGTAATGTCTGAGATTCACACCATAAACTGAAAGCAGCTACTTTGGAACCAGCAAAGAATAAAGAAGTCTAAATCCCAGGACTTTCTGTACAGACAGAGGCTGTGTCCTATGCAAACCAGTTGGACAGATGGATAATATATCTTAGGGTAACAGCTCAGCATTTCTAGATAATTAACAAACTAGGATCGCCATGGACCACACATTAATGATTTTTAATCAATAAAGGAAATTTAAATCTAACCACCAAAGGCACATTCCTTCATTGTTTCCTGAGACAGACAGATGCTAACAAGACCCTCAACAACTTTGGTCCAGCTCAACAACTTTGTCGGGATTTTTTCTTTGGGCAATATGGCAACCCCTTCCTATGAATTTGGATGGACTTATTCTGGATCAAATTGTTGAGTAACAGAGTTTACTCTTGTACATCTGTTGATACAGTTTTCTTTTAAGTGGGAGAGAAAATGGCACAGTGGAGTTTGCTTCAATAGAGCCTCATGGAAGCTTAAACTGCCTGCCTGGCTTGCACGGAAACCTGGTGCAGACGTTCAGGTTGTTGGTCGCTCTTAGGCAGCAGTCACCACCAGTTGTGAGATGGGAGCAGTTGTGCAGCATGGGGGGACACACACAGGGGCGGTTCCTCTGGGTCCAAGATTGTTAGGGGCACAAAAATTCAACACCTGGTGCTGCCTCGATACAGCTGTGTGTTTCCATTGCTGGGCTCCGTTGAAAACGGCTTCACCATGTGAATTACCGGTAAAAAGTGACATCTCCAGACAACGGGAAAACTCTTCTTTTCTTATCTCTGTGGCTGTGATCTCCTGGGTGACATGGATGCTGTTAGGCAGTTGAATGTCCACACATACTCCATCCATTTCTCTCCTCCCCTCTGTGCGGCCCTGGGCACTGGCAACTCACGCTACACCATTGGATGGGAGTGTTGGAGAAAGATAAAATGCAGAACCATAACAGAGCCAAGAGAAATATGATGACACACATATATATATGGGACGCGGGTGGCTCTGTGGGTTAAACCACAGAGCCTAGGGCTTGCTGATCAGAAGCTCGGCGGTTCAAATCCCCACGATGGGGTGAGCTCCCGTTGTTTGGTCCCTGCTCCTGCCCACCTAGCAGTTCAAAAGCATGTCAAAGTGCAAGGAGTCAGCCACGACTGGACCTAATGGTCAGGGGTCCCTTTACCTTTACTATATATATATATGCATGCACACACATGTATGAATGAGTAAGAAGAATTTCTCCAGCTAAGCCATGCAAAATAACAGCACAGTATAACTAATTGCAACTAATAAATTGGAGGTGCTTCCTCACTTTGATGATTTAGCAGCACCCAATAATTCCTGCTCTATTTTCAGCAGCAAGTGGAATAGCAACTCTGCTTTCAATCTCCTGGACTCCAAATAACATCCACACGGGGGCAGTCTTGTTTGCCCAGCTGCAGTTTTTTCCTTGGGGTGGGTGGGTGCTGATACAAAGACAAAGCTGTTTAGAAAAAGAAAGGTTAAAGTGATAAGAGTTGAAAGGCGAAATGGACCATAAAAAAGGGAAATGGCTAGAGAGCAATTCATGCAGACCATAACCAACCAGAATAGCAGTGTAATAGGCCATCTATACCTGGGGAAATAGCACAGTTCTTCCAACAGGTTAAAAAAAAAAAGATGGATCTCCTGAGCTTTAAAGATGAACAGGGAAAGTGAACAAGGGCAAACATGCTAGGAGGAGCTTTTGCTCAAAATATCATGCAGATGCCTTGTAAAAATGAGTGAGCAGAAAGTTGCTCTTCTGCAGTACTTTTCCAGTGGATAAACTGCCATAGTGTGTTGTCCCCCCCCCCCTTTTCTTCTTTTTCTGAATGAAGCGGCTAACTAACATAACCCTCACCATTCAGCATTGGTTCCCATCTCTTTTCCATGGAGAACGGTGTCACTTCATCATCCATTGCCGCTTCGAAGACTAATAATAGATTAATTATCTCAATCATAGCAATTATATCTGAAATATACTCAGAGTCGCAAAGTGATTTCATGCTCTTTATTCAGCTCATAGTGGTGAGGCGGAATGAATGAAAGTCCCCTCAAAGTATCTGCTTTATATACATTATTTGCACAATGGGCTGCACATGATTGGCTAATTCTGGAATTCTACTGTAAGCCGATCAGGTTGTGGATTCACTTATATCTGGAGCATGATTGGGTGGTTCCTGCCAACCAATCATACTGCTGCATTGTTCTAGGACCAATCAGACTGCTGCATTCTGAATCCTATTGTTCTAGGACCAATCAGACTGCTGCATTCTGAATCCTATTCAACTCAGTACATAACAATATCAGTACTTATATCAAGTAATTGTAATCATCTCAGTCCTCCACGTATTACAGCAGAATTTTCTTAAACACAGCTTTGGTGTGAGCAACGCTACAAAGGTGAGTCTAAAGCTCAGTGTTTTGTAATTTCACAGTTAGAATTTTACAAAGAGGTGAAGATGCATTTCAAGTTAAAATGCAGGAAGAATTTGATGAAGTCCCTTAAAATTAAAATTGGGAGGAGATGAAAGTGGGGGCGGGGCGGGAGGGCTCAGGCTCTTTGGTTGTTCTTGTTCTATGTAATAGGTAATATATGCCATACACAAAAATATTCCATAGCTTTTCTTATGGGAGCTGTCTCAGGCAATCCACCAGGCTGCGATGTCTGTAGATTGGGCAATGGTTTTCCTCCACTCAGCCTTTCCATCTTCTGCCTGAGGAATGATGCCAGTCATGGACATAACCAGGATTTTTGCTGGGGCGGGGGCAGAACCTCAGATATGTATTGATTTTTATTGATGGGGGGGGGGGCAGCTACGCACATGACGCCAGTGACATTCTGCCACAGCAGAGCTCCAGCATTCTCAAGGAAATGTGTGAACAGACTAAAGTGCAACTGGTAAGGTAAAGGGACCCCTGACCATTAGGTCCAGTCGTGGCCAACTCTGGGGTTGCGGCGCTCATCTCGCTTTATTGGCCAAGGGAGCCGGCGTACAGCTTCTGGGTCACGTGGCCAGCATGACTAAGCCACTTCTGGCGAACCAGAGCAGCGCATGGAAACGCCGTTTACCTTCACGCCAGAGTGGTACCTATTTATCTACTTGCACTTTAACATGCTTTCGAACTGCTAGGTTGGCAGGAGCTGAGACTGAGCAACGGGAGCTCACCCCGTCGTGGGGATTCGAACCGCTAACCTTCTGATCGGCAAGTCCTAGGCTCTGTGGTTTAACCCACAGCGCCACCCACATTCCGTGCAACTGGTAGCAAGCCCCAAAATGGATCACACTGTGGCTAGGGAGTGGCTGAGCCAGGCCAGGACCCTGATCCAGCCTCACTTGCCAGGATGGCATCAGGATGGGTCCAATTGCCTGGTGCAGTGCTTTTCCTGCTCCCCACCTTCCCCGCTGGCTGGCTTGCATTGCAGGGGTATAGATCATGGGTAGGCAACCTAAGACCTGGGGGACAAATATGGCCTAATCGCCTTCTAAATCCAGCCCGCGGATGGTCCAGGAATCAGCGTGTTTTTACATGAGTAGAATGTGTCCTTTTATTTAAAATGTATCTCTGGGTTATTTGTGGGGCATAGGAATTCATTCATCCCCCTCCAAAAAAATATATAGTCCAGCCCACCACATGGTCTGAGGTTGCTGACCCCTGCTATAGATGCTACAGTGGCCCACAACTGCATTAACCGCCACCAGGCAGCAGCCAGGCTCAGGATTGCAACCAAATGCGGCAATTACTAGACAATGGGAACAAAGGATCTCAAATTGAAAGACTTACAAGTAGGTGTCATGTGGTGGCTATTCTGAAGATGATAGAGAAAATTACTGTATGCATCAGGCTAACATTTTGATGTTTGTTTATCCATTTTTTTTCTGCATCCTTTCTCTCTGAAAATAAATAAAAATGGAGCAAGATTCTCTGGAATCGGCCCCTAGGATGCAAACACTCCAAATGGTATTCAGAAAATAATATCACTGCAGATAATAATAGTAATAGTCCCCATCTCCAATGCTGTTCATTCTACACTAAACCCTGTTAAGACAAAAGCTATATTCTGCAAGATTTAAAGTACTTGCTGCTCTGCTAAGCTGGTGATTATGTGGCAAAACAGGTTAACTTTGTATAAGGCATTAAAAAGATTTTTGGGATAAAATACATTGTCCCCAGGAAAACTTTGATTCCATATAGCAACATTTAAACTCTATAAGAAGGGTTTTGGTTATGCTTCTTTAAGATCTGGTTCCCATGAAATTCGATGTGTGTTGTTTCTGGGTATCTCTAGAGAAAGTTGCATATAAATATTACAGTGCATAGATCAGTTTTAATAGCATAGATCAGTTACGCAGTAACTGTTTAATAGCATATACTTTAATAGCATAGATCAGTTACGCATTAACTGTTATGGGGATCAGTGGCGTAGCGTGGGGGGTGCAGGGGGGGCCGGCCGCACCGGGTGCAACATCTGGGGGGGGGGCGTGCTCGCACTCGCAGCTTTCTGCCCCTACCTGGCTCACTCAGGGTTAGGGGGCGCAAATTACTTGCCTTGCCCCGGGTGCTGACAACCCACGCTACGCCACTGATGGTGATATCTCAAGTGGCGATATCTGAAAAAACGGGTCCTAGGCAGAAGCCAATACAAACTGCCATTTGTCTAGCTTTTGTTCATTTTAAATGAATTTGCACAGCAAGTTCCATTGAAATGAATGAACACTGGGCAGTAATGGTGCCTGTGGATCATGCAAAGTGCCATTAGAGTTGATATTCCGCTGCTAAACTCCACACCTCTATTTGAGTGAAACCCACCATGGCATTTTGTCTTCCTTTGAAAAGAAGCTTCATCAAGCATCTGTCAGTATCATCGGAAATGAAGAACCATTATGTGGCGGAGAAGAACATAATACCTTGAAGATTTCAAGAACCAAAGAATGAATGAGGAGACTTTCCTCCGCTAAACAGTTCCTTTCAATATTGAATAAGTTTGAGAACAATCCAATCTGCTGGGTCAAGACGGGGTCAGGTTTCTTGACCTCCCCACTCCCACATCTTGATAATCTAGAAAAGAAAATCAATTTTGGTCTCTGAGTTTGTGAAGAGCTCATAATTGCTTTAGTCCAAAGCAGAGAATTGCTGTTATTTCTGCCACCTTTCAATCCTTAAGAGATGGGGTATCATTTTTCAAGGCCAGTACACTGTCAGGATTAAATTGTGTGGTAACCAAGTAGAAAGATTTCTACTTGGAATTAGATTTCTCCTCATCACAGTGGTCCTTTGCTCAGAACCAAGAGGCTTTCTTCACCATTATCTATGGCAAGATCGCCACATGTGGTTGTGGTTTTTTGTTTTGTGGGGTGGGGGGGAGCAAATTGCTGATGGGGAACAATTTTGTCTTCTCAAGGCCATATTCGGTGTTGATGGGCATGTTGTGCCTTAACACGATTGGACAGGGGAAGCTCAGTCCAGAATTTGAACTTCAGTCTTTATTTATTTTACAGTATGATGCATTGCCCAGTTATGCTGCTGTGCCTTCAGACAGAAACTGAATCCTATGGTTTTTCTTTCCCCTGCATTCACACTGTTGGATGTTTCATAATGGTGCTGATTGTATTGAACCTAGAATCCACGAAAACTTTCCATCGTCAATCTGTTAAGAAGCTATTGTAGGCGAACTAATGGGACACACAACAGAATATTGCATTGTAGTGTGTTCCTAGGCAGAAATTCAGCTCAGATTTTAACATGAACCTAACTAATTCACGGGGATGCGGGTGGCACTGTGGGTTAAATCACAAAGCCTAGGATTTGCCGATCAGAAGGTAGGCGGTTCGATCCCTGCGACGGGGAGAGCTCCTGTTGCTCAGTCCCTGCTCCTGCCAACCTAGCAGTTCGAAAGCAAGTCAAAGTGCAAGTAGATAAATAGGTACCGCTCCGGCGGGAAGGTAAACGGCGTTTCTGTGCGCTGCTCTGGTTCGCCAGAAGCAGCTTAGTCATGCTGGCCCCATGACCTGGAAGCTGTACGCCAGCTCCCTCAGCCAATAAAGCGAGATGAGCGCCGCAACCCCAGAGTCGGCCACAACTGGACCTAATGGTCAGGGGTCCCTTTACCTTTTTAACTAATTCACACTTTTCCCAAGCAATATGCAAACTGAAGCTAGCCTTAAAAACCCATACTTCTCTGAATTTTGGGACACAGTTCTTCGACCAAATAATGTGTACAAAACTGCATATACTGAGGGGAAGGTGTGTGCAGATTTATATATATCTGCAAGTAATATTCAAAAAATGCATTCTATTAGGGATTGTTGCTTGCAAAATGTGTATATCAGGGGAAATGCCGTGTAGAAATGTGTCTGGCTAACATCGTGTATAGCTATTCCAAAGGTGCTTTGGATGAAATAGACTCAAGTTCATGAAAATGCATGTCATCATAGATGTGTGACATAGTTTGCCCAGAGATAAACTAAGTAAAATTAGATTTCAACCTACCCCCATCGTTCTGCCCGGACACTGAGGTCCAGCGCCAAGGACCTTCTGGCTGTTCCCTTGCTGCGAGAAGCCAAGTTACAGGGAAGCAGGCAGAGGGCCTTCTCAATAGTGGCACCCTCCCACCAGATGTCAAAGAGAAAAACAACTACCAGACTTTTAGAAGACATCTGAAGGCAGCCCTCTTTAGGGAAGCTTTTAATGTTTGATGGTCTATTGTATTTTAATATTTTGTTGAAAGCCACCCAGAGTGGCCAGATGGAAATTATGGAGGTCTAGCTTCCCCCTTATAAAAGAAGAAGAAGAAGAAGAAGAAGAAGAAGAAGAAGAAGAAGAAGAAGAAGTAGTTTGTTTATACCCCACCCTCCCCAACCAAGACTGGGCTCAGGGCGGCTAACACCAGGTATAAAAACAATTGATTAAAATACAACTTAAAAACAAGATTAAGTACACCATAAAATGCAGCCTCATTTCAGTAGAAACTCAAATCAAAAACTTTTTGGGGATGAAAACGTCAAATCTTCACCAAGGCCAACTATCCAGACTGGTCCTACGTGGGCCAGAAAAAAGCCAGTGAAATCCCCAAATAGGAGTTCCATCACAAAAGGAGAAAGGAAAAAGGAAAGAGGGGAATGGGATCAAGTTGATGTATAGATGTATAGATGGGGGGATGGGATTCACCTAACAAGTCCCATCAACAGAAGCCCTGTGCAAGGTCTTCCACTTGCGTAAATGGGAATTGCCCCCACTCCTCCATCCATGTGGCACCATCATGCCCCTGAAATTGGTTCAGGGAGTGGTGGGAGACCTACGCAGAACAGTGCACAGAGGAGGAGAGGGGAATTGCCCCATCTGGTAAACTGAAAAGCTCACACTGATGGAACAGTCAGCCGAGTGCCATATTGAAGTCCTCCCATGATTTCCATCAGTGCACTGACTCTCTCTCTCTCTCTCTCTCTCTCTCTCTCTCTCTCTCTCTCTCTCTCTTTTTATTGAGTTTTTTAAAATACAAAAAGAAAGAAGAACAAAAGAAACGTACATCCTACCCAAACAAAAGCACACAAAAATACACTATTATTTACACAAACATAAATCCTTCCCACCCCCAGTCCCTTCCCACCAGCACATCCCTCGACTTCCCTCCATCACACCATGATTTCCTTATTTTTTAAGTTCAATCTAATCATTGCACTCTTTAGATTTTGGATTTTTATCTCTTTATAACATTCCTAGATAATGTTGTTCTTTCTGCTTTACTCCTTTCATCTAAACATATATTCTTTCTGGAACAATATTTGTCCACGTATTCTTCAAAGCGTTGCCATTCTAGTCTAAGTTTTTGGTTTGTCTGCATTCTGATACAGGCAGTCAGCTTTGCCATTTCTATGAACTCACTTAGTTTACACAGCCAATCATCTTTTGTAGGTATGGCCTTGCTCTTCCATTTGCTGGCAAACTAGGGACGCGGGTGGCGCTGTGGGTTAAACCACAGAGCCTAGGACTTGCCAGTCGGAAGGTTGGTGGTTCGAATCCCCGCCACGGGGTGAGCTCCCACTGCTCGGTCCCTGCTCCTGCCCACCTAGCAGTTCGAAAGCACCTCAAAGTGCAAGTAGATAAATAGGTGCCACTCCGGCAGGAAGGTAAACGGCGCTTCCGTGCGCTGCTCTGATTTGCCAGAAGCAGCTTAGTCATGCTGGCCACATGACCTGGAAGCTGTGCGCCGGCTCCCTCGGCCAATAAAGCGAGATGAGTGCTGCAACCCCAGAGTCGGCCACGACTGGACCTAATGGTCAGGTCCCTTTACCTTTACCTATTATCCTGGCAGTGCACTGACTCTCTGTACTTTGGGGCCTAGAACTCTGGGTGAGGTTTTCCCCAGAATGGAGATGAAGTGAATTGCAAAGGCTTCACCCATTAAGTTCCCCTTCTGGTGCAGTTGTTCAAGGCATAGAGCATAGTCTGTTTAAAATGTGGCAACTTAGGGGCCAAACTAGATGTGACATTTTTTGTGAGGTCTGGCATTGCAGAGCTGGTTAGAAACCAAACCAAACATATAGGCAACAGCGGGGAAACAAGGAAGCCAGATCAGGATCGTTTCATGGAGGAAGGGAGCTTTAACCCTTTGTCTCTACCACAGTTACCATCAACATCCCATTCCCACATCTGCTGTTTTCAGTGGGAGGTGCATTGGAAGAGGGGCAAGATCAACAGCTGAGCCAGGGCTTGATTTGCTGGTGCATATGTCAATCATTCAAAGTCAAACAGGGAGGTAGGCAGGAAGGTATATAGATAGACGTGTTTCAAGAGGCAGACAACAACAACAACATGCCATCAACCAACGGCAGAAAACTAGTTTTCTGCTATCTAGGGTTCCTGTCCTGATCGTAGGACTTGGGATTATATGGATACTTTTCTTTCTTTTTTAAAAAAGTATGCAATTAGAGCGGGTGCAGCGAAGTGGTTGTAAGTGCTGAGGTGTGAGAAAGATGTTCCCTGGTTCAACTCTCTGCTGAGCAATGAACTCATTAGGAGGCCTTGCGCTGTTTCTCAGTCTGCCCCCATCTGCAAGATAAATTGGGATAATAACGTAAGAATTTGCCCTCCTGTGCCATCAGACCCCTGGAAATGCACTAATGTATCAGAACGTCTAAGTGAATAGAAATCTAATGATATTTTTAAAGTTAGCTGGCAAAGTAAGCTCTCAAGTTTTATTTTGTTTTAAAACTGTGTGAGTGTTTGTCAGGAAGAGATTTTGAAATGACAGGCGATGCTTCACTGATGGAACCAGATTTCTCTGTGGGCTCTCTGTATTTCAAAGGACATCTTTTTGATGGAAAATGCTCTGGGCTGTTTCATTTATGACATCTTCATCCTCTTCCCTCAGCGCTGGGAACACAACATGTAAAAGATATACTTTCCCCCACCCCGAAATGGCAGATTGAGACCTTTGCTAAGGATTGAATCATACAATATTCCTCCCCAAGAAAATTCACGAGAATAGAGGGCATTTTTGTTGTTGTTGTTTGTTTGTTTGGAAACTGTGAGTAGGCACAGCGGTTCAAATTTAAGGCAGAGATTGGGAACATGTAGTCCTTGAGATCAGGGGTTGTGAATCTTTTTCAGCCTGAGGCATCAGATCCAGAAATGGATCACCTACCCTTGAGCCAAATGTTGTTGAATTCCAGCTCCCATCAGCCTTGGCCAGCCAGCATGCCCAGTGGTTAGGGGTGGTTGGAACTGTAGTCCAGCACATCTGGAGAGCCGCAGGTTCCTCAGCCCTGGTTTAAGGAGGGGGGAAGAGAAACCATTCAGATAAGTGGAGGACAGATGAGGTGGTATTGTAGAAAACAATAATTTCATAAAACTGTATTTTGATTATTCCACTTTCTTTTGAGTCTATGGCCTAGCTAAAGTAAAAGGGCCTGCACCTGTCTTTTACAGTACAGAACTAGCTGCTTTTAGGTACGGTACATTGTGAATGTCCATTTCAGAACACTAAAAAGAAAAAGAAAAATGTCAGATTCTATGGTGGACATTGTATGCATGGAAAGAGAATCAGCTAGGCATGGCAATCGTGATTAATCTTGAATTGTTTTGTAGGCAGACGAAATGGAACATTGGAAGGCTTTTAACGAACAGGAAAATTAGTCAAAGTCTTAATAAAGAAAGACACTGAATAACGGTTATATATAATCACATGATATCATGATGAGGGCTGATCTGAAGAGCCAAATGATTTTGATTTGTTCAGGATGATGACATTGTGTTGCAACTACAGTGGTGCCTTGGTACTGGAACGGCTTGGCTCCCAAACAAATCGGCTCCCAAATGCCACAAATCCAGAAGTGAGTGTTCTGGTTTGTGAACATTTTTCGGAAGCCAAACATCCGATACGGCCTCTGTGGCTTCCGATTGAGTGCAGGAAGCTCCTGCAGCCAATCAGAAGCTGCACCTTGGTGGCCGAACTGTTTCAGGAGTTGAACGGACTCCTGGAACGGATTAAGTTCGAGAACCAAGGTACCACTGTATTAAGACTGCTGTGATTCTTTGACTGGTGAATAGAAATGACATGAGTAATTTGGAAGTGTATTAAAAACATTGCTTTTGATGTGGTTCTTTGCAGCCTCCTTATTTTTGAATGCCAATGCTCATCAACTTTGGGGGGTGGCAGCCCCCTCAAATATTTTATTGGGGGGCCTAAGAGACCTTGGCTCCTAGGAGTTGGCTCCTATGCCCCAGAGACTGAGAAGGTTCAATGGGTAGCAGCTGAAAAATATAGAGGATGGAGGACTTTGAATCTGTTCCAAATGCACCAGCTTTATGGGCAATCAGGAGTGCCAACTTGGCCCCGTGACCATGGGTGCCCGGGTCCGTGGGTGCCACGCAGCGTGCATGGCCCTGGCCCTGAAATTTGTGGGTGCCCAGCCTCCTATGGGGAATTTTGTGGGTGCTCGGGCACCCAGGGCCCCAGAGAGTTGGCACCTATGTGGGCAACTGTATTGAAACCTCTTTGGATTGTTCTGCGGTGGAGGGAATTCAACCAGTAAAAAACCCACTTCACCCTGTGAATTTGATTCGGGAAGCTGTTCGATTCAATCAGCAGGACAGGCAGCAATTTGGAGTCTAAGCACCTGCCATGCTTTTAAATATACACCAGGGGGCACCATGCTACCACATATGCTACAGTTTTGCTAATTGTGTGCCCTTCCCCCCACATCTTACTTTTTTTTTCTAGATGCAGGAGGGGAGAAAACAAACAGCTATTCCGAAAGATATTGTTCCCCAAGGGGGCAAAGAACAAATCCAAAGGCAGGCACGATGTGATCTTTCCAAAAGAGAAAAGGGTTGATTTTTGCACCATATAATGTGGAGAAAATAAATTCTTTCCCTACTAAATAAAGTGCGGCTGATCATATTTGCAATGTATCTTATGGCAATTTCTCAAATGCAAAACCTGCTTATCTTTTGCCATACTGAATTGCAACACTTCCAAGTTACACTTTTGGGTTGCCTCTTCTTCTTTCAGAAGATGGAAGTTGCGTTTTTATTTGGACTCTCCCCTCCCCCCCTTTTTTTGCAGCGACTTTGCCATCATTTCCCTCCTACTTTGTAGTATTTTTAGATCTCCGTTCCAAGTCTGATGGACTGATTTAGCATTGCCATTCTGAGGAACTGTCTTTCTTCTGCTCTGGTTGAATTTAAAACAAAACAACACCCTACAACAGATGTACCCATTTCATTTTTCCTCTCCTTTTGTTTGATTATCCCAACTGGGCCTGAGTCACACTTGGAGTTAAGGGTCTGAGAAAGCAAAGGAAGAAAATGAGAAAGAGAAGAATAGCAGAGTAAGAAGAAAAGAAAAGTGGCGTGGTGTTGGTGGCGGGGAATATTTGTAATTATTGAGACCAAAGCACTGGGGCTGCAGGAGAAGACATGTTTCTACACAGGACCCTGGGATCTCCAGTTAAAAGGTGTACATAGCAGGCAATGTGAAATGCACATGAAAGAGACCTTGGATAGGCTCTGCAAGTCAGAGTAAACAGTATTAGGCTAGATGGTTGAACAGTCAGACTTGGCATAAGGCAGCTTCCTCTGAGCCACACACACATGTCAATACTCATCATCATGATTTGTAAGCATTTTGCAACTATGAAATAGTCTTTTTTATTAACTGTTGATGGCCCTATTTGTGGCCCTCGCCTCAACTTTGCTTCTGCTACTGTATAGAATCTCTTTCTGGGCTCTGCTCCCTCCTTCCAGGTTTCTCCTTGTATCAGGTTATTCTTCCTGCCTGCTAGTGGCAGCCCTACAGTTAGGCTGAGTGAGGCAGTTGCCTCAGGCAGCAGAAGCTGAGGGACAGGCAGTGGGCAGTGGTATGTGTACCACTGTATCCTGTGCTCCCTAAGCTAGCCTGCTGCTTTCAAGTGTGGGATGCAGTGGTACCTCGGGTTAAGAACTTAATTCATTCCAGAGGTCCGTTCTTAACCTGAAACTGTTCTTAACCTGAGGTACCACTTTAGCTAATGGGGCCTCCCGCTGCCGCTGCGCCACTGCTGCATGATTTCTGTTCTCATCCTGAAGCAAAGTTCTTAACCTGAAGCACTATTTCTGGGTTAGCAGAGTCTGTAACCTGAAGCGTCTGTAACCTGAAGCATCTGTAACCTGAAGTGTCTGTAACCCGAGGTACCACTGTATATCCAGCCTTATATAACCTACATACGTAACTTTAATTAATGCTTTAAGGGGTTAAGGCCATAGAGTAAGCTGTCCTGCCAGGCTTTATGGTCACACACTCTCACATTCCACCGTATGAACCCTCCCAGTAAGGAGGTCTAAGCTGGATGCTCCAAACTTGGACCGCATAGCTTAAGTAAGCCATCTTTGCGTGGGTGTAGCGGGGGAACTGCCGTCCCAGGATCAAGTAAAGCAACAGAAATACTTAACTAATTGACCAATCACATCAGTTCTGCCCCCCTAACAAAAATCCTAGCTATGCCCATGCATCTTTGTGCTTCTACACAAATACTTTAGAAACTCGTACCATTTTGGAACCTAAGTCATATTGCCTGTGTTTTCTTGTTGGTGTATGGGAAAGCACATGAATGTGACCTTTGAGGAGTTTGTAAGGAAACGATTTTTAACGGATGGTCTCTTTCTACGCTAAGGGAAGTGGGGAACTTAGGAAGCAACTTAGAAGGGGACATTTTAAAGGTCTAACAGCCAATATTTCCATGCTTTACTTTTCTGCTTTGTGATTTTAAATCTCTGTTGGGGCTCCTCTCACGAAAGATTACTTGCCCCAAACCTGGATCTAGGCATCCAGGGAATTGTCCTTTTTATGTTTTACCCAATTTACAGTATTTCCCCTTTTAACCTAATCAACCAACATCAAGTGCAGTTGAGGATGTTGATGTAAGATTCAGCTGCCCGTCTGGTTGGCTTTTGCACATGGAATTGGGGCAGGGGAGGCACCATCTTGTCGCAGGAACATAGAAAGTAGTGTTAGTGGTCACTGGCCCATCTTGCTCAGTCCTGTCTACGCAGACAGGCAGGAGTTCACCAGGGTTTCAGACTGAGGTCTGCCTGGACATGCCAGGGATTGAACTGCAACCTTCGGCATGCAAAGGAGATGCTGTACCACTGAACAATGACCCTTCCATTGCCTCAGGCCTTGCTACCTGGTTTTTTAAACTCTCATTTGTTCCACCCATATGGATACAGGATAGCATGAGCTAACCATGGGTGATGTTTACACAGAAACAGATCTCCAAACGTGGATTCTCCTACAGATGGTGCAACAGCATTCAGGCTTAGCAGAGTCAGTTATGACAAAATTGATTGCCTACTTCCAGTAATTCTTCCCGCCTGCCGTCCCACAGAATGATCCACACTGACAAGCTCTTCAAAGCTCTTCCAATGGGCAGCTGGTGTTAACAGGGGCAAGCTTTTAGAAGAATCCATTACAATAAGTGATCAAACACAAATAGATTAAAAACCATGCTACAGAATGGGCTCTGGTTCACATTCTCTATTTTAAAACCCTGTTATTATTTTTAAAAAGACTCCTTTACTGTTCTTTACTGTTGATCTAGGGAAATGAAAATGGAAATTTGCATTTTCTGTACTTTTGGTGGGGAGAAATATGAGAATTCAGTAAATTTACTTTGGTTTTATAGTCAGGGTAAAGGTAAAGGGACCATTAGGTCCAGTCGTGGCTGACTCTGGGGTTGCGGTGCTCATCTCGCTTTATTGGCTGAGGGAGCCGGTGTACAGCTTCCGGGTCATGGGGCCAGCATGACTAAGCCGCTTCTGGCAAACCAGAGCAGTGCACGGAAATGCCGTTTACCTTCCTGCTGGAGTGATACCTATTTATCTACTTGCACTTTGACGTGCTTTCGAACTGCTAGGTTGGCAGGAGCAGGGACCGAGCAACGGGAGCTCACCCCGTCGCAGGGATTCGAACCGCCGACCTTCTGATCAGCAAGTCTTAGGCTCTGTGATTTAACCCACAGCGCCACCCGCATCCCGTCATAGTCAGGGTACTAAAGCTTATATGCCAAGGAATGGGAACTTGAAACCTCATCTCATAGTCCCATGCTTCTTTTGCTCTACTGGACCATGTTGTCTGACATCCTGGGCACCTGCAGACTGTCACTATTTTGGGGCAGGATTCAATCGCATACTGGCAAATTCAGGTTGCACAATCAAAGTTCATTGTTGCTCTTGCAGAACAACCCTCCAATCCAACTTTTTGCAGCAAAGAAAGTAGCAGGGAAACACACTGGATAAGAAATGACAATCACTCAATGCAACATCATATAGCCTCCCTGAAAACAAATCAGAATGAATGATCAATAAATAGCCACCACTGGCATCTAACCTCTTTGAAAATCTGGTGCAAACAAATCAGGTTGAATGCTCAATATGCAGGTGGTCTGGAAGTACGGATGGGGAAGAAATGTGACTCTGTTCACATTCAAAGGCAAGTGATTGCTGAAAAAATGTGCGCACCAAAACACAGGCCTCCTTCAAAATTCCCACATCCTCAAATTTAGCAGTGCTGTTCTCCAGCCAAGTAACCAGGGTAAAGTGTGCACAAAACTGTGTATATTAGTGGAAAATGACACACCAAAAATGCATGATGTTAGACAATTTCATTTTTAAAAATGTTTTAAACTTTAGAAAAAATTATTAGAAAAAAAGACACACTACAATGTTGATGAGTTTTCATGCAGGCTTCTTTATTTAAAAGGGAGAGAAAGATCACAAACCAATGTCAAATTTGGGACAGCTGGACTTAAAATTGGGAAAAGGGGAAAAGGAGAAAAACTGAAAAGCACCCCTAACTGGAGGCACCCCCTGTTTGTATAGTGCAGTGCTAATCTAAACCCTGTAGGTGGGCTCTGTATGCACTTGTCTAGTAAGATGGTTCAATGTTAGAAAAGGGAAGGGGAAAAGATATAAAAACATGGGCTGTGGGGGAGGGATAGAAAAAAGGGAAACCAGCTGACTGACTTCCGTTTAAAAAGCAGGACTTGTGACTATGACAAATGCAAAAATACAAAATAAAAAGAGAAGCACTGCCGCCAGGGTTTATTGGAAGATTTCAACTGCTCAGTAAACATAAAACGCGGTAAACAAACACTGGGCCGAAGTCATGAATTGTTTGCCTTGCCTTCTTGATTATCAAGAAAAGCAAGTTTGAATAATGCTCATAGGAATTCAGAGTTTTCCAATCCCCCGGGTTGTGTCCCTGCGTTAACACGGTGATGTACACAATTGGCCCAATCTGACATTTCATATGGGAGCTGCCCATGAAACAGCCAACCAGAGCTGCTGACACACAAACCTTTGAAACAGTCTCCTCCTATCGAGGCAAGGGTGACCAGCTCTGGTTCACAGAGCACTGATGTTTTGATGCATCCAGTTGCTCCCAAAAGATTCATTGGCTAATTTGTTTCAAATGTAAAAAAATCCACACACCCAGCAAAGGCTCCCAGAGTCATGAAAATGCAGAATTACAAGGGTACTGAGTTACATAGCATGGGGCCATTCTGCGACAGGAGGGTAGATTTCAGGTGATGTTCTAGGTGAAAAGAGATATTTTGGCATTAACTGCTGGATCCATGGCAGAGCAGCTGTTTGGGATGCAGGAGGTCCCAAACTTGGTCCATGGCATCTCCAAATAGGGCTGTCTGAAACCTGCCATATAGATAATATTGAGCTGCATGAAACAATGGTCTGACCCAACATAAGGCAACTTTCTATGTTCCTAACCTTCACCTGTGAAAACTAAAAAAGCAGACATAGACACCCATGAAGTTGAATGTTAGAGGAGTCAAAAGAATGTACCGTATTTTTCGCTCTATAAGACGCACCAGACCACAAGACGCACCTAGTTTTTGGAGGAGGAAAACAAGAAAAAAAATATTCTGACTCTCAGAAGCCAGAACAGCAAGAGGGATCGCTGCGCAGTGAAAGCAGCAATCCCTCTTGCTCTTCTGGCTTCTGGGATAGCTGCGCAGCCTGCATTCGCTCCATAAGACACACACACATTTCCCCTTACTTTTTAGGAGGAAAAAAGTGAGTCTTATAGAGCAAAAAATAAGGTACTTATTCATGCAGCACATGGTTAAATTATGGAACTTGTTCCCAGTGATGGCCACCAACTTAGATGTCTTGGATTAGAAAAATTACTATGACTATTTATTATTATTATTACTGAGATTTATATACCGTCATTCGTCATAAGATCTCAGGGTGGTTCACATAATAAAATACAGGATTAAAAACAAATACCCAGTAAATAATCGAAATAAAACAGCAAAACAATAATCCGCCGCCCCCTTCCCACAGACACATTTAAAAGGCTGCAGAATATTAACCAGCCCAAGGCTTGGTTGAAGAGGAACGTTTTCATCTGACACCTAAAATATATATAATGAAGGCGCCAGGCGAGTTTCCCTGGGGAGAGCATTCGACAAACAGGGAGCCACTACAGAAAAGGCCCGTTCTCGTGTTGCAGCCCTCCAGACCCCATGTGGAGGAGGCACATGAAGAAGGGCCTCAGATGGGCAATGCAGAGTCTGGGAAGGTTTATGGAAAAAATACATGGAGGATCAGGCTATCAGGGGCTATTCGCCATGCTGTGCTCTGTCTCCATATTCAGAGGCAGTAATGCTTTTGAATACCAGTTGCTGGAAACTGCAGGAGGGAAGAGCTGGGTTTCCTACAAGCATTTGGTTGGCCACTGTGAGAACAGGATGCTGGACTGATCCATCGGGCTCTTCTTAGGTTCTCCCCTGTTCCAATGGCGCTGGCAGTAGACTTTTTACCTCAACGCTGTTGATGGGGCCACGTCCTCCACTGTACCTGAGGAGAGCAGATTAGCTTACAAAGCGCAGGGCAGGCTGCTTAGCATGCATACACACAGAGAGACCCCTCAAGACTTCACCAGACCTCACAGCATTTACCACATCCCTTTTGCTGTGGGATGTGAAACACAAGAGCAGTCAAGTACAACATTCCTAGAGTGAACATGTTTACACATGGGGAGGAATGTTTGTCCAGCCAGCAGGTAAACTTCCTGTTTCCTTCTGAGCTGTGACAGACTTCCTCTGCATGTGCCTAGAGGTGGGCTTGGCCTCACCTGTGCAGGTAATGACAAAAGCACAGGGCAGGGCAGCCATCTCTCTCTCTTTGACTACATGCATCGAAGAAGCAACATCTGCTTAGCCAAAGATGCTTCCAGCCAAGAGAGGACAGAGGGACTGTCTCCTTATGAGATAGTTTCCAGGTGTATGTTACTTTTCTAAGCTAAGTCTGCCTTCTGGGATCTGATTATGAACAGAATGTGAGTAAACTCTTTTTATACTTTTATAGAAGACTGTGTCGTGTCTTATCTGTTATGAGGGAATAAGGGGGAAATGCCAGAACAGTTATTATAGAGGCTTAAGCGAGCCTGAGCAAACGCATCCGCTGAGTTTAAAAAGGGGAATGTTACTCTGCTAAATTGTGAACTTGTTAACACAAGTTGGAAAAGCTATAATCAAACAATATATCCTCTCCTGCATCCCTGAACATTCCCACATTTGCCTCAAAGCGGGGCCAGTCCCATGGGCATAGCCAGAATTTATGGTAGTGGGGCCAGGACACCCACCTGTCATGTTCCAGAACCTGTGACACAATTGGTCCATTTGCAGAAGCCACGCCTATCGCTCAGTCGGGCTGCCAGTTGTATCGCTAGAAGGCGCCACAACATCATCCAAGCGACCTCAGCGAACATTTCAATCTCAAATACCTTGGTTCTCAAACGCAATCCGCTCTGGAAGTCTGTTCGACTTCCAAAACGTTCGAAAACTAAGGCATGGCTTCTGATTGGCCCCGGAAATAATGCTGACAGCCAAAACGAATGTTCGGCTTCCGAAAAACATTCACAAACCGGAACACTTACTTCCAGGTTTGCGGTGTTCGGGAGCCAATGTTTTTGTCAACTAAGCTGTCCAGGAACCAAGGTACCACTGTATTCTAATTATTTCTACTTTTAATTAAATGTTTTTCTTTCTTTCCTTGATTTATGGGAGGGCAGATGTCCCCCTGCCCTCCCCCCGGCTACAAGCATGACTAGCCCTGGAACTTGAAGTGACTAACATTTTCAGGATTGTGCCCATTGCCTTAATTGGTGACTTCAGGAAGGGCTGTAGTCAGAGAAACCAACCTGTGCCAAAGATTGCAGGGGCGCCATTGTTGTGAGCGACACAAGTCTTGTACTCATGGCGTCAGGAGGAGCTGGGGCAGAGCCCAATGCAGCGCCAGCATGGCTTCAATGGCCATTGGCTCCTCCTCTCTGGCACTCGGCCTTCTCCTGCTGCCGCCTTTGGGGTGGGACCCCCCCCCCGCAAAATACTGGAGGGTCCAAAAGAGCTTGGCCCCTGGGAGATGGTGCCCCTGACTGTAGCTCAGCAAAAGATTCCAGGTTCAAGTCCCGACATCTCCAGATGGGCCTGAGAAGAAATCACATCTCAACTCCTGGGGAGTCCCTGCCAGACTGTATATAGTCAGACAGACAGGCTATTATTATTATTATTGTTATTATTAGGGTTTATATACCGCCCTATACGCAGAGGTCTCAGGGTGGTTCACAGAAAAGATCACAACATATATAATCAGAATAAAAAACAACAACTCAATAACACCCACACCCAGAAAAGAGTCACATTTTAAAACGCTAAAAAGGGACCCCTGACCATTAGGTCCAGTCGTGGCCGACTCTGGGGTTGCAGCGCTCATCTCGCTTTATTGGCCGAGGGAGCCGGCGTACAGCTTCCGGGTCATGTGGCCAGCATGACGAAGCCGCTTCTGGAGAACCAGAGCAGTGCACAGAAATGTCGCTTACCTTCCTGCCGGAGCGGTACCTATTTATCTACTTGCACTCTGAGGTGCTTTCGAACTGCTAGGTTGGCAGGAGCAGGGACCGAGCAACGGGAGCTCACCCCCTCACGGGGATTCAAACCGCCGACCTTCTGATCAGCAAGCCCTAGGTTCTGTGGTTTAACCCACAATGCCACCTGTGCCCCATAAAAGGGTACAGGATGTTAAACAGATAAAAGGGTATAGGATGTTAAACAGATCAACCAAAGGCCTGGTCAAAAAAGAATGTTTTTGCCTGGTGTGTAATGAAGGCGCCAGGCAAATTTCCCTGGAGAGAGCATTCCACAGAAAGGGAGCCACTGCACAGAAGGCCCTTTCTCATGTTGCACCCTCCACACCTCTCAAGAAGGTGGCACACAAAGGAGGGCCCCAGAAGATGATCTCAGGGTCTGGGTAGGTTCATATGGAAAGAGGCGGTCCTTGAGGTATTGTGGTCCTGAGCTAGATGGAATAATGGTCTGATTTGGTGCAAGGCAGCTGCTTTTTTTGGCTTTTATCCTATGCCCACTTTTCTGGGAGTAAGCCCCACCTAATATAGTGGGGCTTACTTCTAGCAAACATGCCTCGGGTCGTGCGGCACAACACTGGAAATTTAAACTTGCTGGTGTTTTTCATTCTCAGCAAGGGAAAAGGTTTTCCGCCAATGTAGTAAGGACATTTCTGCTACAGTTCTGAAGCTATTGCGTCCCGTATGTCAGAGCACATATAGCAGTGGAACTCACATTAGTGGCCATTATCTACTTAACTTTATAGAAAGACTAAAAAGAAGTCACATTTATGGATTATTGATTTAATGATTTTATTGCAGAGCGCACTGAGGGGCCAGGCTTTTAAGCTTACCATTTTCCAAATAGTTCCCCGCTGAAGTCCCAAGTCATATATATCCGGTAAAACCAGCTACCTAGGCTTAACGTTATTGGAGAGAGTTGAGCAATAAGTTTGCACAAGTTATTTTCCCATGACAGCCACAAATACAATACTAAGGATGTCAAGAGCTGATGGATGACAGATAAAGATGCCTTGGAAGCCTCCCTCTTTTGGAGTATTAGAGATATTAATCAGATTTGTCTTGTCTCAAAAAAAGGGCTTCCAGATGTCCAATTAAATCCATAGAAAACCTACATCCTCCCAGCAGCAGAGTGCTTTCCTGAAAGTTTTGCCTGATGATGTCAGCCCCTTTGTCTTTAAATTCTGTAGCACAGATTGATCATATGATTTTTTTTCATTGGGCAGTGGGGTTCTCAAGGGAGTACTCTCAAAGCATAGTATTGTTCAAAAGGGGGGAGCTATATGTAAGTAAACTGGATCATAGCCAGACTCTTTGCTTAATTTCCAAAATGAGAAATGCTCTAGTCTGCCTTGGAAGTCAAGGTCCATAAAATCGTTTTGCCGTTACTACTGTTTGAACTACTACGGAGGCCCTAACTGCATGTGATGCTAAATGCATGTTTGGAAAGCAGATCAGGGGCATGCGGGAAATTTCCATCAGGGCTGTGGCATGTGGGGAAGGGAAACTTGACCCTTTCCTCACTAACTGCAATCCCAACAAAATTTGCTTTCCATAATGCTTTTAGCTTTAGGGGGGAAGTGTGGGGTAATTAGCCTCATAAAACCAACATGCTTAAGTTCAACTAATGCATGAATGGGTTAAGACCATAGAGTAAGTTGTTCTGCCAGGCTTAGCTCACCTTGGGAGGGACAAGGTAATCAAGGCTTCTACCAGAGAAGCTCAATGCGAAAGAAGGTCTGAGCTGATTGCAGCAGCTCAGACCGCATGCCACTTACAAGCCACTCTTGAGTTCCTATACCAATAGTTTACTTACAAACTCTCCAGGTCAGATTCATGTGCCTTTCCATACAGCATTCAGAAAAAGTTGCACAGGCAGTAAAACTTGGCTTATTTCCTCACTGTAACTAAGCCAAGTTTTACTGCCTGATCAACTTTTTCTGAACGCTGTATGGAAAGGCACATGAATCTGACCTGGAAAGATTGTAAGTAAATCATTTTAAACTTACCAAACACATGGTCTTTTTTTTCTATGCTGGGGAAGAGGGAAACTTTGGAAGGAACTTAGAAGGGCATATTTGAACTGTCTAACCACCTATATTTCCATGCTAATTTCCATGCATATGTAGTGGTTTTAGATTTGCCATCCGTAATGAATTTTTCTTTTTGGACTTATGACATTATAAATGTGTTTTAACAGTGTGACACCAGGTGGTGCTGTAGAGCTGAAATCCCAAGTCAACGAGAGTTTCTAATGTGATATTTTATAATGTTTATTTTCATAGGGTTTCACAGCATTTTTATAGCTGTATAGATCCAGCCCAGGATGAATGTTCCATAAAGAGGTCATCTGAAAGCACCCTTAGCTTCATGTGCTTGGCCCGAAGACGGCTTTCTAAGAATACAAATGGCAAGGAGCTATATTTTTGATATGCAAATGAGGCTAGTGGAACAATAGGAAAGCCATGTTGCCATAGCACAGAATAATAATAATAATAATAATAATAATAATAATAATAATAAATTTTATTTATATCCCGCCCTCCCCAGCCGAAGCCGGGCTCAGGGCGGCCAACCACAATAAAACAGTACAAAAGTACAGCACAAACAACACTCTAAAACCATTCATTATAAAATTAATTCAAGAAGTCAGATATCATTAATTCTAGAAGAAAGGTAAAGTACAAATGTGCCAGAAGTAAATCCAATTAAAATTGAATACCAAGATTTCTTCCTATCCCTCACAGAAGGCAACATCAGGCTACAGAGCTTTTTGCACCTAAGTCATGAGTTCAATGGGGAAGAATTGTCGTATCTTCTTCACAGTGGTATGACACAGACAGTTCCCATATAGCAAGAAAGCAGGTTGTTCCTTAAGAAGGGGAACAATCTCCTACTCCTGTTACAGAAACAGATAACTAGCTCTTATCCACAAACAAATCTCCAGCTCAGACGTATAAATACCACTCACAGGTAGTGGGAGCATTTCCAGATTATGGCGCTTTCAGACCTTCAATATTTCCTGCAACCTCATTCACTCTCCATTTCATTCACCGAACATTTGTATTTAATGTACCACAGGTGGCACTGTGGCCTAAACCACTGAGCAACTTGAGCTTGCTGATCAGAAGGCCAGCAGTTCAAATCCGCGCAACAGGTGCGCTCCTGTTGCTCTGTCCCAGCTTCTGCCAACCTAGCAGTTAGAAAGTATACCAGTGCAAATAAATAGGTAAACGATGTGTCCATGTGCTCTCTATGTGCCAGAAGCGGTTTAGTCATGCTGGCCACATGACCTGGAAAGCCGTCTGTGGACAAATGCTGGCTCCCTTAGCCTAAAAGCAGAGATGAGCACTGTACCCCATAGCTGAATTTGACCGAACTTAACCAACCAGGGGTCCTTTACCTTTTGTTTAATGTACACAGCAAAAGTTTTGCTCCCTAATAATTCCCAATGTTATCCCTTTGCTCCTCTAAACCAGTTTTCTGTAGTCATCCTGGTAGGAAACACTTTTACGAAAACATAACTGAAAGTCTTTTACAAGTCAAATCTGTCTGCCTGAAATCTGGTTCAAAATCAAATTACTACATCTTGGGGGGGGGGGCCCACAGCAAATGATCTCCCTTGAGCTGTATTTCATTTGTCTGTTGACCTATGTGTGACACACATGTAGAATTGCGGCAGCCAAGGAAACAGCAGAAAAGCAAATGCTAGTGTCCATTCTACCAAGTGTGTCAGCAACTTGTAAAGAAGAGGTTGTGTTTTATTTTTAAAAAATAGGTTTCTAGCCCTCATGGTTGCTGGGGAAATTGTGAAGACTGTTTGTGCCCTCAGTGTCCAGCACTACATACCGCGGCTTCAACAAATGCATAAATCACAGCAAGAGAGACAGACTTGCAAAATGTTTTTCATACATATTTTATAGGAAAGTAAATGAACATTAAAAATACAACAACTGAAACATAGTAGGAAATATATAGAGGGTTGTATCCAACAAAGTTATACTCAAGAGTAGAGCCATTGACATTAATGGATCTGAGTTATTCATTCCTAAGTTATTAATCCATACATCATTTCCGAGCAGGCTCAGGAGCAACCGACTGTTGGGAATGAGAGAAACGGGAAACGGCGAAGGCAAATGGAATGGAATATCCTGAACTCTCCACATGGCAACATTTTGTTGCAGCTTGTAGGCCCACTTACAAGTTACTAATTTGTCTCTGGGCTTCGTTAGCTAGGGCAGGTCAATTTGCAGAGTGGGCATTTTTACAAGTGTCACATAACCTTTGTTCCACACTTACAAGAAATCGATCCTTTAGTGTGGCAGCACCGGAACCATGGAACTCCTTGCCCCTTGATGCCTTTGCTGTACTGTTTTCAGAGGCTGCTGAAAACTGCTTCTCTTTACAGCAAGCCCACCCAGACATGTATATTCGCCATGTATTTTTTTTTCTTTTCAAAAATTTTAATTTTCACAAACTTATAAATACACAAACAAATAAACAAACAAACAAACATAAATCATAACCTTATTAAGACTAATCTTGTTAACATTGTTAAGTGACTTCCTCATAGGAACCCTAGTTGAATTTCAATGCATATCTTTTTAATGGTTTTCCAAATCAAAATTCTTATAAACTTAACTTGATCACTTAACATCTTTCTTTCTTATCAATTCAGCATTAAACATATTAATTCATCACATAACATATATAAATCCTAAGCCTATTTGGTACTTGCAAGCTTTTTCCAATTAATTTAACTTTCTTCCATTCTTCCTGGTACTCCTCCTCATTCTGGTCTCCTGGCCCATTGATGCCTTTGCTGTACTGTTTTCAGAGACTACTGAAAACTGCTTCTCTTTACAGCAAGCCCACCCAGACATGTATATTCGCCATATATTTTGATATGTACTTTTTATCTTAAAGCGTATATTTTTTAAATGTCAATTTTATTTTGGGAGGAAAAGATTAGGCCGACTCCCCACCCCCACCCCCCGCATCCAATTCTGTCAGTAATTTTAGTGTATATTTGATGTAAACTGCTTAGAGGTTTTGATTAAATGGTATATAAAGCCTGTCAAAATAATTAAATAAATAAAAATAGGGGCCCCCCTCCCTATTAACCTTTAAAGCCTTATGCAACTTGTACCTAAAATGACTACCTTCTCACTTATAAAGTCTGCCCCACCTTTGAGATGGTCTTCTGGGTTCCCTTCCTGGGTGTCCACGCCTTCTTTCCAGTAGAGGTGCTTCGTTTTGGCTGAGGGGGAAATTCTCATGGAAGAATTTTCAGGTTGTTGTTTTTGTTGTTTAAAATAACCCCCCTTTTGCAATTTCCTCAATAAATGGTGCAGAATTTCCATACTCCTCTGGAGAAGATAATGTGGATAATTTTGGTAGCTGGGTTGCAGTTAGCCAATTTGAGATGCTTGCTTAACTTATTTATTCATATTTATTTATTTACTGCTATAAGCTGCCAACTCCTAGGGGCTGGGATTCGTTCACCACTACCACCACAAAATATTTGAGGGGTCTGCCCCCCCTTCCCCCAGTTTATGGGCATTGTCATTTAAATGCTGTGTCTGTGCCACATCTTCTGATCGATTATGCTGGGCAGAGCAAGGCCCCTGTTTACTGCATTTATATTCCACTTCTTCATCAGGAATAAAGGGGGAGAGGAGAGTGACATTGGGATCCGCTGCCCCTGGGGATTCTGCCGCCTGAGGCAGTCAGCTCACCTTGCTTTATGAGTGGACCAGCCCTGAACTTAAAGCCTTCCTCATTTACTTCAGCATGTATAGTCAGCCCTGCTGAATGGGGCGCCTCCAGGAATTTTGCTCAGCACTTCCCTCAAAATCCTACCCTGGTGGTGCCCTTGTCTGAGAGGCCATTTTTGCTCAGCCTTACCTGTAACGGGAAAGGATTCAATGGCAGCATTTAAGTGACAAGTTAAAATGGTAATATCCCTTTTTAAAGCAATCGCTCTCCTGTTTTATTGAGCTTACGGTTCTTGCTGCTGGTTGCCTTGGTTATTAATGTTCTCCTTTATTGTTTTAACTCTTATAATTTTGATCCACATTTACCATTGTAAATCACCTCAGGATTTTTGTACAGAAGATTCAAAGATTGAAATGAGCTCTCTGAACTGCAGATGTGGGGAAAGGGGCGCAGTTTGCAAACCTGGCAAGGGGGCAGCTTGCCCCATGCCCCACTGAGCTTCCCTCACCTTTTGGAGGAGGAGGAGGAGGTGCTAAACAGACATTTATTGTAGAGATGGGGAACCATTTTCCACCCAAGGGCCACATTCCTTTCTAGGGGCCACAAGCCAATGAACTGTAGTGCCAGAAAAATGAATGCGATTTTCACCTTTGTACAGTTGACAGAGCTGTACAAAACTGCCCAGAGTGGCTGGGGAAACCCAGCCAGATGGGCAGGGTATATATGTATGTATGTATGTATGTATGTATGTATGTATGTATGGGACGCGGGTGGCGCTGTGGGTTAAACCACAGAGCCTAGGACTTGCTGATCAGAAGGTCGGCGGTTCGAATCCCCACAATGGGGTGAGCTCCCGTTGCTCTGTCCCTGCTCCTGCCAACCTAGCAGTTCGAAAGCACGCCAAAGTGCAAGTAGATAAATAGGTACCACTCTGGTGGGAAGGTAAACGGTGTTTCCGTGCGCTGCTCTGGTTCGCCAGAAGCGGCTTAGTCATGCTGGCCACATGACCCGGAAGCTGTACGCCAGCTCCCTCAGCCAATAAAGTGAGATGGGCGCCGCAACCCCAGAGTCAGCCACGACTGGTCTTAACTATCAGGGGTCCCTTTACCTTGTATGTATATATGTATGTATGTATGTATGTATGTATAAAATTACTATTACTATTATATTACTACACACACATTCCTCTCTATCCTCTATCCATCATAAGCCCAAGATGCCAGCATAAGCCCAAACTTCACTAGACAGTCATCTGAGCTTGGCTGACCACTCCCCATTACTGGACCACCAGTCATGCCATCTGTGGTTAAGCAAAGACCACACCAAGAACACTGTGCATTTGGACACAAGCACTTGGGTCAGCCCCAGTTATCATGGAGGCCACGAAGCTCTGGGCTGGTCCAGAGGAAATCTGCATGAAGCTGCCAATAACTACCAGGCACTTGAGCTCTTGCCGGAGTAAGTTAGGATCTGGCCATTGTACGAAATCCCACCCTGCTTGTTATACGGTGAACAATGCTGAGCGCAGCCAAACAGCCCTCCTCAATCAAGACAAATTGTGCTCCGCGTGATTAAACGTAAGGGGATTATATTATAGTTAGGCAAGACAATGATGAACACTACTTCTGCTAGTACACAATGACCATGTCATCTAACTCAATTAATCACCATCTCGCACAAACACAGTGAGTCTTGTAATATAGTCAAGGATTAGATGAATGAGTCTCTGTTAGGCCTGGCGTTTCATTGGGCTCCTGAGCCCTGATCAAGCATTTCGAAGCAGCTCCTTTGAGCTGGTGAATCCTATCAGACAGGCACATGCACTCGAGGGTGCACAAGGCAGGTGTCCAAGAAATCCAACGCTGTTGCGCCTAATTTACTACATCCATAGGAGCCAATTCCTAGAGCCAAGGTCCCTTCAGCTCTCGCCCAAATAAAACATTTGAGGAAGCCAGCCCCCCTCCCCAAAGGTGATGGGCATTGCCATTCAAATGGTGTGTGTATTTGGCATGTCTTGTGATCAATTATGTGCGGCAGGGCTTACCTGGGCCCTCCCAATATTTTATTCAAGTTGTCACCCCTGGCTGCATCTGTGCCCCTTCCCCTGCAAAGTTGTGCAACCTGCTGTCATTCTGATTCCCAGAGAAATAGGCAAGGAATGCCAACAGCATTGAACAGATGAATGAGCCTCTCAGCTGCTTGGGGACTTTGTTTCATAGACTGAACCACAAGAAGCTGGTAAAAACCAGTGAAGAATTTGTCAGATGTATAGCCTACTTCCTCTCTTTTTAGCTTTCTTCACCATGGGTCAGATTTATGCCAGCGGTCCATGCACTTGCCTGAGTTGCAAAAGAAGTTTCATACCCTCCAACACTTCTCCAGTGAAAATAGGTACGTCCTATTCAATAACATTAATAGTACTTTTTATACCCCACCTATCTGACTGGGTTGCCCCAGCCACTCTGGGTGGCTTCCAACATATTAATAATAATACGAACTTCCCTATACAGGGCTGCCTTCAGATGTCTTCTAAAGGTTGTCTAGTGACTTATCTCCTTGGCTCAGGGGTTATGCAACTCCATACCCTCCAACATTTCTCCAATGAAAACAAGGAAGACTTATGGAAAAGCGGGACATTCTGGGATCAATCAGAAACAGGGACAGCTTCTGTAAATCCTGGACTGTCCCTGGAAAATAGGGATACTTGGAGGGTCTGCAGTTCACCCTGTGGACACAGCCATAGGAAAAACACTGGACACTTTCCCATCATTAATCTGCACTAGGTACCATCTGTTGATACAATTCTGCTTTTTAAGAGATTATCATATTCTTCAGCCCACGTAGCCTAAACTTGTTATCCTCCTTCACCTGGGTACAGCTTTGCTGAAGTCAGTCAGAACCTCATCTATTGATCTTCTGCTTTTGAAATCCCCTCTGGTGCTTGAGCTGGAAGAACAGACCTGATCAGGTTGCAAACAAGGCCTGCTCCAAACCAGCAAGATGCTTTTATATATTAGTTTCTGTGATGACTTACTCTCTCCTCACCCATGAGATCTGTGTGTTCAATTTATTTTCAGCTTGTAGATTTCACACGTAGTTTCACTGTTCTTTATATTGCTTCCCCTTAAACTTTCCACTCTACAGGTGACTAATTATAGAAATAAGGGTATGCACTGATCACATTGCTTTATTTCTTTCTGTAAAATGCTTTGAGGGGTTTTTTTCTACAATCAAGCAGTATATGAATGTTATGGAATAAATAAGATGAGTGATATTTGGTTCCAACTTTGATTTGGCACTTCAGAAATTGGCCTGCGCTGAGCTTTGACTGCTTGGGAGAACACCTGCTTTGCCTTTGCTACAAATCAGAACCTTTCTGAATGCTCTCTGGCTCTCATGTGAAAAATCAACCAATGGCAGTAACTGTTTCTTGGCGGAACTTAATGAAACTTGCAGACAGAGTAGCCTCTTTTAAGTGAACAAGACCTGTCAAGTCCCAAATAAATAGGTTCAGGGTTTGCTCTGGGCACCCTTAAAGTTTGAGATTACTCCATATTTGTGTGTAGTAGCAGCAGCTCCTACTGAGAGCATGAAGATTGTCAAGTTTTAGAAGGCATATGGGGGTTTGGAGATGGTTAAAAAAAACCAAACTTTGTCACACGCACACAATTGTTTTGTGAGCAATTTACAGTGGTACCTCGGGTCAAGTACTTAATTCGTTCCGGAGGTCCGTACTTAACCTGAAACTGTTCTTAACCTGAAGCACCACTTTAGCTAATGGGGCCTCCTGCTGCTGCCGCGCCACCGGGGCACAATTTCTGTTCTCATCCTGAAGCAAAGTTCTTAACCCAAGGTACTATTACTGGGTTAGTGGAGTCTGTAACCTGAAGCGTATGTAACCCGAGGTACCACTGTATATGAAAATAGCATACATTGGAGAGGGTCCACCTTGGTAAGACACTTGCTAAATTTCAGAAGGATAAACACAAGGGGTTTATGCATGGCACATTCCAAGTTGATTTTAAAGGGGACTGAAAAAAGGATTTGCTCCCTTCCCTGAGGTTTTGTGAACCATTTGTATGAAAATGACCCATGACAAAAGTGCTTCTAGTTAGTAGCTGTAATTTGCAAAGTGAACTCTGAGAAAAATAGGTGCAGATATGGGCTTTTTGATGAATGGGGACAGGGAAACAGCTTCAGACTTGTGTTCTACTCCATCGGCCCCAACTCACAGAAGACAAGTGCAGAGCAGATTTGACAAGACTGGACATGTGCAGATCTGGCAGAAGGAACTGAGCATCTAACGTCTTCCAAGCGAGCAGCACCCGCAGAATTAACAATGGCTACGGAGCCGCCAAGATCAAGGCTGATGCATTCATTCAACTTGCATCCCCAAAAACATTGTGATTGGAGAGCCCCTTGTAGAAGCCAGGTACGAAACTATATGCCCCCAGCGCTCCCCAACCCCTAGGCATTTCCCTTATAGGCAAAACTTGGGGAGAAAATGCAACGTTTTGCCAACACATTGTCTGCAGCTTTGTCCTGTTCCAAATTGCTTTGGGAAGGCCTAGATTTGCCTTGGGAGTATTCAGAATGGGCTTGCTGCTTCAGAAAAGTCCCATTATCTCCCCCACAAAATTCAGCTCAGTGTCAAGTACAACCCTATGCAGAACCTACTTTTCAAGTACCTAAATCCACTAAATCTGCATTCAAGAGCATTTCAGAGTGTAAAATTCTGCGTTTAAATTTGTATCTGATCAAGCCTGAGACAGAATTAGTTGTGCCTACACTCGACGTCTCCCATTCTATGAACATGGGAGAGGAAAGCACATGATTTGATTGCATGTTTACATCTATTACACACACACACACACACACACACACACACACACATAGAAAAAAGGGAAAAAATGTCAGCTCACATTCATAATAAAATAATAAAAATTATTAAAATAATAAAAATAAAATAATACAGTGGTACCTCAGGTTACATACGCTTCAGGTTACAGACTCCGCTAACCCAGAAATAGTGCTTCAGGTTAAGAACTTTGCTTCAGGATGAGAACAGAAATTGTGCTCCAGTGGCGCGGCGGCAGGAGGCCCCATTAGCTAAAGTGGTGCTTCAGGTTAAGAACAGTTTCAGGTTAAGAACAGACCTCCGGAACGAATTACGTGAGTACTTAACCTGAGGTACCACTCTACATCAATTCTGACATATATCGTAGAATCATAGGATCGGGACCTCGAGAGTCATCCAGTCCAACCCCCTGCAAAGCAGGAATCTCAGCTAAAGCGTCCATGACAGATGGCCACCTAACCTCTGCTTAAAACCCTCCCAAGGAAGCAGTCTCTATGTCCAAATAGATATTCAAACAGGGCATACTCTCAGATTTTGAAAAGCTACCTGTTCTGCAAGCCAGCAGGTTTTCAGCATACCTGAATTTTAGGCACAGGTTCAACTCCACCAAACTTGGCCACACTAAACTGGAGTCAACCTGTTCTACTGATAGCTAACAGGAAGAACACAGCTGTGTGGGTGCCTTAAGATTAAAAGTACTTTCCGTACTGTGTCTCAAAAATGTAGCAACCTGGTGAATGGGACGTGGGTGATGAAACTACTTCATCTTGCTCTTTCCTTTGGACAGCAGCTGTCTGAAAATGCTGGGCCCCTGCCTGTGAGTAGCTAGCTAGCCAGGCTCCATCACTGTTTGCATGCATCACTGCAAACAACATTCACATGTGGGTGTCTGATCCCTGGCCTTGCCCATCTTAGTCCTTCACCAATCAACAGGGTTTTGGGATTCAATTGCTGCTCTCTCTCACATACACACTCCAACCCAATCATTTTGACCCTAAGCTCGGCTATCTCCAAAGCATGCTGAAATTAAGCTAACAGATCATTTAGACCAGGCATCCCCAAACTCTGCCCTCCAAATGTTTTGGGACTACAACTCCCATCATCCCTAGCCAACAGGACCAGTGGTCAGGGATAATGGGAATTGTAGTCCCAAAACATCTGGAGGGCAGCGTTTGGGGGATGACTGATTTAGACTGTCAATATTAATCTATACATTTATGTTAGGAGTGATGATATATTCTTATTGTCAATGCCACAGGGCTGTTTTATCTTGTTATCTTTGTTATCTTTGCAAAATAAAATAAAAAAGGCCAACAGAGACTGCGCTCACTGTAGATGAAGAATCAAATTGGATAAAGTTTATTTACTTCAAAATTTGAAGCAAATATTGAAAAGGAATAGGATAGTAATGTTTAAAGAGGGGGAAAACGGATACAGTGGTACCTCAGGTTAAGTACTTAATTCGTTCTGGAGGTCTGTACTTAACCTGAAACACCACTTTAGCTTATGGGGCCTCCTGCTGCCGCCGCACCACCGGAGCACGATTTCTGTTCTCATCCTGAAGCAAAGTTCTTAACCTGAAGCACTATTTCTGGGTTAGCGGAGTCTGTAACCTGAAGCATATGTAACCTGAAGCGTATGTAAGCTGAGGTACCACTGTACTGGCATTTTATGGAGGAGGGACCCCCCAAAATAATTTAAGTTTTATTCTTGACTACTAGAATCCTCCCTTAGCCCTGTCATTTCAGACAAACTGGGCCCTCAAATCACTTGGCAATGCAACACCATTAAAAAAACAACAACATCCAACCCTCTCATTAACACATTCCATTGTCAAAGACTAAAAAAACAGAATAAAATCAAAGAAGAGCATCAAGCATTAAGAGCAAACACCAAGCAGAAGTCTGAAAAAGTGAAGATAGATTCTCAGGGTGCCAAATTGCAAACATGGTTTAATCAAACGAATGCTGCTCTCCAACCAGTTCAGATCTAAAGGCAGATGGAAAAGAGAAGTACACAAAGGATGTTCTCAACAAATCTTAGTTTTAGATGCTATGAAAGCTTTGGCAATCATCTGGTTTGCATCTGGCACCTACAAAATGCTAACCATACACTTGGCAAGTGTGATTAGGGACGGTGCTGCCACAATCTGGGTGCCACCACCGAAAAGGATCTGTACCCCGTAGCCAACTTATCTCACCTCTCAAGGTGAGCCACCCGGGGCAGGACCTCAGCTGAACAGGCAGGTTCATACGGGAGCAGTTATTCCTTCAGATACCCAGATTCCTTTACATTTACGGCTCTCTAGATCAGAACCAACATTTTTTAAATACCACATTGCAGAAGTCCCATGTAATTCTGCACATAAAATAGCAAAAACAATGGCCATTTCCAAATTCACTCAGATTTTCCCAATACTGTCTCCTCCTCCTATTTATAGTACTGCTCAAACCCCATTTCACAATGAGATACTTTTCAGGCTTGTGATCTCAACGCAGAATGAGAAATTGCCTACAGGTTTCACAAACTCAATCCACAGTAGTGCAGAGATTTCTAAATGTGTTAAGAAAGTTTGGAATAATTGCTTTTCCCAGTTTTTAACAGCCACTTATTTACCTCAGTTTGACTTTGAATACTTATGAAGGAAAAAAGGCTATTTAACAATCGACTCAAAAAATGTTGCTGCATACTCAAAATCAGTGGCGTAGCGTGGGGGGTGCAGGGGGGCCCGGCCGCACCGGGCGCAACATCTGGGGGTTAGGGTTAGGGGGTGCAAATCCACGGGTTAGGGGGCGCAAATCCACGGGTTAGGGGGCGCAAATTACTTGCCTTGCCCCGGGTGCTGACAACCCATGCTACGCCACTGCTCAAAATAAGATTTTTAGATACACTTGCTGGGCAATACTCAACAGCATAAAACGGTGACTGTAGAAATCAGTGCTGTGAAGAATCTCCACATCTTTCAAGAGTTTTAATCTGTTGCAAAGAAGCGCTTTAATTTTTCCGTCTCATTTGAGAATTTCAGTGGGTCCAGCACTATAAACTTACCTTATTACTGTAAGGCGATCGAGGGTGGTGCGTTTTTACTTCCAAGACAGTGGTACCTCAAGTTAAGAACTTAATTCGTTCTGGAGGTCCGTTCTTAACCTGAAACTGTTCTTAACCTGAGGTACCACTGTAAACATTTCCCCCGCTCTCTGCAACCTTCCAAGCTGCCTGAGCTTTCCGATTTGAAAGTTTCATGGGAGGATCCACCTCGTGGAATCTTCCCTTGAGCTTTAATTGAAATACCTAAGACTGAAGAGCGCAGACCACTGGTTAAAAATTATAGAATGAAAGGACTCACTAAAACTCTTCTGCCCACTCAGAAGGCAAGTGCTACAAAAACCCTACACCAGTACCAGGATAATTTCACCACCAGCGTTCCCTCGCTTGTTTGATAAGTTTCCAAATGCAATTTCTTTTCTCCTTTGATGGAGAATGGTTGGAAAACACAGGAGAAAATTGCAGTACAGGACTAGCAGAAACAATTCAGAAGTATTTAATAGCAGCCGAATACAATGCTGGGCACCATAAGGGGGTGACCTTTGGCTTTCCAGGTGTTGCTGAAGGACAACTCCAGTCAGCCCCAGCAAACAAGGCCAGTGATGATGTGGTAAGGTAAAGGTAGAGGACCCCTGGACAGTTAAGTCCAGTCAAAGGTGACTATGGAGTTGAAGTGCATATCTCGCTTTCAGGCCGAGGGAGCCGGTGTTTGTCCACAGACAACTTTCCGGCTCATGTGGCCAGTGTGACTAAACCATTTCTGGCACAATGGGATAGTGTGATGGAAACCAGAGTGCGTGGAAATGCCATTTACCTTCCCACCGCAGTGGCACCTATTTATCTACTTGCACTGGCATGCTTTTGAACTGCCAGGTTGGCAGGAGCTGGGATAGAGCAGCGGGAGCTCACCCAGTCACAGGGATTCAAACAGCTGACCTTCTGATCAGCAAGCCCAAGAGGCTCAGTGGTTTAGACCACAGCACCACCCGCATCCCTATGATGTTGAGCTATAGTTCTGCAACATCTGGAAAGCCAAAGGTCATCCACACCTGATATACAACCTTAGGTCTCTGCCCACTTTGTTACTACCACACCAGCAAGTCACTGCCCCTATTCAAAGCTTGCTGTCAATTAAACTTTACGTACTAAGTTCTCAGGTGTCCAAATATGCTGTTTTAATAGTGGTCGTTCTCTTTCTACAATGTAAAAGGACTTGCAAATGTTGCTAGATGCTTCACAGTCCAAAGCACTGTTGACTTAAAAGGTACTCCGAACACAACTTGATATTGCATTCTGGGGTTGGGAGAGAAACCAGTTTATTTTTTAAACTCAAAGCGCCACTAAACTATATAGTTCTATAACAATCTGTATAACTGTGAAATGAGCTCAGAGCTGTCACACATGGAAAGGGAGAAAGAACTAGACAAGTCTTCAAACACTGGTATATCAGCCAAGAGACTGAGCTACAAATCCTATTGTCCCCAAGTGAAATATCGCTCTACCATTCAATTAATAGTGGTCTTAGGAAAACCACTTACACCCACCACATGGGGACAATGCTTGCCTTTCTTTACAGGGCTGCTTGTGAGGATTACAATACAATAAGGGATGTGAAACGCATCTAACACTGGGGGCACTTCACCACATGCTATGTATTATTGCTATGTACTGTTTTGCTTTTATGGGTACCATGCATACCTACACGAAGCAAGTCCTGCTAAAATCCATTGGATAAACGCACCAGAGAAAGCCCAAAAGGAGCATGGTATTAGATGACCCAAAGTGGGGGGGGGGGGGGACCGTTCTGAGGAAAGGGGAATATTTTGATGCAGCTGTAATGCAAAATCTGCTAAGTGCCTTAGAATGGAGTGACATGCTATTTGTTTTTTAAAGGCAAAATGGCCCTTTGCATCTAGTTCTGATATCGGGGGGGGGGGGTTGCGGTGGGAAATCAAATGCTTTAAAACAGATTGGTTATTACCAGAGAATTATTCTTGCATGATGCAGACTGAATTAGCAAACTATCAAGATCTTTGGATTATTCTAAGAAAAGGTATGCCTTTAAAATTATGCCACCGAAATTTTGAGCTGGTTTTCAAGGCTTTTCCAGGTCTGCCTTAAGATCAAACAGCTTCCTGCTATTAACATTTAATCAAAATGCCCCTTTAAGCATATTTCTAAATCTGGCAAATGTACCACATGACCTGCTAAGGTAAACACATTGTGGGAAAGGAGCAGATGAATGACATGCATTTTACCAACTGCTGCACCAGTACAAGGCCAAACCATGTTTGCACAGTTGATCAGCGCCTGGAAAATGTTCTGCTTGAGAGGTGCAAGCTGCACTCCTCAAACCACTTGCTCCAGAGGACAAGTTCCACATGCTTTATTGAAGTTACCCAATAAATGCATTAGAAGGTTCAGTTTAGAGAAAGTAAAACACACACACTTAAGGTTTCAACATGCACACCAAAACTGGAAGCAGCACCCAATAGTGTGAGCTATTGTTAAAAACATCTGCAATGGCATAAGCAAACAACTGAGTTTTCTAGCAAATTACCAGGTCAGGATTTTAAGCGCTGTTCAAAAGTCACATCCTGCACTTATCCCAAAAAAGTAAATGGGAGGTTCTCTTAAATGCAACATTGAAAGTGCATCAAATCTATGGAGCTGATTCAATGCTGGAGATCTTGCTTCAAATGTTGCATTTGTTCTTACACTATTTTATAGAGGGCTGCTGGTTCTGAGCAAGGCTTCCATTGCAAGAGTCGAAGTGGGTGCCCATTTTGGAATTCGAAGAGCTTGAAGCAGATGTTAGGCAAATAGTGGAACTTTAATTGTAAGAAGTGTTTCTACATAGTCTTATGTTTCAAGATGTTGCAAAATTTGATATAAGCCACACTCAAAGCATAAACAAAAAGTCTTGCACCACCTAAAGTACTAAGCAATAAACTGTTGGCATAGGGTTTTTTGGATTACAGTCCACATGAACCCACCTGCAACATCCTGGGTTGCAGGGATGGTATATAAGCCCGCCATCCCTGAACCATGTGCACAGATCCTCACAGCATCATCTGAAGAAGTGGACTGTAGCCCCAGGGAAGCTTGTGCCAAAATGAGTTTGTAAATCTTTAAGGCAACACAATACTGTTTGGTGCAGTAAAAACAAACATTGCTGCTCCTCTGAAAAAAGTTTCAAAGCAGAAAACAATTGGTGTAGAGATATTCAGCAAAAGTAAGTCTCCAACATCCCCTCTACCAAAGTTTGCATGAAACGGGCTATAAAAGACGGTCTTGCAGATGGAAAAGGGTCAGGGTCAGTAAAGTTTTCTATTATGGCTAAAAATTACTTTACCCTCCCCCCAGCTTGGCTGACAGAGTAACTACTTTTGCTATTGCCAAATCTCAGTAAGTCTCCACGTTGGAAGTGAAAGGTTGCTTAATTATGGAAAAACTTAAGTCTTAAGGACATGTTTCGTTTCAGAACTAACATTTTAGGTTAACGTTATACTAAAGTTTGAGGAAAAAATCTTTCAGCCAAAGTGTCTAGTGGTTAACATGCTTAATTGTATTTTCAATAACGTATTACTACAGCTTCCATTCAGGCACACTATCAGTTGTGTTCTTACTAAAACGTTTACCTTTATTAAAAAAGGATTTTGAATTTTACAGATATTACACTCTTCAAATATATTCTGTCTATAAAAGAAAAAAATGTTACCTGATTTAGACCCTGATCAATTTTCCAAAGCCCTTTTACTATAAGACAGCAATACCTACTCCAACAAGTCTAATATGTGGCAACATACCACTATACCCTGAACAAAAGCTTTCATATTAAATTTTACTCTTTAAAAAACCTTCTTACAATTAAGGGGTGATGTTAAGAAAGCAAAAATCTGGTACATGTTAAGTATTCCAGAAAAATAGCAAGCATAATGAACTTGTGGCATGATCCAACCTATGAATCTAAGTTTCACCAAGTTCTATGCAACTTACTTCCAAGTGAGTCTAGGAGTGTAGCTTAGGTAGTGCTACAGAAACTATTCAAGCCCCATCAAAGTGGTGCACTGCCTGTAGCCTTTATTACCTAGTATCTGAACTACATGACAAGTTCAAAGACTAGGTAAGAAAGGCTACTGTTAGTTCCTTTAGAATATTAGTATATTTAGCAAAGCAATTTTTACAGTGGCATTTAGAAAAAACAGGTTATTTTACAGAACACAACTGCCAGCACAGTTATTAGCATTTACATTGTGGCACCTTAAAAACCAACTTTATTGTGACATTAAGAGAGCTCTCAGCTAGTCTCAGCGTATCATTCACCTTTCCCCATTCAGTAAAACAGCACATTTAAATATCCAGATGTTGTGCTATTTCAGCTTTCAGAAACTAGGAGGCCACAATCTTCAAAAGAGCAAAGGCTTTATTTAAACACAGGCATACAGTCTGGTGCTTTTGCATAACCACTCTGAGTAGTGCCACCTCTTCCAGCCCATTTGCTTTCAAGCCCTCCCATCCCACCCTGTTGGAAGCAGCTTGTAGTGACGTGTCCACCTGGGTTTCAGGAGTGCTGCATTAACTCCTTGGCTGCTGCAGCCCCTGGAGACAAAGTTCTGTAGTGCACTGACTTCTATCATAATCAGAGTCTGAGTGTCACAGAACTTTGCTTCCAAAGGCCAAATCTTCTTTTTCTCCACTAAAGGGAGTTTCGTCAACTGCAAGGCATCCTTTTCTTGCCAAATAAGAGGAGGATGAAGGAATTAAGAGATGCGGTTAAGACAACAAGCAAGCCACATATACAATTAGGTAACCCAAGAAGCCAGAACTTGGTATTTAGCAGGCTCCTGTTCCTAGATAGCATATTCCAGTTTGGGGGGTCCCAAGAAACAGATCTGAAAACCACAGAGAGAAAGGAATTTGTCACCAGCTGGATTCCCAGCTGCAAGCAGGGGCCTATCCTTAGGTACTCTTCAACTTGGCACCATTGGGGGAGGGGGAAAGCTTCCTTTAAAGCACAGCCCAGGTTGGCAGCTTACTCCCCCCCCCAACCAGCTGAGGAATAAGGGGCAGCTGGAAAACAAAAGATGACAAGGCAGGGGCAAAGCCCATTCCCCATATGCTGAAGACAGGACACCAGGCACCTATTACAGGGACTGCCTTAAAAAAAAGGGTGGAGGCAGCAAAGCGCTACTAGGGAAGATCACAGAAGGCCACGTCTACATATATCGTCCATGTACAATGCACACGCTGCACATGCAAGCTTACCAATGCTGCCCCACAACACACCCACCCGGAGCATTAAAACACCCTCTTTGCACCAAGCGACGCCCGAGAGAAACCAACCCCCTTATATGCAAGGTTCTGCAGCCTGGTCCTGGGAGGGGGGAAGCCCACCTGTCTTGTTCCGCGAACGGATCCGGATATGCACGAGCCCGGGCGCGACGCCCCCGAAGGCAGCAGCCTCCGCCACCCACCCACCCAGCCCGGCTGCGAGCATGCACGGCGAAGCGGAGGCGGCGTCGCAGGCAAGAGAGCCCTGCCCGTGCAAGAGGGAAGCGAGCCGCCGCCCCCCCCCCCCCCAGCCATGCGAAGGTGCAGAGGAGGCGGCGTCGACATGGCAAGCAATTCCGTCGTGTGCCCCCCCCAACACACACCTCGCCCCCTTTTGCACCTGGAGCAGCTCCCAATGCAACAGGTCCTTGCCAGCTGCAGCGGCCCCCGGTGCAAAAAGGGAGGGAGGGAAGGGCCGGGCGTCGTCCCTCCCCCCCATACACAAACCCCAGCGCGGGAGTGAGGGGAAGGGGCTGGTGTAGCGCCGAGCGGCGGCGCATCTTGGCCGCAGCTGCTGGCGGAGGCAGCGCCCCCACTTCCCACTCCGGGGTTGCAACGGCGGCAGCAGCAGCCGCCGCCGCCTCTTCCTCCTGCTTGCTTGCTTGCTTGCTTGCTTGCCTGCACCGCACCGCACCGCACCCCACCCCGCTGCCTGCCTGCCTGCCTCCCTCCGTCCTCCTCCGCCTCGCCGCCGCCTGCCGCTCTCCCTTTCCTCCTCATCCTGCTCCTGCTGCCGCTGCTCGCTCGCTCGCGCCCGGCTCCCGCGAGCCCCGCTCCATCTTGACTTTTGCCGACGTGGAAATTTTGGGTTCGGAGACGAGCTGCGCTCTTATTGGCTGGCGGAGGGCGGGGTCGGAGGTCACGGCTGCTGTCGCTGCTCCGCGCCAAGGAGTCTCTCTCTCTCTCTCTCTCTCTCTCTCTCTCTCTCTCTCTCAGGCAGAGAGAGAAAGAGAGAAAAGGGGTGGGGCGCAGCCAGCAGCACGGCCACGCCCACCCCGGGGAGAGGCGGAGGGAGCACCTGGGGGTGCGAGTTTGGGGGAGGAAGCGGGAGGGAGAGAGAAAGGAATGGGGCGGGAGGGGGGAGGGCGCGTGCCCCGTCCCAAGCGGTGCGCTGCCCTCGGCGGGGAGGGGGTCGTGAAGGCGGGCGGGGTGGGGAGAAAAGGAGGGGAGGGGAATGGGTGTGCCTGGAGTTCGAGGAAACCTGAGGACCCCGGTAGAAAGAGGGGAGCCAACCAGGTAGGACAGACCTGCAGACCTGCAATAGGCAGCTTAGGTGGGTTCAAGGAAGTGGCCTTATTAGGGTCACTCAGCGGGATGGGTGGGGTAAGGGATAGCGAGCAAAGCGAAATGCCCTCAGAAAAGTCAGAAGGGGGTTATCTGAATTGTAGGGTGCCTAAAGAAGCTAGGAGAGGATATGTTTATTAGATATTTAGTCTTCCTTCCTCCCATGAATGGGAAGCAGTTTGTAACACACACCCTCAGTGGGAATGTGCTAAGGTGGTGGAATAGCATCTTAGGGGTGAGTTGAGGTGGCTGGGAAAGCAAGCAAGTAAGGTGACGTTTGAGCAAGAGTTTGTTTCAAATAGCAGGTCTCGGTCCCTGGATTGTATGAGGTATTAATCAAAACAAGAGGGTATCTGAGCATGCCGCAGAACCCAGGCCAATGCAGGAGGCCATAACCAGCCTTGACCCCTCTGGGGCAGCACGGTTTCACTTCCCACCTCTGGGCGACTGTTACCCTGATGTAAGCAGACACATAGAAACTATACATAGTAAATAGATATTTAATACACCTTGTGTGTATCGTCAAGTTTAAAGTTGGAGGCCCTGAGCTTGGAAGGAATTATGCATGTGTTTACCTTTGAGGCTTGTCGTAGTTGTTGTTTACCAAGGAGTAAACCAAGAAAGGAGCAATTGCAAATTTCCACTCTGATCCTCAGCCCAGTCCAGTCCTGCCTGAACATAACTACCCTATGAGGAAAAGTTACAACGCTTGGTACTTTTTTAACTAAGAAAAAAGTGAAGTAAACGAAGGGGTGTGTGGCTGAGATCTGTAAAAGTGTGGAGAAAACGGATGGGGAGGGGGGGAAATCTCCCTCTCCTATTTCTGGAACATGGGATCATCCAATGAAACTAAATGTTGGGGAGATTGAGGACTGCAAAAAAAAAAATATTACTTTTTCATGTAGCATACAGATAAGTTAAATTATTTGCTGCAGGATGTAATGGTAGCTGTCAAATTGGACAGCTGTCAAAGGTGATTAGACAAATTTATGGAAGGTAAGTCGTATCAATGGCTACTAGGAATGGTGGCTTTATATTGCCACTAGTACCAGAGGCAATATGCTGGGAAACAAGGGCTGAAGTGTGCTGTTGCATTTGGCGTCCTCCTTGAGAGTTTCCCATTTGCACCTAGTAGTCCTATTGTGGGACCAGATAGAATAGATAGGCCTTTGGTCTGATGCAACCCAACTGCTCTCACATTCTTTTGTATTCCGTTCCAAATAAGTATGCGTAGGTTTGCAATAGTTTAAAGTTAATGGAATTATCTTCAGTTAGATCAAGACAACTCCAGGTTGGTGGACCAGGGCTGCACATATTTAAAAAGCTGCAAAGTTAGAACTTGCCGTCCTGTAAGAAACAACATGTACCTACAGAACATACTGTGAGTGCAAGGTGTGCGTAACAGTTCTGATTTATATCAAATCAGCTGCCACAACCCAATTGTCTGGTCAGTGTGTTTTTAGGCACTGTGACAAAAAAGAGGGTCTTATGCGGAGTGTTGACCGTACGATAGCGATGCAGATTTTTGCTTGGGAACTGGTCTTCATTGATAAATAGGATACATAAGACCGATAACTGCAGCCCTCAAGTAGTAAAATTATATGAGTAACCTAAAGCAGCTGGGAGATGGCATTCCACACAAAAGGAGCCAAAATAGGTGTAAATCTTCACCCTCATCTTGAGCTAGCCAGTAGCAAAACAATTAATACAAGGTAAGGCGTTTTCCAGCAAGCACAATGTTAACTCGACTTGCATGAACACACATAAGTCTGCCAGCTTCTAAACCGTGTCTATGCAGCTGTCGCTATGATAGGTTTAAGCACAATGCTTAGCTTGGATAAGATTTCCAATGACCAATCAGCAATTCTTCTCAATGGTTTTTTAGGGTTGTTTAGCTCATAAATATGCATTGCTCAAAGGGCCCCAATGAAACAGTCAGGCTAAGTTGATTTGTTACCACACCCTGAAGTTGCCTTTGTGCACTCATTTTCAAACTACAGTGGTGCCTCGCAAGACGAAATTAATCCATTCCGTGAGTCTCTTCGTCTTGCAGTTTTGTCGTCTTGCGAAGCACGGCTATTAGCGGCTTAGCGGCTATTAACGGCTTAGCGGCTATTAACGGCTTAGCGGCTTTAAGAAAAAGGAAACAAACTCGCAAGACGTTTCGTCTTGCAAAGCAAGCCCATAGGGAAATTCGTCTTGCGGAACGACTCAAAAAACGCAAAACCCTTTCGTCTAGCGAGTTTTTCGTCTTGCGAGGCATTCGTCTTGCGAGGTACCACTGTACTTAAGGAGCAGACATGCTAGCACAAAACCAGGCTTACAGTTGTCACAGCTACAGCTTTCTAAGGCTTTCCTGCCCTTCCCTTTCTTGCTGCACAAATTTGCTGCAGTTTCCTCTTTCTGGTCTGCACACCTAGGCTCCCCCCCCCCCTCAAAGCACTGTGCAGTCTCAATAAAGACACTGTCACCATCTAAAAGAAATGTTTTATCAGATCCTTTTTCATGAAAGGCTTCTAAACCTAACGGTGACAGAACAGCTGTGTTCTAGTATTTTAGAAGATGCCGGTTTCCTGCAAGCAACCCATAAAATACACTTGATAGTGATTCTGCCCAAAGAATAACAGCAGTATCTGAAACCAGCAGCTGACCAATACGTTGTTACCTTAAGAGACCAAAGATTTCTGGAAGGTTGGAACTGTGACCCATTTATCATGAGAACAGAGGATGCATCTACATTGTTGTAGCTATTTCATTGTCTGATGTTGCACATCTAAGCATCACTGAACATAGCAAGAACTTCCAAGGATACGTAAGACCAGGCCAACTACTCCCATATTTGCAATGGCCAACTGGTGGCCTGTAGGTTGAATCTGGCTTTAGGGACAATTTTGCTTGGCTCTCAGTTACATTAGTAAGGGATGGATAAGTTACAAGACAGAACTTTTCTATACCTTAATGTTATATTTATGGGTAGGGTTCTATGTAATACATCTAGCTGCTATGTCCAGGTCCATGGATTCCATAGCAATATAGGCCTTAAGCTTAGGAAGTACCAAAATTAATATAAACGTAGACAAGGATTGAATATCTCTTCAGAAAGAAGAAGGGCTCCTCCAGCCAATCTGTTTATCCAGCATTCATCCTGATTTGTTTGCACAAAGCTTACTGTGGTGGTTAGACTATATCCATTCTTCATTGAGCATTTGTTCTGATTTGTTTACAGAGCAGTTAGACGATGAGCTTTCATCCTGATTTGTTTGTGGTGTGTTTACACTTCTTCCTGTTAATCATTCACTCATCCCATACTTTTCGGTGCATTTCCTATGACAGCAAAAAGTTGCTTGGTTTTTTAAAGTGGATTTGTTGTGTTAGGGCAAAGGAGTGCTTTAATCCACTTTAATTGCACAAACCTAAAGTTCCGGTAGATGCTTGAATCCCTTTCACAAAATAGTGGAGGAACTTGAAGTTATTCATCCCTAATTCAAACACTAGATCAAAAAAGTCACATCCACACCATACAGTGGTACCCCTGGTTACAAACTTAATTCGTTCCAGAGATCCGTACTTAACCTGAAACCATTCCTAACCTGAGGTACCACTTTAGCTAATGGGGCCTCCCGCTGCCGCTGCCGCTGCCGCGCACAATTTCTGTTCTCATCCTGAGGTAAAGTTCTTAACCTGAGGTACTACTTCTGGGTTAGCGGAGTTTGTAACCCGAAGTGTTTGTAACCCGTGGTGTTTGTAACCCGAGGTACCACTGTACACTTAAAGCACATGGCTTCCCCCAAAGAACCCTGGGAACTGTAGTTTGTTAAGGGTGTTGAGAATTGTAGCTCTGCTAGGTGTAAACTTCAGCTTCCAGGATTCTTTGGTAGTATAGTATAAACGTCCTTTAAATGTGTGGTGTGGTTATACTCTCAGGTACAACTTTAGGGCTTCATAGGGGCATCTTGGAGGTGTGAATAGAATCCCTTCAAAGTTATGAAAAGTGGATGAAGAATACCTGGGTCTCTGGAGTATGCCACTTTTCCTCTTAGTGTCTAACATTATCTCCATCTCTTCTGAGGAGCCTTCTGACTTTATAGATTGGAGCCTTCTCTCAGTAACTTAGAGTTCTCATCTTAGCCTGCTGCTGTGACGAACCACATACATATCTCTGCTGCTTGGAGGAAGAGTTGGATATAAAAAGAATCAAGAAAAATGAAGAGCTGACAATTCCCGAATTAGGATTTAAAGATATAAATGAACAAAGACTTGGGGAACGAGGTTCATGAAAATTATTAGCAATGCCTTGTGCAAGATCACTTTAGCCTTATGCCCCTGATATATCTCCCTGTGGTCACCAGTGGAGAGAAAAAAATTATCCTGATCTGCCCTATGTGATAAATGGAAATGTTTACCCTTACAGACTTAAGCACCAGTATAATTTCCTTTGAAGATGCCTGGTTAATAGGTTTTGCTGACATTCAAGGTCTGTTTGATCATTACATTTTGGGTCAGAAAGGAATTTCCCTCGGGTCAAGTTAGCTGCTACTGACTCAGTGCTTTTCTTTTCCCCTTCTCCTATAGAAGCTGTCTGAAAACCTGCTTCTGTGGGTGTTCTACAGCAGATCTCTTGCTTTCTGGATTACATGGATCAGTTGATGATGGGAATGGCTATAGCTCAGTGCTCTTGCATGCAAAAGGTCCCCGGTTAAATCAGCAGAATCTCCAGCTAGGGCTGAGCAAGAATCCTGCACAAAATCCTGGAGAGCCACTTCCAGCCATCGTCACTGCACCTTGGGCTATGGGTGGATTATGAGCAGGGCCTCTCTGGTCAATCTCAAAGCATGGGCCGCTTGGTATTGTGGGAGATACTCATTTAAGAACTTAGGTTATGGGTAGTTATACTAGTACAGGATTTCCCCAACTTGGGTCTCCAGCTGTTTTTGGACTACAGTCCCCATCATCCTTGACCACTGGTCCTGCGAACTAGGGATGATGAGATTTGTAGTCCAAAAACAGCTGCAGACACAAGTTTGGGAACTGCTGTACTAGTACCAACCCCTTGAATTGAGCCCAGTAGCTCACAGGCAACCAGTGGTGTTTTAAGAACCTCCTCTAACTGCCCCTCATTTAACAGCTGGGCAGTCATATTATGTATCAGCTGTATCTTCAGGACCATCTTCAGGTGTAGCCCATGTACAGGATGTTGCATCCATCCAGTTGTGAGAGATCCAATTATTAGAGCATGGATAAACAGGCTATCCTGGTCCAGGAATGGCCAGAGTTGGCAGAACAGCCAGAGTTGGGCAGAGGCACTCCTTACCACTGAGGTCACCTGCAACAGCTTTGAATCGAGGAGAAACCCACAAGCCACATCCGTTCTTTGAAAGGGAGTGCAGCCACATCCATAATAACCCATCTCCCTAATTCCTAAAGTTGAGAACCACCTACTCACCGTATCTCTGTCTTGTCAGAATTAAAGCTCTGTTTATTGACCTTCACCCAGTCCACCATGGCATCCAGGCATCTGTCCAGCAGCTGCACAGAATCTTCTGGTTCGGGTGAAATGAAGAGCAAGCGAGAGAGCTGCAGCCCAGCTCCCAGGGGCTTCATACAGAGGTTGAACAGAATGTGGGGACAGACTCGAACCCCAAGCAGAAAGGGAAAGGGCATGAGTCCCCCCACAATATTCTCTGGTACCAACCCTGCAAGTAGGAGCAGAATAACCAAAAGACAAGTAAAACACCACTGAAGGATTGAGGAGAATTGACCAGGAACGTTGCCCTGTCTGCCAGTAGATGTGATTTGGACCCAAGAGGCTTCTTTCAGCTTCCAAGCAGGGCATAAGACACTTGGGTAGCTCTTGCGAAAGCCTCCTGTTTTCATCTGCGAGCAGTGCTTGCCCCTTTGCCAATATTGGGTTGTGTTATTCAACCCCTTGAGATGCATCAACTTTTAACTTCTTAAGGAGCAAACAGAATGTTCTGCTTTGGGAACTGAAAGAAATTTTTCAATGTTTTGGTCAAGACGGGAGCATCAGTATTAGTGTGTACAATCAGGCTGATTGACAGCAAGCTGATTGAGATCCTGGCCTTTCCTCTTAGCAGTTGCTGGTCTCCTGCAGATGACCTCTTCATTGAGCTTTATTGCACAAAGCTTACATGGAGGTGAGAATATGCCCAGCCTTTATTTATTGAGTGTTCATTGTGATCTGTTGGTGGGTAGTTTATCTGACAATAAGCATTCATCATTGTACGTTTGCACGGTGGTTTTGCATCTTCCCATCATTCATTGGTTCATCACATACTTCCCCCTGTCGTGTTCCTAACTGCAAAAAAACTGGATTAGGACGACAGATGCTTTCATCCACTTTAACTGTGCACAACCTCAGTTTGCAATATGTGGTTGAATCCCCCCTGTGAAATATTGACAGGCCAGAGTGTGCATTGCGGTCCCCAGTTTCCATCGCAAGCACCAGCTGGAGCAAAGAGGGCCTGTGTATTTTAGCAGCCCCTACCATTACTGAAAGCTGGTCTAATTGAAGAGAGTCTTCTTTTCCTACAGGAGGTGCTGCAATTCCATGCATGCTCCAAGTCCTAGAAAGATCTGAGCTAGGGTGAACTGATGTCATCAGCTTGCCCCTTCATAACCAAAAGGATCCTGAGTTGGAGAGGGAAGTGGAACCCAGTTCCTTACCCCCAGCCCACAAAGACACTTTTTGGGATTTGGGACCCAAGAATGTATGCCAGGGGATGCACACCCTCGGAGTTCAGTTTTCTTATCCCATGCTGCCAAAGGTCCTTTCAGTTGTGAAAGCACAAATGCCACAGGGCACACACCATGGAGCCCAATGTTGTTCTCCATACCATCAAAGGTCCTTGCCTTTGTCAAGGGGTAGCTCTCCCTGAACACCAACAAAATCTGGGGAAGATGTACACCTGGGAAATGTTCACAGGCAGGGCTGGCCCACCCACAAGGCAAGGTGAAACAACTGCCTCGGGTGGCAGGATTCACAAGGCAGCAGATCCAGCCCCCAAGGAATGCATTACCCACCACTGCTGCCACAGTAGCAGCCCCTCAACTACCGTGTCCCCCCCCCAGGTGGGGGACCACATTTACCGAGAAGCCACTGTGTAATGCCGCCTCCACAATGGCCTCCTGCTGAATACGAGGCACTCTTTGTCTCCTCCCAACCCTAGGAAGGAAATGGCAGGGACTGCCCTCTAGAGTGTTTTGTCTGGCGTGAATCAGAGTGCCCCCCAAGACAGCCTTGGATTTCCAGTTCAGCCATTGGGCAAAGTTGGTTTGATTCCCTCCACCCTTGTTCCTGATGTAGATCTTCACTCACCCCTTCTTCTCTGGGGCGGGACCGTTTTGTGATTTGCCTCAGGTGGCAAGATGTATTGAGCCAGCTGTCTTCACAGGCCCCCTCTTGGGTAATAACTTTCTAAATTAAAATAAGTAAGCGATTGCTGAGTATAAGGCCATGAGAATTGTAGTGCTGGATCAAAGGAAACGTCCATCTGGCCCAGTCCATTTGTCTCCCAACAGTGGACAGCAAGATGCATCTAGCCAGCATTTGGTGAGGTTTCCTATTTAGCTGCTATAGTTAATAGTCATTGACAAAACCTATCTTCCACTTATTTGTCTGTTGCTTTGTAAAAAGTGAGCAAGTCATCACCATGGCTTTCTACATGGTTTCTCTCATCCTTAATACATTAGTTACTGTACATTATAGTACTTAAATATATATTTTTTATTCTGTATCTCTATTCATTTCCCCCACCTTGCATCCAAGCAGCTCAGAGTAGTATATATGGTTCTCACCACTATCGCTTTATGAGCCTAGTATAAAAAGTATTAAAAAAACATGTAGAATATAAAGTGATCATCATCTCAGCAAGTACTGAATATGTTTAAAAACTGGGATCACACGAATGAACAAAGGCTAAATGCCGAAGTTGACCCTGGAGCTAAATCACTTTCCTTACACCTATTAGGAAGTAGCAAGTGCATAATCAGGGAGCATTGCCGCAATGTTTTCATTTCATGCGCTTGTGACAGTTCATGTGCATAACCTTAAACACAGGTGGAAGCATTTATCTAAACGACAAAAGACCTTTCCAGAGAAATCTGCATGTATTGACTTTTCAAAGTATTTCAGTGTCATAGTTATCATCCTTACTAGTTGCTACTCCTAACATGGACATACATCACAATAATATAAGTGAATCAGCCTATGAATACAGGATCTAAATTACAGCCTTACATATCAATATTCATCTCATGAAATAGTTATATGAAGGTAAATTTTGGAGAAAGCATTTCTCACCTTCTTGATTTCCTCTCCTTCCATCCCTTTGTCTTCATATAGACTCCCCTTTACTTTGTTTTTGCTTTTTCCCCATGTGATTCTTTTTGCCGTCTGTATTTTCCTGCCTTTCTTTGCACTTCTTTTGCATCTGAGATGTTGCTGCTTCTTGCATACATTTCGTTCCCCCAATTTTTTTCTGATCACACCCTAATATTGGGGCAAAGGCCCATATATGCAAATGCCACAGAGTTGGCCTGCTATGTGTACTGGATATTGATTTTACACTCTGTGTGTGTGCAGCCCAAAAATCAATATTTCAGTAGACTCCAGTGTGTGTGTGCTGGTGTAATGGAGCCCAGCCTGCTAATGCAACACGCAGGGGTCCTCATTCAGAGATTGAGGTCAGTCACTAAATGGAAATGTGTTTTCTTATTTTGTCGACTTCAGAGTTAGTATAAGGGCCAGTGCATTGAACATATCAGGTTGCTTCAACAGAACATTGCACTGCCCACACTCTATATTTCTATAATATACTGTAGATTTCAAAAGCAAATGCATTTCCTGAGAAATTTTGCTTCTGCTCCATATTGAACACAATAGGCTTTCTTTCCTCCATAGGAATGCCAGATTCAGTCTAACAGCGCAGTCCTATGGAGAAAACCTATTGTGTTCAATGCAGAGCTAACATTTCTCAGGAAGTGATATTACTGAGATGTTTCTTTTTCTCCGCCACCTAGAAAAAGGTCAGGTTGAAGAGTTTTCTCCAGATATTCCCCAGCCCATTCTTGTGATGGGTGCCATCTTCCTTGCCCCCACCCCAGATTCAGGGAATTTCTGAAGACCATGTTGGGCAGTGTAGCAATTTAGAGTTTCCTCTGTGCACATTTTCCTTCTGTCGCCCATTTCTTTGAATTGGAAATTGGGAGGGTCCTTGGCTGCTGAGGAAATTCAATCTGGTTGCTGAGTCTTGTGTTTCAGTGAGACGAGGTCGCTCAGAAGGTATCAGTAAAGGCTCACATAATGTCTCCAGGATTAATGTCCAATCAAGTAAATAAATGGTAGAACTCGTTTTTCCAGAGATTAGTCTACCTCCGTCACTCCAAGCCAAGGCTGCTATCCTGAGATCAGTGGTGCATGTTCTTGTAACGGACTGAAATCAATGGGACACAACTGGGCATAAATGAACAGAGGATTGCAACCATAAGGTGTATTTTATCTGAAGCTCTGGTTGTCCTGGTTAGCTTCACTATATCAGTGCAATAAACTGTTGGGAGAAGGAGAAGATAAATTATTGTACAGCATCATAGTATCTCATCATATATAGGTAAAGGACACCTGGACGGTTAAGTCCAGTCAAAGGCGACACTGGGATGCGGCGCTCATCTTGCTTTCAGGCTGAGGGAGCCGGCATTTGTCCACAGACAGCTTTCCGGGTCACGTGGCCAGCATGACTGAAAAGCTTCTGGCACAACAGGACACCGTGACAGAAACCAGAGTGCATGGAAATGCAGTTTCCCTTCCCGCTGCAGTGGTACCTATTTATCTACTTGCACTGGTGTGCTTTCGAACTGCTAGGTTGGCAGGAGCTGGGACAGAGCAACGGCAACTCCATCACAGGGATTCGAAATGCTGACCTTCTGATTGGCAAGCCCAAGAGGCTCAGTGGTTTAGACCACAGTGCCACCCGTGTCCCTGTTCATCATATATGCACCATATCTCACACTATGAATACACATATAGTCATCACCACACACAGGTCAACTAAGATTAATAGCTAAACCTTTCAGGATAAGCAACCCAACTAAAGAGAACTCTATATTGAATTTGAATCATTAGGTGGCTGCAGCAATGATGATAATTAATATATGTGATAATCTGAGAGCATTGCAGTGCATGGCAAAAGACAAATTATGTTGAAGTTAGATATTCCTGCTTCTGGTGAAAAGGAACAGCTGGGCTATTTGTGCTGAGAAATTAATTTTGCTAATAAAGTGTAGGCTTTATGGCATATAGGTCATTCAAGGAATACTCCATTATCCACATGAATCAATACGAGAGTACCGGTACATTAAAATTAACCCTTTTGTTTTCTAAAAGTTGACAATATGTTTTGATAAAATTATGCATATTGATTGGGAGAATTTCTTAGGTTTAATTTGGCATTGCTATGTCATTTGTAGTTGTTGATTACAGATTAATAGAATAATTAGTGCAATAGAGGACGGGCAGATGTATTGTCAGAGTTAAGTAGTACAGTGGTACCTCGGGTTACATACGCTTCAGGTTACAGACGCTTCAGGTTACAGACGCTTCAGGTTACAGACTCCACTAACCCAGAAATAGTACCTTGGGTTAAGAACTTTGCTTCAGGATGAGAACAGAAATTGTACAGCGGTGGCGCGGCAGCAGCGGGAGGCCCCATTAGCTAAAGTGGTGCTTCAGGTTAAGAACAGTTTCAGGTTAAGAATGAACCTCCGGAACGAATTAAGTACTTAACCCGAGGTGCCACTGTACAGGAAATCCTGAACAAGCAGAGATGTGATTCCTCTCATGGTGACAGCTAGGGGAGAAGTAAAAGATGCTGAAATTCTGTTTGCTGAAATTCTGTTTTTGACACAGCTGTCAAAGAGACCCGAACCTTACCCTAGCTGATAACACCTCAAGACTTCAGCAGGGCTGGCCCAAGATATTTTGGCACCTGAGACGAATCCCAAAATTCCCACCCCCTTATCACGGAAGAAGGGGTGAATAGGGTTGCCATACCTCCAGAATTTCCCAGACATAGCCAACATTTGGTAACTGGAAACAGTGCCCAGGCAGAAGTGTCCTGGAAAATATGGATGTATGGCAGGCCATGTTGGAAGTGTAGATTCTGGCAAATTTTATTAAAAACACCTCCGACCACAATGCTGTGAAGATGGAGATGAAACTAACACCAACTGGCTCCTTCAGATGGAGGATGAATGACACCTTATTTAGAGATGGAGATGTGATTAAGAAGGCCCAAAAAACTTTGAGAGACTATTTTGAGATAAATATGAACACTAATGTTGAAAAAAGAGTAATCTGGGATGCAAGCAAAGCGGTTATGAGAGGGTTCCTGATACAACAGAATGCAATAAAGAAGAGAAGCCAAAATGAGAAGAAAGATAAAATTTTGGAGAAAATAAAAGAAAGTGAGAAGAAATTGAGAGCAAAACCAAAGTCGCAGGAGATTTTGAGAGAAATAAAGTTATATCAAGTACAATATATGGAAATGATGAATCAGGAAATAGAATGGAAAATTAAACAAATGAGACAAAAAACATTTGAATCAGCTAATAAATGTGGGAAACTGCTGGCTTGGCAAACGAAAAAAAGACAAAAATTAAACACTATTACAAATTTAGAAGTGGAAGGAAAGAACATACACAACCCAGCTGAGATTAGAAACTGTTTCCAGAGGTACTTTAAACAATTATATACACAAGGGCCACAGAAAGAAATGGATATAGATCGATTTTTGAAGATAAATGGACTACAAAAAATCTCTCAAGAAAGTAAATTAATGTTGAACTATAAAATATCTGATCAGGAAGTAGAAGGTGCCATTCTAAACATGCAATTAGGCAAATCTCCAGGACCGGATGGGCTGACTTCTAGATACTATAGATCCTTGAAAGAGTGCTTAGTACAACCTTTAAAGGAAGTCTGCAATGAAATATTGGAAGGGAAAAGGGCACCAGAGTCGTGGAAAGAAGCGTATATTACACTTATACCGAAAACAGAGACTGAAAAGACTCAGCTTAAGAACTACCGCCCCATATCATTACTTAATGTGGATTACAAAATTTTTGCAGATATTTTGGCCAAGAGATTGAAAAAAGTGTTGACGGAAGAGATTCATAAAGATCGAGCGGGCTTTCTCCCGGAAGACACTTGTCTGACAATTTGAGGAATATAATTAATATTTTGGAAAAACTAGAAGTGAACATAAATACTAAAGCAGTTTTGATATTTGTGGACGCGGAGAAAGCTTTCGATAATATCTCTTGGAGTTTTATGAAGAAGAACTTACAGGGGATGGGGGTAGGCCAAGGCTTTGAAAACGGTATAGGTGCAATTTATTCAGAACAAAAGGCTAAACTAATTGTAAATAATGTGGTGACAGAAGAATTTAAGATAGAAAAAGGGACATGACTAGGTTGCCCAATCTCCCCATTGCTTTTTATATCGGTCCTGGAGGTTTTGCTGAATATGATTAGAAGGGACCAGTTGGTTAGCGGTATAAAAGTCGGAGCCAAACAGTACAAATTGAGAGCATTTGCAGATGACTTAGTATTGACGCTACAGGAGCCAGAATCTAGTACCAAAAGGGTTTTAGAACTGATTCAAGAATTTGGTCAGGTTGCAGGATTTAAACTGAATAAGTTAAAAACCAAGGTTTTAGAGAAAAACTTAACACCAATTGAGAGAGAGAGGTTTCAGAATGAGACAGGTTTAACAGTGGTTAAGAAAGTGAAATACCTGGGGATCAACATGACAGCAAAAAATGGGAATTTATTTAAAGACAACTACGAAAAATGTTGGGCTGAAGTGAAAAAAGATTTAGAAATTTGGTCAAATTTGAAGCTTTCACTGCTGGGCCGTATTGCTGCGATAAAAATGAATGTATTGCCTAGAATGTTGTTTTTGTTTCAAACATTGCAAATTGTGGACAAAATGGATTGTTTCAAGAAGTGGCAGAGAGACATTTCTAGATTTGTCTGGCAGGGCAAGAAGCCTAGAATAAAATTTAAAATACTAACAGATGCAAAGGAAAGAGGTGGATTTGCCCTGCCAGACTTTAAACTTTACTATGAATCAGCAGCTTTTTGCTGGTTGAAAGAATGGCTGCTTCTTGAAAACACAGACATTTTGGATTTAGAAGGTTTTAACAATGTGTTTGGATGGCATGCATATCTGTGGTATGATAAGGTCAAAGCACATAAAGCATTCAAAAACCATATTGTCAGGAAAGCATTGTTTAATGTCTGGATAAGATATAAGGATTTATTGGAAAATAAAACTCCAAGGTGGCTGTCACCGATGGAAGCAAAAGCACTGAAAAAACTCAATATGGAGGCCAAATGGCCGAAATATTGGGAAATTTTGGAACAAGAGGGAGATAGACTGAAATTGCAGAGTTTTGAGAAACTAAAAAACAAAGTGCGAGATTGGCTTCATTATTATCAGATAATGGAGGCATATAATTCGGATAAGAAAATTGGCTTCCAGGTGGAAAAATCAAAATTAGAAACAGAACTGTTAGAACCCAAAACTAAGATTTTGTCAAAGATGTATAACTTGCTGTTGAAATGGAATACTCAGGATGAAACGGTGAAATCTGCTATGATTAAATGGGCACAAGACGCTGGACATAATATAATGATGGCTGACTGGGAACAGTTATGGACCACAGGTATGAAGTTTACGGCATGTAATGCCTTAAGAGAGAATATTATGAAAATGGTATACAGGTGGTACATGACCCCAGTCAAGCTTGCAAAAATCTATCATTTGCCCGATAATAAATGTTGGAAATGTAAAGAAACTGAAGGTACATTCTTTCACCTTTGGTGGACGTGCCCAAGGATTAAGGCTTTCTGGGAGATGATCTATAATGAATTGAAAAAAGTATTTAAATATACTTTATTGAAGAAACCAGAGGCCTTTCTCCTGGGCATAGTTGGCCAATTGGTGCCAAAGAAGGATAGAACTTTTTTCATGTATGCCTCAACAGCAGCAAGAATACTCATTGCAAAGTATTGGAAGACACAAGATCTACCCACTCTGGAAGAATGGCAGATGAAGGTGATCAACTATATGGAACTGGCGGAAATGACTGGCAGAATCCGAGACCAGGGAGAAGAGTCGGTGGAAGAAGATTGGAAGAAATTTAAAGACTATTTACAGAAATATTGCAAAATTAATGAATGTTAGAATGATGTTGGATAGAAATTAAGTGGTTTTTAGCTGCAATACTATAAGGGAATATGAAAAATGGATTATTAATAGGTAAAAATTTAATGTTACAATATTTTAAGATTAAAGATTAGGATAAACAAAGAGGGGGAGGATTTGCTGAACCAACAAACTGAACTGGAATACAAAAAAGGGAGGCGTGAGGAGGTCCGGGAAATAAGCTAATGAAAAATAAGTAATGGAAAGATTGTGTTGTTTTTAATTATTTTTATTTTGTATTTTTCTTTTTTTCTTTTTATTTTGTAATATTTTGAAAATCCTAATAAATATCTTATTTTTAAAAAAACACCTCTTAAATTCTTATTATTATTAGCAAGAAAAGCTCAACAACTTTGGGTAAAACTAAAAAAAAAAAAAAGCTCAACAAGAAATAAACGGCACAGGCAAAATGCAAAACAGAAGCAGGAACTGACAGAAAATTCCCTCAAACTCAGAGGGTCCTGAATTCCTCTGAATTCCTCTGAAACAGCACTTGCCACCTAAATGGAAACAGAAACTGGGCAAAGCAAACTTCCTCAGAGGAGTTCTCCAACCTTGATGCATCTGTAGAAAAGACAACTGTCCCAGGTAACCTTCAAAAGTGCTGCAAAGGCAGCTGGAGCGAAATCCCAGAGTAAGATCTCAAGGAAGATCTTTTCTCCTTTGGGCTGTAAGATAGGGCAACATTCTATAGACACAGCATAGGGAACATGTGGCCTATGAGATGCTTGTGGTCCTTAGTCTGAGTTCATGAGGCCCCAGAAATGGGCTGGTTCTGAGAGAAAGAAACGGGGGGGGGGGTGTCCTGAGAATGCAATACAAGCCTGCATTGCTGTAGACTGCAGGGCCTGCTCCCTTCCAAGGCCTTTTCCAACTGCCCCAGGGGCGTGGTCCAGGCCCTTACTTGGAACAAACTTTTGGGGAAGTGTCGGAAGTTGTTCTGCCATTGCTTCCCGGTTCCAAGTGGTTAATGTATTTAAAATGTCCTCAAGCAGTCGGTGGCGTTTAAAATTTTTATTTCTTTTTTTCCTTTTTTCCTTTGCTGGGGGTGGGTGGGCGGGATGGATATTTGGTTGGGGATTAATTTTAGTATAATTGTTCTGTTTTTGTTTTTTATTGTTTTATTGGTTCTGTATAGATTGTGTTTTGTTTTTAAGGGGTGGGATCAGGGCTGCTTGGGAGTGGGGCCCCAGCCAACATGATGGCTGGGACAAGTTCCACAGGGGGGGAAGCACTGGGACATCCGATCTCAGTGATCACGGGTAGGAGGAGGAGTTACGCTAAGATCAGACCATGTCATTACCGAGGAGGCAGGTTTAGTCATTGTTTGAAGACTATCCCTGCCTCCGGGTCTGGCCTTGACCGGATGGATACTGGAATCAACAGGGGAAACCCACATGACCTGAAGGTGTTGCTGTGTAATGCCAGGTCAATGATGAATAAAACCACTGCCATCCACGACCTGATTGTGGATGGAGGATTTGACCTGGCATGTGTGACAGAGACCTGGTTGGAGGAAGCAGATGGGCCGGCCCTTGCCGCTGCTTGCCCACCAGGTTTCTCTTACACACAGCAACCCAGGTCATGTGGACGGGGAGGGGGGGTTGCAGTGATTTTTAGGAAGTCATTAGCTTGCATCAGGCGTCCTACTGGGAAGACCCAGTTTTCTGAGTGCATGTTCTGGAAGCTGGGCAATAGGGGCAGTACAGGATTCTTTTTGGTGTACCGACCTCCCCGCTGCACCAAGGATTCCCTGTCCGAGCTGCTTCAGGTCGTGGCGGATGTTCTCCTGGAGACACCTAGTTTGCTTGTCCTAGGGGATTTTAACATCCATGCCGACATGACCTTACAAGGGGCCGCTCGGGACTTCGTGGAAAGCATGGCCTCCATGGAGCTGTCCCTGAATAAGTTTGGTCCAACTCATAGTCATGGACATGCCTTAGACCTGGTGTTCACCTCTAGTGATGTGGGTGATCTGACACTAAGTAAAAGTGAAACAAAAGAAGTGCCATGGTCAGATCACTTCCTGGTGCAACTGGACTTCTCCATGACCCTTCCCCTCTGCAGGGAGGTGGGACCAATTCGGATGGTCAGCCCCCGCCACTTAATGGATCCAAATGGTTTCCAGAGAGTGGTAGGGGATGCTTTAGCCCATGTTGATGGCCTTTCAGCTGATTCCCTGGTGGCCCGCTGGAATGCGGAGTTAACCAGGGCTATCGACTGTCTGGCTCCGAAGCGCCCTCTCCGATTGCATGGAGCCCAGACAGCCCCGTGGTTTTCTTCGGAGCTGAGGGCAATGAAACAATCGCTGAGACGGCTAGAGCGTCGGTGGCAGAAAACTCACTCCGAATCTGACCGGACACGGGTTAGAGCTCAACGTTGAGCCTACCAAGTGGCGATAGCGACGGCGAAGAAGACTTTCTTCACTGCCTCTATTGCATCTGCAGAAAATAGTAGCAGGAGACTCTTTCAGGTGGTCTGCAACTTAACGGAACCACCTTTACCACCGGGGCCTTGTAAAGACACCAAGATCTCCTGCAACGATTTTGCAAAGTTTTTTGCAGATAAAATCACTCATATTCGGAAGGAGCTAGACACCACCGTGGGAGCAGGGCTGGGGCGGGAGAGTGCTAGAGCCCTGTCTGGTCAAGTTGCATGGAATCAATTTCAATCTGTTACCCCCGAGGATGTGGACAGGCTGCTTAGACGCGTGAAACCAACCACCTGTCTCCTTGATCCTTGCCCATCCTGGCTAATAAAAGCAAGCTGGGAAGGGCTGGGCGATGGGCTTTGCGGGGTGGTGAATGCTTCCCTCTGTGAGGGAACATTCCCAGATCCGCTGAAAGAGGCGGTTATTAAACCGCTTCTTCAAAAACCATCTTTAGACCCAGCCAGTATGGCCAACTATCGCCCAGTCTCAAATCTTCCATTTTTGGGCAAGGTGTTTGAGCGAGTGGTTGCTGAACAACTCCAGGCACGCCTGGAGGATGCGGACCATTTGGATCCCTTCCAATCGGGATTCAGGCCTCATCATGGGACTGAAACTGCCTTGGTCGCACTGGTTGATGGTCTCCGGCGAGCTAGGGACAAAGGTGAGAGCTGTTTCCTAGTTCTGCTGGATCTCTCAGCGGCCTTTGATACAATCGACCATAACATCCTTCTGGACCGTCTAGAGGGGCTGGAAGCTGGGGGCACTGTTATACAGTGGTTTCGCTCGCTCCTTCCTCCTGGGCCGTGTTCAGAAAGTGGTGGTGGGGGATGAGGGTTCAGACCCCTGGGCCCTCACTTGTGGGGTGCCTCAGGGTTCCGTCCTCTCCCCCATGCTTTTTAACATCTACATGAAGCCGCTGGCAAAGATCATCAGGGGGTTTGGACTGGGTGTCCATCAATATGCAGATGATACCCAGCTCTACCTCTCTTTCAAATCAGAACCAGTGAAGGCGGTGAAGGTCCTGTGTGAGTGCCTGGAGGCGGTTGGAGGATGGATGGCGGCTAATGGATTGAGGTTGAATCCTGACAAGACAGAAGTACTGTTTTTGGGGGACAGGGGGCGGGCTGGTGTGGAGGACTCCCTGGTCCTGAATGGGGTAACTGTGCCCCTGAAGGACCAGGTGCACAGCCTGGGAGTCATTTTGGACTCACAGCTGTCCATGGAGGCGCAGGTCAATTCTGTATCCAGGGCAGCTGTCTACCAACTCCACCTGGTACGCAGGCTGAGACCCTACCTGCCTGCAGACTGTCTCGCCAGAGTGGTGCATGCTCTAGTTATCTCCCGCTTGGACTACTGCAATGCGCTCTATGTGGGGCTACCTTTGAAGGTGACCCGGAAACTACAACTAATCCAGAATGCGGCAGCTAGACTGGTGACTGGGGGCGGCTGCTGAGATCACATAACACCGGTCTTGAAAGACCTACATTGGCTCCTAGTACGTTTCCGAGCACAATTCAAAGTGATGGTGTTGACCTTTAAAGCCCTAAACGGCCTCGGCCCAGTATACCTGAAGGAGCGTCTCCACCTCCATCGTTCTGCCCGGACGCTGAGATCCAGCGCCGAGGGCCTTCTGGCGGTTCCCTCATTGCGAGAAGCAAAGCTACAGGGAACCAGGCAGAGGGCCTTCTCGATAGTGGCGCCCGCCCTGTGGAACGCCCTCCCATCAGATGTCAAAGCGAGAAATAACTACCTTACATTCAGAAGACATCTTAAGGCAGCCCTGTTCAGGGAAGTTTTTAATGTGTGATTTTAGTGTATTTTTGGTTTCTGTGGAAGCCGCCCAGAGTGGCTGGGGAAACCCAGCCAAATGGGCGGGGTACAAATAATAAATTATTATTATTATTATATAGACTCTACCCGTGTTTGGCTCTGACTCCACCCAACATCAGCTACAGCCCCCACTGACTCTTCCCATGGGTCAACGGCCTTTCATAGGAAAAAATTACTCCACTCCTGCCGTAGACACAGGGTACGAGTAACCATTTGTGGTACTGGGGGACAAGAAGTGTGGCTAATAGATTAGCTCTTGTCCTGCTTGATATGATATGGAGATCTTGCTTCTAACCCACTCTGCACCTCTAGAAGGAAGATGGCTCAGTTGTAAAACATGTATTTTGCTCGCAAAAGGCCCACATTCAACCCATTGCTCTCTGGGAAAGACAATGGTTCTATTGTTGTATTCTGTCTTGAATACTTTAGTCGAGATTTTTGCATTGCAGGGGGTGGACCAGAAGACCTTTGGATTTCCTACCAACTCTATAATTCTACACCTTGCTAACAAAGGTCGGTATAGTAAAAGCTATGGTTTTCCCAGTAGTGATGTATGGAAGTGAGAGCTGGACCATAAAGAAGGCTGATTGCCGAAGAACTGATGCTTTTGAATTATGGTATGGAGGAGACTCTTGAGAGTCCCATGGATGCAAGAAGATCAAACCTATGGATTCTGAAGGAAATCAGCCCCGAGTGCTCACTGGAAGGACAGATCATGAAGCTGAGGCTCCAATACTTTGGCCACCTCATGAGAAGAGAAGACTCCCTGGAAAAGACCCTGATGTTGGGAAAGATGGAGGGCACAAGGAGAAGGGGACGACAGAGGACAAGATGGTTGGACAGTGTTCTCGAAGCTACCAGCATGAGTTTGACCAAACTGCGGGAGGCAGTGGAAGTCAGAAGTGCCTGGTGTGCTCTGGTCCATGGGGTCACAAAGAGTCGGACACGACTAAACGACTAAACAACAACAACTGTAATTCTAAGCTCTGAAGAGCAGTTGACAGTCAGTGTTGACAACACCAAGCTAGCTGGACCAATGGTCTGACTTGGCATAGCACAGGTTCCCATAAAAATCTTTTAGATCCTTCCTCTTTATATTTCCATATATTTGCCACACTGAATATTTTAATTCTCTCTTATATACGTTTATTTTATACCTGTTGTTATCTGATGTGAATCTTAAGAGAGGGGGGAATCGGATGTAAATAGGTAGATGTTTAAAGAATAAGATTGTTAATAAGTAACAAGATGAAATAAATAAACCTTATTTCACTTGTATGTGGATTATATAAGGTTGCGCTCTGTGTTTTTTTTTGGGGGGGGGGGAACAAATATTTTTAAATGTGTGAGAGAATTTTAGCTGTGAAACTGATTTCAAAGAACTGCGGCTAATTAAAATCGTTCTGTACAATCTGCTTCTAGTGCTCTCCAAGATATTTATATCCTGAGAACATCTTCGGTTCACACATTGTCCTATGGAAGACAGAGGAGTGACTACTGACAGCATTTGTAAAGTAAAGCCATTACAGGCCCAAAGCCCGTGGTGGGTTTTGAAGCAAGATCTGAGAGCAATGAGCGAGGCACACAAATAGGACCACGACATCTTGTGGAAAAGTTAATTAGGTAATTAGACTGAAAGCTGGTGTCTGGTCCAAATTCAAACCAACGAAGCTTCATATTTGAGCATGGATTTGAACCTGGGTCCTTCTGGAACTAGGAAAGAAAGAGAAATTTAATTCACATTTAAAGGTGAGCTTAGCTAATTCACACCTTCTGAAACAATGCATGAACTGGGACAGCTCAGTTGGTAGATTATGAGGCTTTTCATATCAGGGTCGAGGGTTCAAGCCCCACATTGGGCAAAAGATTCCTGCATTGCAGGGGGTTGGACTAGATGGCCCTGGTGGTCCCTTCCAACTCTATGATTCTATGAAACGGAACCATCCTTTGAAATTCACACTATCCTAATTTTACCATGCAGCTCCCCAGCCAAGTAACATGTAAAAGGTAAAGGGACCCCTGACCATTAGGTCCAGTTGTGACCGACTCTGGGGTTGCAGCGCTCATCTCGCTTTACTGGCTGAGGGAGCCGGCGTACAGCTTCCGGGTCATGTGACCAGCATGACTAAGCTGCTTCTGGCGAACCAGAGCAGCACACGGAAACGCCGTTTACTTTCCCGCTGGAGCGGTCCCTATTTATCTACTTGCACTTTGACATGCTTTCAAACTGCTAGGTTGGCAGGAGCAGGGACCGAACAACGGGAGCTCACCCCGTTGCGGTGATTCGAACCGCCGACCTTCTGATCGGCAAGTCCTAGGCTCTGTGGTTTAACGCGCCACCCGCGTCCCTAAGTAACATGTACAGCGATGCATATTCTAGAGCAGGGTTAGGCAACCTAAGGCCTGTGGGCCAATCGTCTTCTCAATCCGGCCCGTGGATGGTCCGGAAATCAGCGCGTTTCTACATGAGTGGAATGTGTCCTTTTATTTAAAATGGATCTTTGGATTATTTGTGGGGCCTGCCTGGTGTTTTTACATGAGTAGAATGTGTGCTTTTATTTAAAATGCATCTCTGGGTTATTTCTGGGGCATAGGAATTCATTCATTTTTTCCTCCAAAATATAGTCAGGCCCACCACAAGGTCTGAGGGATGGTGTACAGGCCCACGGCTGAAAAAGGTTGCTGACTCCTGTTCTAGTGTAATCTGTGTTTTAAAATGCATGGGATGAAAAGAAAAGAAAACATACAAAAATGCATCACGTTTGGCGAAACTGCTTTGCAAAAATGTGCATATTTGGGAAAAGTTGCCTTCGGAAATGTTTGTATTAGGAGAAATTTGTACTACAATGCTGATTAATTTACACAATTACTTTTTTAAAAAATAAATAAATTCAAACTGGTATGGAAATGTGGAGAACTGGATTTAAGATGGCCAAAGGGAGAAATGAGAGAGAAATCGGAACTGACATAATCTCCTTTCCCAAATTTGTAACACACAAGCCACTCTGCTGGCTCTCATGAACATCATAAAGTTTTTCCGCATCACCACTCCTCCTTTCTTTTGTCTATTCGGAATCAATGGATCCGAACAAAAAGTTCACACTCTGTAAGAGCCCATTGTAATTCCAAAATCCCGTCTAGCAAGTTTGTCCTTTATTCAAAGTGTTTGTTTAATCTGAATGTGAGAATTGTCTTTGTGTTTTTTTTAAACAGCAGCCTTATGATTAAAGGTATAACACAATGCCCATTTGACTGGGCTTTTGGAAAAAAACAAAACCAGTTCATTGTTTGAAACCTGGATAAAACCCGAAAAGGGCCTTTGATGTTAGAAATGCAACACGTTGCTTAACTTATGAATGGTTTCGCGGGAAGGGAAATGTATAGAAATACAGTGGAGATTTTGCAGTTGTTCTTGTGAAACATCTTTAATATTTCAGACAAGGCAAGATCCTTGCAGAATGTTAACTATCTCTCCCTTTGCCCTGTGTGAAGAAGTACTAATCTGGATCAATGAATCTGAAATCAAGACCACCCTGCTTCAACTTCACCATGATTACGCCATATTTAAAACTACCAGTCCGACTCAGGTCTACTCAGAAGTAAACCCAACTGGGTTTGATAGGGTTGCTCTCAACAAAATATAGGAGCAATCTTTTCCGTACAACAGACCAACACTGCTACTATTCTGAAGAACAAGGGAAACCAATTCCTTTTTGACTTTTGTGTGCTGGGCAGCTAAACACACGTACACACATGGCAGAAGCCTGTCTATTTGTTTTCAGCCAGCTAGAGGGAGCTTATTGTGTCCAAGACATACAACCAAGAAAGAAGTTATCTTAAAAATTGTTGTTTTTTTTAATCAAAGAAACAGCTTTCCAATTGTTTGACTGATCTTGCTTGTGAACATCCAACTGCATACCCTTTAAGTGTCCCGATTTTCCTGGGACATCCTGGAATTACAGACACTGTCCCGGCTTCTGATTTGCCCCTGGAATTTCCCATTTCCCCCTTCCAATGCAGCTTCTGCTGAGCTTGGGGACACTGGCGGAGGAAGTTGGGTGCAGGGGGGCATGCATCGCCCTGGGTGTCATCCCTGGGAGGTGACAAAATCCCCCCGTGCAGATCTTTGCGGCGGAGCTCCTCCCCCTGGCGGGTGAATTTGCACGGCGCTGCAGGCACCCCGGCAGGTGTCACACAGACCCCTGGCGGTTGGCGCTGTCACCCCTGGCAGGATTTTTCATGGGATCTGCGTGCTGATTACCACGATCGCAACAGGAGGATCTGTAGCGTGCCGCTGCTGAAATCCGGCCGCCGGTCGCTCAAATCCACTCGCTGACTGCGCAAAAACGTCTGGCGGCGGCTGCATGCACCCCCCCCCCCAAGAAAGCTAGAACTCTGGGCACCCTCCCTAAAAGAAGGTCAACAACTCTGGGGCAGGGGGGTGACAAAAAATTTTTCGATCCGGGTACCACCTGACCTTGCAATGCCACTGGATGAGCCAGTGTTTGCAGCCGGCGCTGGTGCCTGCAGTGCTGCCGTGCTATTGCACAAGTCAACTAGCTCCCGCAAGAGCATGACCCCCAAAGATGTGTGTCCTGATTTTCATCAGAGGTTATGCAATAGGCCCCTGGTTGGCCACTGTGAGAACAGAATGCTGCACTAAAAGTGCCCGACTACTATTCTGAAACAACACAGAAGGGGGACTGGTCTTTTAAAAGCTGAGGAAAAACGAGGAGGAAATGAACTTGAAGGCAGGAACCCTGTTGGGATGGAACAGAGGTTCCCAAACTTATTTGGCCTTCCACCGCATTTTCGGGGGGAGGGGATTACTCAGTGCCCAGCCCCCTGGAAATCTACCTTTTTTTAAGCAAACAAACAGAGAGATGCAGTGACAAATTTGCATCCTTTGATGTACAATGGTACCCAGGTTTACATAGGCTTCAGGTTACAGACGCTTCAGGTTACAGACTCCGCTAACCCAGAAATAGTACCTCAGATTAAGAACTTTGCTTCAGGATGAGAACAGAAATCTTGCTCTGGAGGCAGCGGGAGGCCCCATCAGCTAAAGTGGTGCTTCAGGTTAAGAACAGTTTCAGGTTAAGAACGAACCTCCAGAATGAATTAAGTACTTAACCCGAGGTACCACTGTACCAATGCAATGTATGTGCTGGCCAATGACGCTATGGCTCCTCCCCTATAAACATTGCTAGCATTGCTCAATAGTGGTGCTGCTTCTAGCACAGCATCTCGCTGGGATTTTTTTCCACGTCTCTTTCAAAACTGCACGCTACTGTTTTATATCCATTCCCATGACAGTTACGGAGAAAGTTGTGCAGAACGTGCAGCAATAGAGAGAATGATTGATAGCCGTTTTATTCAGTTGTATTAACAGCTGCACTTTGGAAACACTTTACTTCCGTACAGTTCTAGGAACAGAGGTTGCCTTGCCTGCTTCATAGAAATACATTTCGTTTGTTAATTCTCCACAATTACTAGCGTTTGACTAAGTGGTGCATACATGGAAATACATTGCTTTAGTGAGAAACGGCTGGATTTTCCCCCCTGTAGCTCTTATGTTCTGATTCAATATATCTCTTGTTCCCTACCATGATGAAGCAATGTTGTTCTCAGGAATTAGGAAATGTTTTTATTTACTTCTTTACTAGGTTCCTGGTCTGATTTTTTCCTGGGTAAAAACCCTCACACGGCAGATTACAGCATACTTTAAAATACCCAGTAAACAATCTAACCATAAAAACAATTAGAAAATGTTCAGTACACGAATCATTAAGTTTTGAAATAAGATAGCAGCAGTAGATAAAACCTCAGTTCCTTAATATTATCCAAGAGTAGACTGGAATAAAAAAAAATACTTCAAAATCCTCCAAACAACCAGCAAAGAGGGAGGGCAGCATACGCAGTTCCTGGGGAAGGTTATTCAAAAAGGTGTGGGGACACTACCAGAAAGGACCTGTCCTTGGTACTTCCCTGTTTGGTACTGCTATGTGGGTTTTGCCAGTGGCCTCCATTTTGTGTTCAGAAGCAAAACAAAAACGAATTTGGCTAAGGTGGATGACCGTAGGAGTCCCAACCCTTGTAGTTCATTTCTCATGGTTTGGCCCCATAGACCAGGGCTAGGCAACCTAAGGCCCGGGGGCCGGATGCAGCCCAATTGCCTTCTCAATCCAGTCTGGGAATCAGCAAGTTTTTAACATCCAAAAGTTGCTTCAGCCAGCTGGGATTCTCATAGAATTGCAGATGCAAACTAACATAGAACAGAGGGCACTTCTAGAATGAGTCAGACAGTCTCAAGCCATAGCTATTGTTCTCAAAATGCAAATCCATTCCGGAAGGCCATTCCCCCAAGCTAACCTCCAGATGAATCCTCCTTAATGGACTACTTGCTCAAAATGAATTTTCCTAGATTTTGTTGTTTAGTCGTTTCGTCGTGTCCGACTCTTCGTGACTCCATGGACCAGAGCACGCCAGGCACTCTTGTCTTCCACTGCCTCCAGCAATTTGGTCAAACTCCTGCTGGTAGCTTCGAGAACACTATCCTACCATCTCGTCCTCTGTTGTCCCCTTCTCCTTGTGCCCTCCATCTTTCCCAACATCAGGGTCTTTTCCAGGGAGTCTTCTCTTCTCATGAGGTGGCCAAAGTATTGGAGCCTCAGCTTCAGGATCTGTCCTTCCAGTGAGCACTCAGGGCTGATTTCCTTCAGAATCCATAGGTTTGATCTTCTTGCAGTCCATGGGACTCTCAAGAGTCTCCTCCATACCATAATTCAAAAGCATCAGTTCTTCGGCGATCAGCCTTCTTTATGGTCCAGCTCTCACTTCCATACATCACTACTGGGAAAACCATAGCTTTTAACTATACGGACCTTTGTTGGCAAGGTGATGTCTCTACTTTTTAAGATGCTGTCTACCCTTTCATTTCCTCATTTTTACCCAATCGCCTTCCACTCTCCCCTTTTGTTCTCTCAGTTTGAACCCTTCCCAGTGGTTGCTCTTTCAATTCCCCTGGAATACACTTTGTGGCCTTTTGTACACATTGGCTGGAAAACTAAATTGCAAAACTCAGAGAAGTGCAGATTCCAAAGGATTGCTGTGTTTCTGTTTGGATATTGTATAAAGTGCAGATTAAGTAAGCTTGCCTCTCAGTGTGAACGGAATTGAAATTCTCTCCCATCCGTAACTATTGCCTTCCCCGAATCTGTAGGCAGGGCCTGAATCCTGCCAAATTTCAGGACAGATGCAGTGGTTTCCATACAAGGGTAGCCATTTCAGGTTTTTTTGGTGTGTAAAAAAAAAAGTCACTTTATCTCCTCTGGTCTGAAAATTGCAGACATGAAAGAGCTGCCTCTAGGCAAGAAAGCTGCAAAATTGCAGACAGATAGGCCCCAGGACTTTTGCTCTAGGCATCTTTGCAGTTTATTTTGGGATGGGGAGGACTAAAAGGGATTTGTTTTCTGTGGAAAATAATTCCGTCTGATTACAAACTACACCTGTCAGTCACGACTCTCCCTTCCGCTTCCTGATCCTGGCATTTTCCTTAATGCAGATAACATACATTTTGCTCTTTCAAAGCTTCTCCCTTCCCTGAAACGCCATGGGATTGGAGTGCACTGGTAAAATCATTCCCTCTGACTAAAAGCTACATCTGTCAGTCATGAAGGAGCTTCCCTTCCACACACACACCTGATCCATGTATTTTCCTTAAGCTAGAGACATAAATTGCAGCTTTGCAAGCTGCTCTTTCTCCCCTCTCCTAGCCTTTTCCTAATATGATAGGCTTGGTCACAGTTTTGCATTTAGTTGATTATTGTATGTTTGTTTTTTGAATGACTGGATCCCCTGCTAAAACTTGTGTAGCCTCGGACAAATCCCACTTCAACTCTGGCAAACCCTAAAGCCGTCTGAGGCACCCAACCTTGCCTCGAGATTTGACCTTTGACTGAATCCGATACGCATTCCCATCCTACATGAGTTATACTGGTTCCAATTTAAGCTGCTAGTAATGACCAGGAAAGTCCTAAGCTGTCTGGGATCTGCCTATAGGACTGTCTTTGCTTTACACTGCAGTGGTTCTCAACCTGTTGGTCCCCAGATGTTGTTGGACTACAACTCCCATCATCCCTGAGCTCTGGCCTTGCTAGCTAGGGGTGATGGGCATTGTAGTTCAACAACATCTGGGGACCCACAGGTTGAGAAAGGCTGTTTTACAGGTTCTCAGGACCATCTTCTCAAGCCCTGATCCCTGTTCTTGGTTCATATCAAACCCATTGGGTGAGAATCCGAGACGAGGCCTTCTCTGCTGTGGCACCTCAATTTTGGAATTCTCTCCCTGGGGAAATCCAGCAAGTCCACTACTAACGATTAATTAGGAAGAGTGAGTTTCCTTAAGGAAGCTCGGATGCCATTGTTGATTTTCCCTCTGTGAATCATCTGATTTGCTTCCAAGGCGTCCCCAGGGTTCCTCAGAAGTTCTAAGAAAACCAATGTTTTTTTTCTATCAGATTGCCAGAAATAATTGGACTGGTGGTCACAAGGCTCTTGCAACCCATGGAAATAAGAAGTCCTATATGACGACATGGAATTCTCATATCCGGTTATTATTTTCATTAACTGTACATTCTCATCCTTTTGCCAGTGCAGTACACCTGAACATTGCTCTGGCTGACTCCGACAAAGCACCCCAAATTTTTTTTAAAAAGGAAAGGGAAGAGAAAACTCATTAGAGTCGACACAGAAAATAGCTATTTATCTTGGGAAGGAAACAGAGCCTTTTGCAAAACAAAATTAGCTACTCCCCTTGCAATCTATGGAATGAATTGAACTAGGAAGGCAGGTAACTGAAATTGACGTTGACCTTCCCGTCATTCCAAGAGCAATATTTTCATTATGATAAAATGTTCTTTTAATAAAGTGTCTCCGGTGAAATAGGCATGAAGATTCATTTAAAGTAATGCTTACAAAGCTCCACTCTTACTCCCCACCTTTCTTCTTGCTGCCTATGTTGCATGCAACGCAAGAATTAAGAGACTCTTGCTCCTAATTTTAACGTTTGAGTTTCTTTCTCAGGAAAAAAAAATGTTCGTCAGTTTTGGTTGCAAAATATGATTCTGTGGAACATAGAATCATATAATTGTAGAGTTGGAAGGGACCTCAAATAAATAAATAAATACCCCGCCCTCCCCAGCCAAGGCCGGGCTCAGGGTGGCTAACAACCAATAATAAAAATGAGTTGAATGAATACAACTTAAAAACAAGATTAAAATACAACATTAAAAGACTCTGCAATGCAGGAATCTTTGGCCCAATGTGGGGCTTGAACCCACGACCGTAAGATTAAGAGTCCCATGCTCTGCTGACTGAGCTATCCAAGAGAGGATGTATCCAAGAAGCTGCTTCATACCAAGTCAGAAGATGGGCCTAGCAAGGCAGCTCACAACATTGAAAAACCTCATTATAAAAGTAATAAAAACTAGCTAAAAGCAGTAATTAAAATATGGTACATCAGAACACATTTAGAGCCATTTGCGCCATAGTTTTCAAAGGCATGCCTGGACAGGAAGCTCTTAGTCTGCTGAGAGAAGATTAACCAGTCCAACCTCTCTCAGGAGGGGATTCCACAACACGTAGAGCAAAGTCTAGCTAAAATTGTGTTATCCTTGGAGACACTCCACAGCTAGCTAGCTAGCCAGCCTGCCTTCTATAAGGCAGCCAGTGGGAGGTGGCAGAGAGGGAACATCTCTGCCAGTCCCAGAGCTGAAGCGCTGAGCAGGCACAAAACAAGCTTTTAAGGTCTCAGCCTTGCTTTTGGGGCAAGGCTTGCTTGGCATGTCAGCTCTGGGGCTGGTAAGAATGCTCTTGGAAGATTTTGTGGGGCCATCCAACTACAGTGGTACCTCAGGTTACATACGCTTCAGGTTACAGACTCCACTAACCCAGAAATAGTACCTCAGGTTAAGAACTTTGCTTCAGAATGAGAACAGAAATCGTGCTCCAGCGGCAGCGGGAGGCCCCCTTAGCTAAAGTGGTGCTTCAGGTTAAGAACAGTTTCAGGTTAAGAATGGACCTCCGGAACGAATTAAGTACTTAACCCGAGGTACCACTGTACTTATGAGAATTCCCGCCTTGCCCATGTATAGATGAAATTGGTGCAAGTTTTATGTGCGTAAGCCTCCGTGTGACCGAGCTGTGAAGGCTACTCCTCCAGCTCTCCTCCGACGGTGACTAACGACCTAAGCCTTTGAATGAGACTTCAGGCACGCTCTCCATTGCGCAGAGTACCCAGACAACAGCAGAAGGAGACAGAAATATGTGCTACATTGCTGCTTTATTTCTGACTACGCAGGACAGAAAAGAATATGTGTCTGCTCTCTGTGAGAGACAGAAAACAACAGGAACAAAGAAAGAGGAAACCAGTAACTTCAACATCTGTCTCCCGTGAGACTTCCAACAGTCTGGAATGTCAACAGAGTCTTGTGACTCCAAGAACTGCACAGTGGCATAACAGAAACCTAACAAGATGTAGGTGTAGTCCAGTGCTTTTTCCCCTCGAAAAAGAGGTGCCAGAACACACCTCCCTTGATCTCTTAGAATGGCAATGGTGGCCACCTGAGAGGAGTCAGAACTGAGCTCCAGCGAGTTCTGGCTGACAAAAAGTCCTGGCATACTGCATTGTTACTGTAAACAACTTCGAACTTTCCCAAACGCCCTTGGTACGTATTTCAATATGGATAGCATAGTTGCTTAGAGCATGGTTCTGATCAGGGGCCAGCAAACTTTTTCAGCAAGGGGCTGGTCCACTGTCCCTCAGACCGTGGGGGGGGGGGCAGACTATAAGCCACCCCCCGACTCTTCTCCACAGCACCGGACGAGCCCCATGGCTGCTTATCTGTGTCTTGCGAGCTGCAGGAGCTGGTGGTGGCAGGGAGATGATGAGCGGCTCTGGATAGGGGCTGCTTAAAATGGTGGCTGCTTGAGCGCTGCTGCCGCTGGCACCAACAAATCCTAGCCCCCTTCCTCCTCTAGGCAGGGCGGGGAGAAGCCAGGAGGAGGGAGGGAGGAGGCACCACTGCTGCTGTGTGAGGGAGAGGGAAAGAACACGCGCGCTAGCGATCCACACAGCGATTCCCGGACTGTCCGCAGGCCGGCTCCAGAAGGCAATTGGGCCTGATCTGGCCCACAGCCCTTAGTTTGCTGACCCATGGTTTTGATGATGCCAAGGCTGCAAGTTGAAGCCCTGCATGGGCAGCTGCATATTCCTACATTGTAGGGCGTTGGACTACATGATCCTCAGGGTCCCTTCCAACTCAACAATTCTGTGATTTATATCTAACACCTGCCACTTTATCCTTTTAACTAGAAGTGTCAGGAATGAAACCTTCTGCATGCAAAGCACTGATGTGTTCTATCAGTGCTCATACAGTGCAAATGCCCTTGAAACTGTCCCAGAAGTTCCAGCCAGTGCAGAATGGCTCCTGGTGGAGTATAGGGTCAGGTTTAAGGTGCTGGTTTTGACCTTTAAAGCCCTTTGTGGCTTAGGGCCCTCGTATTTATGGGACCGCCTCTCCTGGTATGCCCTGCAGAGGACATTAAGGTCCATGAATAATCATACTTTAGAGGTCCCGGACCCTAAGGAAGTCAGATTATCCTCCACCAGGGCCAGGGCCTTCTCAGTGATGGCTCTGACCTGGTGGAATGCTCTGTCCCATGAGACCAGGGCCCTGCAGGATTTAACTTCCTTCCGCAGGGCCTGTAAGACAGAGCTATTCCACCTGGCTTTCAATTTGAACTTAGCCTGATCTTTTATTCCCCTTCCTTCCCTTCCCTTCCCTTCCCCTCCCCTTTTTATGAAGATTACTGCTCTGGGATCCCACAGCTAATTCTCCCCTGGTCTCTTCGCTGGCCCAAATAGGACTAATTTAGCCAGCTAGCCCTGGTGATCATCCAATGTTTATTGGATGGATTTCCCCCCTAAATTGATTTTTGAATTCTGAATTTATTGTTATTCACGTTTTATACTGTATTTTATGCTGTTTTTTGTTGCATCAATTAAGTGTTTTAAATTTGTTGTTAGCCGCCCTGAGCCCAGTTTTTGGAACTGGGAAGGGCAGGGTATGAATAAACATTTATTATTATTATTTATAATGGTTGGCATCCGTCTGTCTTGGGAGACGATGGAGGAGTACGCCTTTGGGGGTGAGATGAAGCTGTTGGAAGGTTACAACACCTGCCGTGGCTGTAGAGACCGATGTGGATGAGACATGTTAATATTGGTAATATAGTTCACAGGGGCCTTCAGTTCATGTGCAACTGAAGCACTCCTTTCTTTGAGATGTCAGTGTGAGGGTGGATCTCCATACAGGGTGGAAACACTATAAATAAGTCAGAAATTATATTGTTATAACAAGGGGGGGGGGGACGCTATGTAAAAATCGAATCGAAACATTTTTGGCTCTCTGGTGTCACCTGGTGTTGCATGTTTATAATGAATTCAAACTGTTGGTTTTTGACTAATGTAGCTGAGTCCTGAGTTCTAGCCCAGATGTTAGAAAGTAGACCTGAAGAGCATAATTCATTGAAAAGGTTACAGGTTTGCGGTATCAACCAATCAACCTTGCTGTTGTTTCTACAGTCTTTCCTTGAAATGCACAGCCAGCTACTCCTAGGAAAAACTTGGGGGAAACAGCTGAAGAGCACCTCACGCCAGGCCCAAATGATACGTGCATAGAGGAAAGGAAAAGTCTCCCTCTTCTTTGGTGCCGTCCCAGATAGGAGGCAACCCCATTAGCCCACAGATGGCCACCATGTGTTCGCATAGAACAAATTGATAGGTGGGTTCGGTGTAACATAACCACAGAAATCCCTTAGGCTATCATTTATAGAGCTGCCTTCATTGTGGATGAGTATATAATTAACTGCGACGTGCAATTAGAAAATGGAACACAGCAACAAGTTCTCTGCTACTGGCTCCGTAGAAAGCTTGCTGTAAAGAACGGCTGCATGAGTCAGACCTTTGTGCACTTCTATACTTTTGCATTTGAAAGGCACACATGTAGCAGTCAGTTCCTAGTTATTCCCAGGAATGTCTTGGAAAACCTCAACGTTGCTAGATGTCATGTAGTAAATCTGGTTCAGAGTTGCAGCTGCTGATTTGGGTTTTTCCCCCCTGCTGCCCCTCAGTTTATACACTCTGCTTATAGTCAGAGCTCATGGTATTTTGCTTTCCACACATGATAATGTTTATTCTTTCCTTCCCATAACCTACAAATTATCTTCTGTTAGCCCTCAGTCAATCATCTTCTCCAGAAATTGCACTGCTTTCTAATTTGTTTTCTAGCACAATCCAAGGTCATGGTTTTGATTTGTGAAATCTTGTGCTATCCAGACCTTTTGGGTAAGTAGCTTTGCAATCTAATCTCTAGATATGTATTGATCTTTCGAAAGGAGTGCCCATTCGAGGTATTGGAGAGCCCTTGGGAAAGAGACCCTCTTCCCTCCATCCGTGATTTTACCTTTAGCACTGCCATCGGTCAGAGGTCATTCCTGACCTTGCTGACTAGGGCTGATGGGAGTTGTAGTTCAACAACATCTGGAGGCCACTCCATTGGCTATCCCTACATGACATCAAACCATTTTGTTCAGAACTCAAGCGTCTTTGCTCACATCCACATCATACATTTAAAGAACTCTTATGCCACACTTGTGGCTTCCCCCAAAGAATTCTGGGAACTGTAGTTCACCCCATTTAGCTGCACGCAGACCAAACTACAGTTCCCAGGGTTCTTTGGGCGAAGCCATGTGCTTTAAATGTGTGGTGTGGATGTAACCTAGGATGAAGGCATTTTTCACCAAGATGCTTTGCAAAAGCATCACATTTCCTGATTTATCAATATTGTGCCTAATATGTTTATGAGCGATCAGTGGATTACTATTGTATAATAATCATGTGGAAAGCCCATAAATAAACACTTTCCATTTCCATTAGATGGCAGCATTGCTAGCCTTATCTAGGCACATGACAATCAGGCAGTACTGAAGGAAGTGTTAACTGCAGACTTCAGCAGGCTCTACATTGGAAATTGATGAACACACCCACACACCCACTGCCTCCGATGTGGACCAGTAGTAAAGGCAGCCCACGAATGCATGTCATGGAGCAAGCCAATCCCTGAGGCAAAATCCACAGAAGTGTGAGGATAACAGCTTAGAAGTACAGCAAGCAGAAATGGATTAAACAGAATGTTGTTTTTATTTTCTGTGATCTATAAACTATTGCATATACAGTAAGGATATATGTCTGTGTGCTTGCATGCACACAAACACAAGCACAATTTTTGTTTGTTTGTTACCAAGACCCTTCATTTTATCTGGTTGGGGGTTTTTTTAAATGAGAAATTGAATATAGGAGAATGAGGGGATGGGGAACAGGAAAGCTGAGCACAGAATGTAAATGGTGGTGTTTTTTTCCTGTAGGCTTTTCTTTTTTTGCAAAAGTTGTCAAGCAACTGTAGAAAACTTTTTTTAAAAATATAAATAGCTGCAAGAAAAAGAAAACACCACTAGATTATGGCCTTTGCATTTTGTCATTGTTTGGTTTCATCTGGCTATTCAAAACAGGGCTTTTACATTCTTCTTCTTCTTCTTCTTCTTCTTCTTCTTCTTCTTCTTCTTCTTCTTCTTCTTCTTCTTCTTCTTCTTCATTATATATACCCCAGCCACTCTGAGCAGCTCCCAATAAAATATTAAATACACAAGAGAACATCAAACATAAAAAACTTCCCTAAACAGGGCTGCCTTCAGATGTCTTCTAAAAGTCAGATAGTTGTTTATTTCCTTGACATCTGATGGGAGGGTGTTCCACAGGGCGGGTGCCACCACGAGAAGGTCCTCTGCTTGATTCCTTGTAACTTCACTTCTCACAGTGAGGGAACCGCCAGAAAGCCCTCGGCACTGGACCTCAGTGTCCGGGCTGAACGATGGGGGTGGAGATGCTCCTTCAGGTATACTGGGCTGAGGCCATTTAGGGCTTTAAATCACACACACACACAGAGATTGTGCAGAGTTCAAGAACACACCCCAGCCAGGCACTTGGGGTGCAAAGCAGTGAGGGGCATGGACTAAGGATAGTTCTGAGGCCCACACGGAGAGGGCCAGAAGACCACATTTCACCCTTAGGCTTGAGGTTCCCCACCCCTGGATCTTTGGTCTGATCCATCAGGGTTCTCCTTAAGTGAGTAGGGACCATCCAACAAGCCACTGACTTTAGTGCAAGAGCTTAACAAGTACTCTCCTCCATTGAAACCGGGGGGGGGGGGCTTCAATATGCACAGAACTGGCTGGAGCATGTCTGTTTTTGGAATACAGGCTTTCAGGTTGCAGAATTCTAGACATCCTATTTTCATCTCTCGTGCGTTTGAGGATCTGCTGTGATGCTGCAGACCCTCCAAGTGTCCCTATTTTCCAGGGACACTCCCAGCTTTACAGAAGCCATCCTGGTTTCTGATTTGATCTCGGAATATCCCTCTTTTCCTTAGGACGCCGCTATTTCATCAGAGAAATGTTGGAGGGTATGCGACCTCTGAGCCAAGGAGAGAAGTGACTATACAGCCTTTAGAAGACATCTGAAGGCAGCCCTGTATAGGGATGTTTTTTTGATGCTTAATGTTTTATCGTGTTTTTATATGTTGGGGTGGGATGCAGGTGGCGCTGTGGGTTAAACCACAGAGCCTAGGACTTGCCGATCAGAAGGTCGGCGGTTCGAATCCCTGCGACGGGGTGAGCTCCCGTTGCTCGGTCCCTGCTCCTGCCAACCTAGCAGTTCGAAAGCACATCAAAGTGCAAGTAGATAAATAGGTACCACTCCGGCAGGAAGGTAAACGGCGTTTCCGTGTGCTGCTCTGTTTCGCCAGAAGTGGCTTAGTCATGCTGGCCACATGACCCGGAAACTGTACTCCGGTTCCCTCGGCCAATAAAGCGAGATGAGCGCCGCAACCCCAGAGTCGGTCACGACTGGACCTAATGGTCAGAGGTCCCTTTACCTTGACCTTTATATATGTTAGCAGCCACCCAGATGGGCAGGGTATAAATAATAAACAACTTCTTCTTCTTCAACTTCATCTTCTTGACTAGGACGTCCCTATTTTCGCTGGAGAAATGTTGGAGGGTATTATATTGTTCCTGCCAAACAGCTTGTCATGTTAGTGTCTGTGTGGATGCCTTTGGCAGCATTGACCGTGAGACACAACTCAAGTGAATCCACAAGTCTCTTCCCAAGCAAGTTTCAGATGAGTCTCTGTGTCATTATAGTTATCAGAGAACACAAGCTGCATGAGTCAATGACACTTCGCTGAGGGGAGCGAGTATCCATCAGGAGCATCTGGGTTGCATAGAAAGATTCCCTGCAGTCAAGCGTGCCCGCCACATTTAATTTTAGCCACTTGCTATTTCCATAAATCTGCAGTGCAGAGTCTAAATCACAGGGTTCGTCTCAATGGTATGGATAAAATCAATAACTTTTTATTTCCTGAGCCAAAATAAAAGTCGCCAGAGTAGCAATCTGTATTGTAACTTTATCGTTGATTATCATCATTCATAGCCAAACTGTAGTGAAATATTCTCAGCCTGCATTTATGAGCAAGGACACTTCAGCATAATGTATATAAAGGGAGTTTTATTGATCAGGGAACATCTGCTGGCACTTAAACATGGAGGCATATAAACATGAACATAAGCTTTGCAAGTCTGCAATTTTTGATCCTCGTAAAATTAGAATTTATAATCAAGTGCACGATGTAATGTTTTCTTTATCACCTTCATAAAGATAAAGCAACGTACGTCAGGTCGGTGGATTACAAAACCATTACAAGACTGCAAATTCTTAGGTTTTGGTTTTTTTAAAAAAAATAATAATTTATGGAGGGGGAAACTTCATTATTTTCCCCTTAAACCTTACCCTCTCTAATTGCTTCTGCCTGTTGAACTAGAATGGATTTGGCAAAGCCTAGTTATTAAAACTAGAGAAAGAAAGGATATAAAATATTGGGCACAATGCAGAAAAAGTGAAGTTCCCTTGATTTCAATGGGAGGCCATTAAGCACATGCTCCCACCTCTCCCATGGAAACTAGTGGATTACATACAAAGAAAACAAGACAGTCCTTTCATGCAGGTTTGTACAATCCAGAATATACAACACACAGGGGGAAAGGGACAAGGAGGGAAGAGGAAAATCAGAATCAAAACTCAAGCACCAATTTCTAACCAGTTGTCCCTATAACAACTGTTATGTACCGTATTTTTCGCCCTATTGGACGCTCTGGCCCATAGGATGCACCTAGATTTGGGGGGGGGGAATAAAGGGGGGGGAATTATTTTTCCCCCCCACAGGCGCGGGGCTGGGGGCGGGGTAAGCCCGAGCTTCCCCCGACCCCAGCCGCCAGAACGGGCCCCAGAGCGGTGCCGAAGCTGTGCCGGGCTCCAGAGGGTTGTGCAGAGCTGCGCGGAGCCCGGGAGCGCAGGCAGCTCTGCGCAACCCTCCGGAGCCTGGCGCGGCTTCGCGCTGGGCTCCCGAGGGTTGCGCAGAGCTTCCTGAAGCCTGGAGAGTGAGAGGGGTCGGTGCGCACCGACCCCTCTCGCTCTCCAGGCTTCAGCGAAAGCCTGTATTCGCCCCATAGGACGCACACACATTTCCCCTTCATTTTTGGAGGGGGAAAAGTGTGTCCTATAGGGCGAAAAATACGGTACTGAGCTGAATAGAATCCAAAATGCAGCAGTCTGATTGGTCCTAGATACAGCAGTCTGATAGGTCCTAGAACAATAGGATCCAGAATGCAGCAGTCTGATTGGTCCTAGATACAGCAGTCTGATTTGTTCTAGAACAATAGGATCCAGAATGCAGCAGTCTGATTGGTCCACAGGAGCCACCCAATCCAACTCCAGGTGGAAGTGAATCCGCAACCTGATTGGCCTACAGGAGAATCCCAGAATTAGCCAATCACGTAGGGCCCATTGTGTACATAAGGTATATAAAGCAGACATTTCGGGGGAACTTCCATTACTCACTACTATGAACTGAATAAATGGCATGAAATCCACACTTGACTCTGAGTATATTTCAACAACCCACCAGCGCAGTTCAGGGGCAGGAGATGCTTGGTGTAGCCGGGCCTCCTGAGAAGCAGATGAAGTTCTTGTCTCTCTCACTCCTGATGGAATGGCTGCTCTCAGATGGTAGTTGAGGGGAGGCTTGGTGGAGCTGGCCTGCCTTAGCAGAACCGCAGAAGAAGGGCGCTCTGCTTCTCAGCTCTCCTGTGGAGGTAGTCAGATGGAGTTGCGGGCAAGAGGAGGGCTCATAGGATTTGTAGGCACTAGGGGAAGCCCTCAAGGATGCCATTGGGCCCACAAATGTAATGTTGGCGATCCCTGCTTTCTGTCATTAACTGTTTTGAAGTCAAGTGGAAGAAAAGTGCACCATAAATGTCCGAAATAATCATAAAAATAGTTTTGTTCTCTTTTAATGATCACTTTTAGACATATCCTTATGTCATTATGGCAAAGTGTGTTACAGTTTTAAAGGGGGATGAGCAAACTCCCCCTCGTCTGATTCAGAAATCGTTCAGACTATTAGTAGATGAATTCAGTAGATGCTTGGCTATTGCTGCACAAAACCTCCACGTTGATTCACACAGAACGAGCTTAGAGCTGTGCTGTTTCAAAGCAGAGAGTTCTGGAATAAAAGTAGTCAAAACGGAAGACCAGTGGATTGCCTTCAGTTTAATCAGTAAAACCCCAAAGGAACATAACTGGCTCTTGAGCATTATGGTGGTCTTGTTAATATGAATTAAGCCCTCCCTACTGCTCATGCCTTCGTTTTGTGCAGTGGTGACATCAGGACTTCGGGGTTGGATGTTCATGGGGGCCCTTCCAGCAGAAGACCAGGAAGTCACCCCCCCCCCCCGAAAAAACCCCACACACTATATGGCTGGCTTGCCACATTTTGAATTGGGTGAAGTAATTTGCATGGCAATTGAAAGGGATGGAGTGGAGGGCATAAGACTCTTACATTCAGATTTTAAAATTACCTGCATTATTGTGTTACTTATCAGAGGCAAGGTGTGGAATTTTAGACCCCGATTCTCATTGCAAAGACCCCAGGCCAATCTGAAGCCAGATGCCTTCATGGCACCACCTGGTTTTCCCTATTGATATACAGTGATACCTCAGGTTACATACGCTTCAGGTTACATACGCTTCAGGTTACACACTCCGGTAACCGAGAAATAGTGCTTCAGGTTAAGAACTTTGCTTCAGGATAAGAACAGAAATCGGGCTTCAGCGGCGCGGCAGCAGCAGGAGGTCCCATTAGCTTAAGTGGTGCTTCAGGTTAAGAACAGTTTCAGGTTAAGAACAGACCTCCGGAATGAATTAAATACTTAACCTGAGGTACCACTGTACAGACTAACATTCTATTGCCTGGTCTCTTTCCTAGTTTACCCTTGGCAGATCTACAATTCCCAGCACCCTTAACTACAATTCCCAGGATTCTTTTGAAGAAGCCATGTGCTTGAAATGTATGGTGTGGGTGTGAGGCTAATATGGACACCCAAGTATTTAAAATAGCCTTCCAAAGTTGACCTGACTTTCTTAAGAGTTGAAGAATTAGGCAGGAAAACCACATATTCCTGGAATCTGCCAGCGTCTCCATCTTTGAATAAACATTTTTCATCACCGAAATGCAAAAATGTTAATCACTTCTTATAACAGACTGGACCCACAGAGTCCACCAGTCATGAGCGGCCAAACTAATTTTATATCCCATTGGCACAGCACAAACCACGACACATAGCGCTGTATCTCTTGGCAACAAAAACAGGCACAGCCTGCCAAGCTGTACTTCAAAGGAAGCAAGTGGAAAACAGTAGGTCTATTCAAATACATTTGCCATGTCTACCATATAGCCATTCCCAGGTTTCAAATGGAGGCAAGCACACATAACAAGGCAGAAGGAGGCAGAGGGAGAGACAGTAATTTTCTGCAAAAACACCCAACAGTGCTGCATTTTTTAAAAATCACATTAAGTTGTTTTTAAAATGTGAATTGTTTATTTTCTAATCATGGCAACAACGATGATGATGGAGGTACCAGGAACATTTCAGCCTTAAGTGAAAAAGCCTGCAGAACAACACAACACAAGGCTATAATTGTGGTTTGTTCTTCTTCAAGGATTTTTCATCAGATCATAAGGAATGTTTTATCTACTTCCACCCATCCGTTTGAAATGTGAGCTGAACTTTTATGATCAGAGTGAAAAACTGGCATTCTGCATTTCCCTGAATTACCCTCCAGTCGTAATCAAGTGTTTGAACCTTGCATTGAGAAGGACAAATTCAGAAAAACACACATATTGCTCCTTCTCTCCACCCTTTTTGCAGGGTCCTGTGTCTTAAACAACTGCATGATATGAGGAACTACAACAAGGAAAGGGGGCATTCAATAACTTCTGCTTGCACAATGGGGATTTCCCTCATCTCCTCCTCTGACATGTATCTGTTAGAATTCCTGCTCCATGATTGCAGTCATGGGATTTTTGTCTATCATATGACAGCATATGTTTTGACTCCACAGAGTGGGAAGTGAGGGAGGCAGGATATTTGTGTTACTGTGTTCTGTGAAGTGGGACTATTTTCCTTTGTTCTTTTTCTCTTTGCTGTCTGATCCTAGAGAAAGAGGGAGCCATGTTGCAGTGCTCCGTGTGTGTTTATATGTAAATAAATTAGATTAGCCAAAATGCTGAGTTGCTGAGGTCTGTCACGCAAGCTGCAAAGACTCTGCGGATCCCTAAGTGTGCCGGTGTCTGTTGGCATCGGTCGCTGTGATGTTCGGGCTGAAGAAAGCTTTTGAAGCTCCCAAATGATCAACCAGGAGGGAGAGAACATTGCCAGTCGGGCATGTGTCTCTGCCAGGGTCCTACTCGAGTGTAGGGCGAGCTCCTGACAGTATCACCCCCCTCCCAAATTGGCTTGGGGAGGTCAAGAGAACCCTCTGAACAGGAGGAGGAGGATGATTCTGTCTGCCCAGCTGAAATACTTGTCCTGATGGAACAATTGGCTTGATGCGAACCTTAATTCCACTCTAAGCTTCCTCCAATTATTCCATATTCTGAAAAGTTACATCTGTTGAATGTCTAACATGACAGTTTTCAAGGTTGAGGAGCCTTGCTAGGTGGAATTATATAAAGCAGAGGTGGTAGAACTCTGGCTTGTTAAGTGTATAATTGTTTAATTGTGCATTGAAATGGAAAATAACTCTGTATGTGTATGGCTAAAGGTTTAAAAATTGGGTGAAAATGCTTGCTGAAATGTGTACAAGATGTCATGCGAAATGTATTTACTGGGAGAAATTTGCACTAAAATGAGGAAGAACTGACGCAAAAAATCAAAGAATTTAATTTCAGATTGGAAAAATGAGCAAAGGAGAAAGAACCAAAATTGACAAATTCTTTCATCTCTATCAATAACAAGAGAAATGTTGTGGGTTTCTAACACTCAGAAAAATACCAAGGAACATTTATCATGACCTAAATGTGAATGTCAGCAAAAGTGAAGCAGAATCTGAAGAGGGTGGGGGAGGACCACCTTTCCACAAACATTTTTAACCTCCCTACAAAAAGCATCCTTGTTTGGGATGGTTTCTGCCATCCCTTTTGATGTGACCAATGATGGCAATAATTTGGCCCTCCCCACAGCCGTGCTTCGTAGCCTCCCTTTGGCATCATGGCGCCATCACACATCACAATATAGTTCTTGATTGGCTGTGATCACAATCTCAGGAGCAAGTCGATGCAGTTAAGGGAACAAATTGGGCTAGAACGACATTTGAGAAGGGCTACGATAACCATAAAAGATTGACACTGGGGGGCTTGGGTGGGATGGGGCTAAACTTCCCTTTCACACGCACAAAATGGTTATTTGAGAATATATAAAAATGCAACCCTTCTGCGTTGCATCCAGCTAAATCCTACTTGCAGCAGACTCACTGAAATTAATGCACCTACAGGAAGTTCATCACACCCATTCATGTCTACTCTGAACATGTTTAATGCTGGATACAACCCCATATCAGTACAGTGGTGCCTCGCAAGACGAAATTAATCCGTTCCGCGAGAGTCTTCGTCTAGCGGTTTTTTCGTCTTGCGAAGCAACCCTATTAGCGGCTTAACGGATTAGCGCTATTAGCGGTTTAGCGGCTATTAAAGGCTTAAAGGCTTAGCGGATTAGCTGCTAAAAGGCTATTAAAGGCTATTAAAGGCTTAGCAGATTAGATAAAGGGGGGGGAAAGCGAAAAAAAAACCTCAAGACTCGCAAGACATTTTCGTCTTGCGAAGCAAGTCCATAGGGAAATTCGTCCTGCGAAGCAACTCAAAAACGGAAAACCCTTTCGTCTAGCGGGTTTTCCGTCTTGCGAGGCATTCGTCTTGCGGGGCACCACTGTATTCACTTGAATATGCCTGAAAAGTAGGGAAAATATGTATCTGTATTCAGGCATTCACAGGATTCACCAGGGATTGTTAGCATTTGCATGTGAGCGTTAACGTTCCCATTTCTGACACACTCTGTAACATATTCCATTGTGTAGTAGCAGGTGGCTTGAGTCTGTGTAATTAAACTGAAGCATGTGATAAATTTAGTGCATGCACATTCAGGATCTCTGGTAGAGTCTGATATTTGTTTGATTCAGCATAACATGCCTGAATAAGGTAATTCAATTCTTCCTCATTTTTAATGTTATTGGAGCCCTTTAATATAATTTGGTGGGCTATTACAGTTGTTACAGCTGCTAGTTTTGCCCTCAATACTGATTTCACTTATGACCTCAGTCAGAACAAGATTTAAACTTTGAGATGATGTAAGTGAATAAGGTTTATTAGATTTATTCATGGGGCAATTTAAATAAGAATCTGCCTGGCTTAAAATAAAAGCCAAATGAAAAATGCATGTGATTTATGGACCTGTCCATTTTAAAGATTTATATGTAGTGTAGGATGATTAAGTAAGAGACAGGCCTGATTATATGAAATATGTAATTTTTGTAATGCAATATTGGAAGCAAGCTGCTAAACAGCACTAGCATAACAATGACTAGCCAAACATTTTTATTACAATATGACTGCACAGCTGGAATGCAGAGTCATATAAGTGTTGAATGCAAAGTTCTCTGATCATTTTGATTCCCCTTCCATAGCAAAGGTAGAATAATAGGTTCAAAGTGGGGGGGCACCCCTGCTTCATAAAATGAAATCTGTATTCATTTCGTTTGTCTGCTCTATCTCTCTTGCAACCACGGTAATTTATTTCTGATGTTTGCTTCATTACATATAACTACACTTCAGTGCGAGGCCATGTGCTTTAGATCAGAACTCTCAAAACCCCGGTGCAATGACTCTCACAACGTATATACACAAGGATATCTAAAAGCCTATTCACACAAACATTTCTTATGCTCTCCTTTTAAAGTGACTGGTTGGCATATAAATTTTTTGAACATTCAGTTTTCTAGGTCTCTTGTTTGAGATTTCAGCCATTCGCTGAGGTGTTTTATAAATACTTTATATGCTATGCTTTTTTTAATTTTTGGCCTACCATTAACCCAGGGGTCAGCAAACTTTTTCAGCAGGGGGCCGGTCCACTGTCCCTCAGACCTTGTGGGGGGCCGGACTATATTTTGAAAAAAAATATGAACGAATTCCTATGCCCCACAAATAATGATGCATTTTAAATAAAAGCACACATTCTGCTCATGTAAAAACACCAGGCAGGCCCCACAAATAACCCAGAGATGCACTTTAAATAAAAGGATACATTCTACTCATGTAAAAACATGCTGATTCCTGGACTGTCCGTGGGCTGAATTTAGAAGGTGATTGAGCCAGATCCGGCCCCCGGGTCTTAGTTTGCCTACCCATGCATTAACTTAATCAAAATTCAGCAGGCACTCTGAGGCATACATTGCATTCCCTGTGATCAAGGCCATCCAGATTGATGGTGGAAACTTGTCTACTAGGTTTGCCAACTTCTGCTCTCAAAAACTCTGCTTCCCAAGTTACCTCTACACAGAGTAACTTTCATTCCGGAAGGGAAATGGTTTTGTTGGATTCCCGCCCAGGCCCTATGATTTTCCATTTTCTTACAACAAATCGATCTGGTAAAATTCTGATCATTTGGCAACCCTGCCAGCTCCATGGATACTGTTATGTACTGAAGTTCTCACCCTGGGCCAGCAGGGGGATACTGTAGATAGTTATGCAAATGAAGGATCGAAAGTGATGTTCAGTGATTGGATAGTTTGTATGCAAATGAAAGATCGAAAGTGACATTCAGTGATTGGATAATTTTAGAAAGTTGCAACAGTTGCGATTGTTCTGGAGCTCTATATAAGCAGGCTGACTGAGCTCCTCAGTTCAGTTCTGTTCCAGCTTACAAATAAAGAGCTGCTTTGGAAGAATCGCTGTGTCATCTGATATGTTCGCCCACAACTTAACAGATACTGTATTGATGATGTGTATGTGGGAAATGGCCCCAATTATAAATGAAATGTGTGCACATCAGTGCTCCTACACGCACAGCACATGCAGCTATTGGCTATGTTCCACACACTACAGTTTAGGTAGCCATGTACCATACAATCCGAGGTTATCTCACCGTATCCTCTGAGAATCTTGTAGCTGTAATGAGATAAGTTGCTAACACGACGTGACTATCTTGGCTACAGATCGCTTTTCTTTAAAATTCCTCTTCAGAGGTTTGAAAGAGAGAGTGCTGTTTGTAGCATGTACAGAATTAACTTTCGCTTCTGCTAAGCAGGAAGTGCGCAAGACGCTTTATCGGTTCAACATTTTTCAAAGCCCGTTTGATCAGGCAGCAAGTGGGACAAAATATATCTATGTGAACACTCTGGCGTGCAAAATCTCTCTCACATCACTTTATAAACACACACTCTGTCAAAACACACACACACAACCTATTCTCGATCTTCAGACATGGAGGCATGGAAATTCAGGGTGAAATCATATGTTTTCCTGGGAATAAGAGCAAAGTGAGACCTACTTCTGACTGAGTAACTATGCATGTGATTCCACAGTCAAACACGTTTACATATTACAGTATGTCAAAATGGTTCCTTAAAGTCCCTTGAGAACTGAGGTGAGAAGGATGTTTTAAATTCGTTTTTTATTGAATGTATGAGGTTTTTTGTTTCGTTTCCTTTCTGTAAAGATACTCCGAGTTGCCTGCAGCAAGGAAAAGAATCTATTAAATTATTAAATTATTAAATGTAATAAATAATAATAGTTCTTATTCTCTGACCAATAAAATGTCAGGAAAGGACCACAGCTCACTGCACATGCTCTGCATCCCAGCTTCAGTCCTCATCACCTTAAGGATCAAGATAGTAGCTGTTGTGAAAGGCTTTTGCCAGAGACCCTGGATAGCGGCTGGCAGGCAGACTTGAAAACACTGGGAGAGATGGGCAGTCTGACCTCATAAAAGGCAGCTTGCCATTCTTCCCCCATCTCCACCCCTCTCACATTACCAAACGATCTGATATTAAAGCAGATCAATGTTCTACCAAACAGGAACATGTGGAAAATATCTGCCCTCTTCCTCTCTGCTTTTTACTCTCTGCAGCATACCTGGTTGTCCTGGTTGCTATAGATAACGTTTTCAAGAGGTGGAGCACAAACACTTTTGGAAATTTTGTTCATGGAAAATTATGGCTTCATTTCCCTTTGTTTAGTATGGTGGTCAGAGTGTTGCAGACCTTCCAAGTGTCCCTATTTTCCAGGAACATTCCCAGATTTACAGAAGCCATCCCAGTTTCTGATTGATCCTGGAATCTCCCGCTTTTCCTTAGGGTGCCCCTATTTTCATTGGAGAAATGTTGGGGGGTATGGAGTTATGTGACCCCCCGAGCCAAAGAGATAAGTAACTACAGTGGTACCTCGGGTTACAGACGCTTCAGGTTACAGACTCCACTAACCCAGAAATAGTACCTTGGGTTAAGAACTTTGCTTCAGGATGAGAACAGAAATCACACGGTGGCGGCGCGGCGGCAGCGGGAGGCCCTATTAGCTAAAGTGGTACCTCAGGTTAAGAACAGTTTCAGGTTAAGAATGGATCTCCAGAATGAATTAAGTTCTTAACCTGAGGTACCACTGTATACAACCTTTAGAAAGCATCTGAAGGAAGCCCTGCATAGGGAAGTTTTTTTAATGTTTAATTTATATATATATATATATACTCAGAGTGGCTGGGGCATCCCAGTCAGATGGGCAAGGTATAAATAATAAAAATATTATTAATAATATTATGGAATAGGATGTCCCTATTTTCATCGGAAGGAGGGTATGGTGTCAGACTAGGACAAGAGAGATCTCTGTTCAAATCCTCACTCAGCCTTAGGCCAGTCACAATTTCTGAGCCTAACCTACCCATACAGGGCTGTTGTAAGGAAAGGAAACCACATATGCCTTCAGCTACTTGCATGAAAGTTTGGATATAGATGCAATAGATTAATACAAATACATGGTGTGACTACATGGAGGCATTAGGGGAAAGCCTAGCAGCTTAGAATTATAGTGGTTTTAGTAATCATAGGAAACTGCTTTAGACCGAGTTTATCCATCTAGTTCAGTACTGTATACACTGGCTGGCAGCAACCTTCCAGGAGTTCAGGAAGGAGTCTGTCCCAGCCCTGCCTGGAGGTGCCAGGAATTGCACCTGGGCCTGTTTGTATCTACCATTGAGAGGCAGCCTTTCCCCATCAACTTCCTACAATCATACAGATAAATACAGTAGAAGATCCAAAGATCAGTGCAGAACCATGCATAGAAAAATCTTGACTGTGGTTCCACCTGCTCAGCAGTATGGAACAAAATCCTGTGATTTTTTCTCTCAGAAGCTCTGCTAAATTCAGTGAGACTTACTCTTAGGTGTATGTATGTGTAAAATTTGCCACTTCAGATTCTAGTCACTATCAACTTTCGTTTCCCACCTCTAACTTGGGAATAATAGTGATACAGGGTTATTGTGAGGACAAAGGCAATTAAAGATTGAGCCATTTGCTGCAAATTAATTTGCTACTTCAGGGTTGAAGTCTGGTCATAGTGCTTCATATACAAAAATAGAACCATTTTTGCATTTTTTGTGATTAAAAGTGTTGGTACTGGGCTGGTGCATAAGAAATCCGAGCCAGTAATCAGTATAGAAGCTTATGAGATGATAAGTGAAGCAAATATACTTCTGATGAGAGAGTTTCCCAAATGTATTGTAAATCAAGGGGTCTTACCAGTAACACAATTTGCATGAAACCAAGTTGACCCAGAAAATTCTAATCTAAATTCCAATCTGATTTGTATAGGGTAATTTAATTTCCTCCCTGGTAAAACTACATGGGTTTTATCAATTATACCAATTAAATTGTCAAACGGATTTATTGGCTAGCCATTTTCGAGACTCGTCGTTTGATATACTGTCTTGATGTCATCAATTGGTTCTGCCTGTTTAGTTTCAGATTTTGATATCCTTATGTGTATTGGAAAGCAAATAATCAGAACTGATTTAGAAAGGGGGGGCATTCTAATATGTTTTAGGGAAGCTTTGATAAAAATTCTCAAAAAATTGTTGTGCCTGCAGTATGAGGGCATTAATTAATGCTGTCAATATTAATTCAGATTTAATGTCTGGATATCTGATGTTTGGAACAACAAATGAGTTTGCCACATACCTTTTAATAACTTTACCAAATTTTGCAATCCAGGAGACAAATTTTCACACAGAAGGGAGAACCTACCGTATATCACCTGAAGATATTCTTGGGGGGGGGATATAGCTTCAACCACTGGGCATTACTGCCCAAATTGTCTTCTATTGACTCTTTACATAGTGCACCATCTAAAATTTTATTACCAGCTTTGTTCATTTAAAAACATGTTTCTCTTCAAAGACTATCTTGTTTCTCTTTACTTCTTCTGCACGCTTCCCAAAAGACCTGTTTGTCCAGCTTAGGGCTGGTGACAAACCTGAGTCACTGATAGTGTTTACATCTTCAAAAACATGGGAGAACAGCCACCCCATATCCCGAGTGCCATCTGAAATATGTTTAGCATCTAGCACTTTCTAATCTAATGAACACTGCCATGCCATGCACACTCTCACCATTAAACTCAATGGGACTTACTTAGTCCACTTGTATGGTTGGGGTAGGGAACCTTTGGCCCTCCAAATGCAGTAAGACTTCCATCAGTCCTAGCCAGCAGAGCCATTGGTCAGAGATGATGGGAGCTGTAGTTCAGCTACATCTGGAGCACCAAAGGTTGTCCACCCCTGGCTGTATGGGATTGCACTTTTAACACCTTTTAAATACCTCCCTTATTCCATCAACATGTTGCTTTGCTTAACGTCAAAGAGTTATGGAGAACTTGAAAGCTTGCTCGCAACTTTTCATAATTCGGGAATGGGAAATCTGTGTCCCTTCAGTCAATTTAGTTGGGACTTCATTTCTAACCACTGACCATGCTGCCTAGGGCTGATGGGGAGTTGGAGAGTACAACATCTAGACGGCTACAAGTACTCCACTCGTGAAATAAATAATTGTAGATTTTGGGGTCACCTTTAAATAGCTACAGGACGCAGGTGTCACTGTGGGTTAAACCACAGACCCTAGGGCTTGCCGATCAGAAGGTCGGCCATTTGAATCCCCTGAGCTCCCGTTGTTCGATCCCAGCTCCTGCCAACCTAGCAGTTCAAAAGCACACAGTGCAAGTAGATAAATAGGTACCACTCCGGCGGGAAGGTAAACGGCGTTTCCATGCGCTGCTCTGGTTCACCAGAAGCGGCTTAGTCATGCTGGCCACATGACCCGGAAGCTGTACGCCGGCTCCCTCGGCCAATAAAGCGAGATGAGCACCGCAACCCCAGAGTCATCTGCGACTGGACCCAACGGTCAGGGATCCCTTTAGCTTTAGCTTTAAATAGCTACATTCCAATTCAGCAAACAAAGGCTTGCAATTTGTTATGGTTCAAAGCACCAGGGGCACTCTCTTTATTTATTTTTAAAATGAAACATCCTTTTACATTGTCTAAATCCAAGGGGAACTGCTCTGAATAATGTTATCTCAAACTAACAACACATTACTAGAGGTAAATTTTACTCCATCTCAAGATGCATAAAGGCAAGATGCAAAAGGGCATCTTGACCTTATATCTCTGATCCTCCCATCCACCTCATTAACAAGCTTTTCTTCACGGAACAATGTCTTGCCCTGTGCAAGCTATGTCTGAACCGAATATCCAGTGCCACTAAGCAATCTGCTTCAGTCATACTGCATATATTCTCTTTATTTTGTAGATTGGTGAGGAATCTGGCTTCCCTTTACTTTGTCGTTTCATACCACTACATCTGCTACATTAGTTGTCTTCTGTTATATAGCAGGAAGGGGGGAAACAACATCTGACAGGTGGCTCCAATAGCAGGGAAAATCAATACACAAGATGGAATACATCATTTATGCAGGGCGGTTTGACTAAATGCCCACTCGTTTTGTATCTCCAGAAGCGCTTTGATGCTCACTTTGACTGGTGTTTAGTGCGATCTGGAGAATATTATCAACTTCCTGCTTCCATATAAGCTCTCCTTTGGTGTGCTTAAGATGAGGTCACCTCCAGACTCTCAGTATTTTGCAGGAAGGTTTCAAGTGCATACTAGAAATTTAGGTTTGCGCCATTAAGGTGGATTAAAGCACTCTGTCACCCTGCTACAGCAAATCCACTGTTTAAAAAAACTGCCTTTTGCAGAAAGGAAAGTGACTGGGGAAAGTATGGGATGAAGAAATGATTAGCAGGAAGAGATGTAAACACTGTGGAAGCAAATCAGGATGAATACTCATTGCTGTACAACTTTCCCCATGAACAAATGCACTAACCCTGGACATAGTCTGGCCTTGGTGTCAGTTTTGTGGTTAAATGCTCCATAAACAGTTATTTGGAAGAATCCTAAGATCTTCCTACCAGCCACACGCTAGACTAATGTCGTTATAGGGAAGGAACCAAAAAAAAAAGCCTTCTAGAAACTTTCACAACAGTATTTTCTTTCAAGAAAGCAGCTACCTAAAAATAACATGCTATTTTTCCTAAATGTAGGAGTTCTTGATACTATCGTAAGCTGGGGTGGGGTTGGACATGTCTGGTCAGGCACATCCCTTTTGCCAGGGAAATATGGGTGATATGTTGCCACGAGAACTACACAGTTAATCAACGTACATAGGCAATTGAGAATAATTTGTAAAAATGCAAATGCCCCTCAAGAGAAATCTTACCCTGCTTATCCAATCAATATATTTGTTATCATTCCCTTGAGTGGAATCTACTCCTCACAGTTCATCCCTTCTGAACAAAATGCTTTGTAAGGCTTTTAAGCTACAATCCAATAATGCTTAATTGGAAATAAAATCCTACCGAATTCATGGAGTTTAATTCTCAGAATATATGCATTGCACTGGGTTATACACAACCAAAGGGCTTGATTTCCATCTTACTGGCTCATAAACCCAGCCATTGGGCAGAAGATTCATGGTTTCTGGTCAAGTCAAATGATCTGGAATCTAATGAAAAACTACGTAAATCCTGTATCATTGTCCCTACTCACTGCTTGGGGAAGTGGGTGAGACAATGTTTTGTTTTCTACTATGCTTCTGCTTATTGCCAGCGTGGTGTAGTGGTTAAGAGCAGTGGACTCATAATCTGGTGAACCGGGTTCGCATCTCCGCTCCTCCACATGCAGCTGCTGGGTGACCTTGGGCCAGTCACACTTCTCTGAAGTCTCTCAGCCCCACTCACATCACAGAGTGTTTGTTGTGGGGGAGGAAGAGAAAGGAGCTTGTTAGCCGCTTTGAGACTCCTTAAGGGGAGTGAAAGGCGGGATATCAAGTCCAAACTCCTCCGCCTCCTCTTCTTCTCCTTCAAACCAATATGGGTCTAGCAATGGGCTTCAATTAAAAATGCACAGAAGGAATATAATAGGCACCGGCAAGAACTCAAGACTCACGTAAGCAGGGTGTGTGTGTGTGTGTGTGTGTGTGTGGATAGACTATGAAGCTACAACAGTGAGATGATAAATTCCCCTCTTCCTCTGACATGCACATGTGTATTTATATTGGATCATGTTGTATGATGGATTTCAATAGTAAGCTGCCTTAGGAGCCAATACTGGACTTTATTTTATTTTTTTCAAAAAAATTTAATTAATTTTCAAAAATTTTAAACATACAAACAAAAATCTTAACTGTACTTAATTCAATCTTCATAACATTGTTAGATGACCTCTAATCCCTCTGGCTGAGTTTCAGTATACGGTATATCTTTGTAAAAGTTTTTTTCAAAACCTAATTTCTCATAAAATTAACTTAATCACTTAACATCTTTCTTTTCATTTTAACTTTAAACACTTATTCTGTAACATCACATATTTAAATCCTAAGCCTTTCTGATATTTGCAAATTTTTCCAATTAAGTTATCTTAACATATTTAACTAAATAGTCTTTAAATTTCATCCATTCCTTCTGGTACTCCTCCTCCTTCTGGTCGCGGACTCTTCCAGTCAGGTCGGCTAGCTCCGAAAAGTCCATCGTCTTCATCTGCCTTTCCTCCACTGTTGGGACTTCTTGTGTAACCAATACTGGACCTTAGTTGAGCATGCAGAACATCCCAGATTCAATCTCCAGCATCTCCAAGCAGGGCTGGAAGAGACCCCTGCCTGACATCCTGGAAAGCTTCTGCCAGTCAGTGCTGGCAATACTGAGCTAGATAGACCAATGGTCTGACTCTGCGTAAGGCAGCTTCCTATGTCCGATGAAAAGCGAAGTATAAATTAACAGATGCTTCCTGCTTTCTTCCAAGATTCCTAGAAAGGCAGCTCTTTACCGTTAAACATGTGTTCAAACAGCAAAATCCTCTGCATGGTTCCAGTTCCACTGTGTTCAGTGGGACTAAGTTCAAGATCTGTGTGCCTACAATTGCAGCCTAAACTATATCAGTGATGAACGATGTCAGCCAGTAGAGGTCTCCCTGAATCTTTTATGCTGACTATAATTCAGCTCTTTTTTGTTGTTGTTAATGACTTACATTAACAATTATATTGTGCTGACACAATCTATGTCCAAAGCTGAGATACAAAATGGTACAGAGAAGTGTATTCTTCTGGATGCTTCTCAGGAAGCTCTGCAGATCAGGAAGGATTTTAAAATGTACTGATTGAAGCACAATATGGGTGATGAATTTGAAGCTGTGGTCTAAACCACTGAGCCTCTTGGGCTTGCTGACTGGAAGGTCGGCAGTTCGAATCCCTGTGACGAGGTGAGCTCCCGTTGCTCTGTCCCAGCTCCTGCCAACCTAGCAGTTCGAAAGCTTACCAATGCAAGTAGTCAAAATAAAAAAAATCCTTCCAGTAGCACCTTTAAGACCAACTAAGTTAGTTCTTGGTATGAGCTTTCGTGTGCAAGCACACTTCTTCAGATACACTGAAACAGAAGTAGCCAGATCCTTCTATATAGTGAGAAGGTGGGGAGGGGTATTACTCAGAAGGGTGGTGGGAATGGGAGATAGGCAGATAGCTGGGATGAGCCTGCTGACGACTCTTAACGACTGTAATGGGTCTTACAGGAAAAGGCAAGGGGTGAGAAGGTGAGAAATGGCTTAGTCATGTATAATGGGATAAGAATCCAATGTCTTTGTTCAAGTAGATAAATAGGTACCGCTCCAGCGGGAAGGTAAACAGCATTTCCATGTGCTGCTCTGGTTTCGCCAGAAGTGGCTTAGTCATACTGGCCACATGATCCGGAAGCTGTCTACAGACAAATGTCGGCTCCCTCGGCCAGTAAAGCGAGATGAGTGCCACAACCCAAGAGTCGTTCACGACTGGACTTAACTGTCAGAGGTACCTTTACCTTTACCTATGAGTTAAGGTAGCATGGTGAATTTATGTGATTTCCCCCTGTCTGTCTTGTCTGTCTGTCTGTCTGTCTGTCTCTCAGTCTAGAAAGAGATTTGAGAAAATCCATAACTTGCAATTTAAGTATTAAGCAGGAAAACAGTATTTCAGCCAGAATTAGGTCAGATCTAACACGTTCACTTCTAGTTTTCTGGCAGCCTCAGAGGTGTGGGTGAATGAACACCAGCAGCACATACAGACTTCAGCATGCAGTTTTCCAGCATGCTAGTGCAATCCCCAGAATGTGCATTGAGTTGCCATCAGACTGCATCTAATCACCTCTATACGATAGCACAAACGCAGGAGGCTGGGTTGCCATATTTTGAAGAGCAGAAAAAGAGGATGCTATGATGGCCATTCAAAGCAAATAAATGCAATTTGTCTCAAATTTTACCGCTGGAAAAAAGAGGCCATGTCCTAGAAAAAGAGGACACATGGCAACCCTCTTTTTCTGAGTCAGACCATGCGTCCATCTAGTTCATGGGTAGACAAAGTAAGGCCTGGGTGCCGGATCCGGCCCAATCGCCTTCTAAATCCGGCCCCCGGATGGTCCGGGAATCAGCGTGTTTTTAAATGAGTAGAATGTGTGCTTTTATTTAAAATGCATCTCTGGGTTATTTGTGGGGCATAGGAATTCGTTCTTTTTTTTTCTTTCCAAAATATAGTCCGACCCCCACAAGGTCTGAGGGACAGTGGACCCTGCTGAAAAAGTTTACTGACTCCTGATCTCGTTCAATAATGTCTACACTGACTGGTAGCAGCTCTACAGGATGTCAGACTAGGATCTCTCTCGGCCCTACCTGGAGATGCAGGGGATGGAACCTGGAACATTCTGCACGTTAAAGAGATGCTCTGCCACTGAGCTAAGTCTCTTTCCCAGGAGACTTTAACCTGAGAAGGTAAATGCTAGTGGCAGCCCAGCTCTCTTTTTGTTCGGCTCCACCTGTTTCACACAATGACATGATGAGTCAGGCTTACAGGCAAGAGTAGGAATAGCCACATAAAAACAATTATGGTGCCCCCCCTTTGTGCAAGTACCAATGTCTTTTCGAAACAAATGTCACTGTGTTCTATATGCCAATGACAAGCACAGAAAAGGAAGATCTTGACAAAAGAGGTCAGAGCCACACACCCAAAAACACCTTGGACCATTTCCAAGTAAGGAACTCCCAGGCTGCCATTAGTTGAGCAATTTCCCCAAGCCTCATCTGACTGGCTTTGCCCCATGCAGAGACAGCACTAGCAGGTGAATTGTCTGACATTATGTTTCTTTCGTAACACAAAAGCAAGTTTAATAATAATAATAATAATAATTTTAAAACTGGGAGGCTATGAGAAAGTTTGAGAAGCCTTCACAACAGCATCCAAACCATAGTTTCCATTTGTAACATTAAGCCTTTCTTCCTGTGGAGGTGAGTAGTCACAGGTGACAACTACCAAGAAGGATACATTTAGGCTGCCTTCTGCAACCTGGTGCCCTCCAAGAGTTTTGGATAAGAACTGTCCTTAGCCCATACCAGCCCAAATATCTGATGGGTGAAGCCTGGGAGTTGTGGTGCTGAAAAGAAGGCTGTGCTGATGGGTGCCGGTGCCCAAAACATTTGGAGGATACCAGTTTCGTGAAGGGTGTTTGGAAAGTAAAGAAAACTCTTAGGTTCCATGGATTCAGAAGGACTCTAAAAGGAGGAAGTGAAGGCAATGCTGTAGCTATGGGGTAGCTAGCTGGGTGTGAGGCCTCCAGAGGGGTGCCACTGAGGCTCCCAGCCGGGGGGGCTTGCCAAACTAGGTCTTTCACTCGGGTGAAATAAAGCCTAGTTTCACCCCTAGTGAAGGATCACCCCCTAAGCCAGTGGTTCCTAAAGTGGGTGGTACCACCCAAAGTGGGTGGGGCAGTGGGCTAACCTAGGGAATAAACAACTACAGTGGTACCTCGGGTTACATACGCTTCAGGTTACATACGCTTCAGGTTACGGACTCTGCTAACCCAGAAATAGTGCTTCAGGTTAAGAACTTTGATTCAGGACGAGAACAGAAATTGTGCTCTGGCGGCGCAGCGGCAGCAGGAGGCCCCATTAGCTAAAGTGGTGCTTCAGGTTAAGAACAGTTTCAGGTTAAGTACAGACCTCCGGAACGAATTAAGTACTTAACCCGAGGTACCACTGTATCTGACTTTTAGAAGACATCTGAAGACTGTGTGTGGGCTTACAAAGACATTCCCTAAACTTCCTGTTTAGGGAAGTTTTTAATGTTTGATGTTCTGTCGTCTTTTTAATATTCTGTTGGGAGCTGCCCAGAGTGGCTGGGGAAACCCAGCCAGATGGGCCAGGTATAAATAATGAATTATTGTTATTATTACTAGGGGACTTCTGGAGGTGCAAATGACTACAGTATCAGACTTTGACAAGCTGGTCTCACTGGATCAGGTTCATCGATGTTGTTGGATTAATTATACTAAAAGTTTTTAACTGGACTTGGAACAAACGTGCAATTAACTGTTACTGTTTTGGATTGCCTTGTGTTCTTAACTTCCTTTGTGGGTCCTGCAAACCACTATTCTGAACAATGCTTTTTTTACAGGGCCGTGTTCCCCATATCCTACCGGAGCCTAGAGATGAGCCCTGCTGCAGCCTCAACCTGCTTCATGACACTCTCTTCCTCAGGTGCTGCAGCAGCAACTAAGCTGCGGTTTCAAACTGGCGTTGACGTTCCTGCATTGCAGCGGGTCGGACTAGATGACCCTGGGAGGACCCTTCTGCGATTCCTCCACCGCCACCCGCCTCGCCGGCAATTCACACACAGGCCTAAACACACGTGCTCAGTTCCTCCTCCTCTTCTCCCGCCCCGCCTCAGCCTTCATTGGCTGCCTCCAAGCGGGGCTGGCTCAGCCGGCGGGCGGTTGGTTGCTGCTCCTCCGCCCGAGACCCGGCGCGGCGGTTCCCCGGGTGCGCTCGCCGCGAGGAGCCGAGAGGCGGCGGGGTGGAGGCGACGGAGTCCGGGTCCCTCCCGTCCCGGTTCCCGCGCAGCGCTGGAGGAAGAGGCGGCCTGAGAGCGCCGGGGAGGCGTTGCCCGGCGAGGCCGGGAGTTCGCCCCCTGCCCGGGCTGCAGAACAACAAGCGAGGAGGAGGCCGCCCCCGAGCAACTCCTGGGCGAGCGCTGGGGACGCCGCCGCGTCGCTTTCCCGCCACCAGGGTGGCCGCTTGGATAGCGCGGGAGGGCGAGCGCGAGGCGCCTCAGCAGCAAGTGGCGCCGCCGCCGCCGCCGCCCCGCGCAGACCTCGCAGGAGGCGGGAAGCGCAGCCGCCAGGAGACAGCGCTCGGCGGCAGCTCCCCCTGCCCCGGCCGGCCGCCATGGCTGCCGCGGCGAGGCGACGGCGAGGGACTCGAAGCGGTGGCTGCTGCTCCTGCCGCCTCCTCTGGAGGAGTCCGAAACAAGCGCCCCAGTCGAGAAGAGGTAAGGGCTAGGAGCCGACGGGAAAACCCCTCTCCTCTTCACGTATCCAAATATGCCAACGCCTCGGGGGGCGAAATCCCATTGGCCTCCCTCCCTCAAATATTCGAGGCCCCCACTCCACCCCAGTTGATGGGCATTGCCATTCAAAGGGTGTGCGTGCCCCGCGGCTGGTGATCGATAAACCAATATTTTCTTCAAGTTGGCACCCTTGTAAAGCAGCCCAAAGAGACAATACGCTGTGAGCTGCCTTTCCTTTTTACCAGCCTGAGAAGGGAAGTATCCGCACCACTTCGGAGGGTCATTGCAAAGCTCCTCCTCCTTTGCATGTTTGCGTTTATTTACTTATTTGTTGCATTTACTTTTCCCAGCTTGGTTTTTTTAACGAAGAACGCCCCAAATCCCCTCCAAACCCATGCCAAAGTTTTGCTGCGAATTCGTAGTTAACGAAGCTCTCCCCCCCCCCCCCATCCCGGGAGTTCGAAAGTGGTGTGCATATACTGTAGTTCTTGGGCACCCCGTTTTATCCACACGGCAACCCTGTTAGGTGGAGAGGCGGTGGCTGGCCCAAAGTCACCCAGTAAGTTTCGTGGCCCAGTGGGGATTTGAACCCTGGTGTCTTCCTCGAGTCCTAGTTTGACATCCTAACCATTACCCCTTGCTGGCCAATAATGAAGAACCTGGCTTTAAATGCAGGTTCAACATGAGCAAAAGGGCCTTGAGGATCATTAAAAAAAAATAAAAATCCAGTTTTCAAGTATTATCTCCCATCAGTTAAAGAGAGAGAGAAATGTATACTGCATATGGGCTTACAAAGTAAGAAAAAAAGCACAAGACTTTTCTCTTAGTTTGGTAGATGTGGGAGATCAGTTTGACAGTGCCAGAATAAAGTGGTGCATTTAAGGCCTGTTGGGCATGGTAGTCTTGCAAGGGATGGAAGTGCTGCAACTAACCCATCTGCCCTTGTTCCTCTGGCTTGTTGGAAAGGCTAACTAGGAAATGCCCAGCACCCTAGAGCATAGTGGCCTGGCGAGGGGGATAGCACTGCACCTGGTGGACCAAGTGCACCTCTTAAAGGTAAAGGTAAAAGGACCCCTGACCATTAGGTCCAGTTGTGGCCAACTCTGGGGTTGCGGCGCTCATCTCGCTTTATTGGCCGAGGGAGCCGGTGTACAGCTTCCGGGTCATGTGGCCAGCATGACTAAGCCACTTCTGGCGAACCTGAGCAGCGCACAGAAACGCCATTTACCTTCCCGCTGGAGCGGTACCTATTTATCTACTTGCACTTTGACGTGATTTCGAACTGCTAGGTTGGCAGGAGGAGGGACCGAGCAACGGGAGCTCACCCCACCGTGGGGATTCGAACCACCGACCTTCTGATTGGCAAGTCCTAGGCTCTGTGGTTTAACCCATAGCGCCATCCACGTCTTGTGCACCTCTTAGCCTTGTACAAAATCTAACAGAGAGACATTCTGCTGTGCCATGCCTTGCTTTATTTCATGTAAAGTACTAGCCTGCCTGGAAGTTGCATCTTCTGTCATGCAGCGAAGTCAAAACCCAGAGTCTTCACAGTAAATGAATAAAACTTTACTGAGTTAAACATATTTCTTTACAAACACATAATGGAGGAGAGCAAAGTAAAAAACAGGCACCCCCAAACTCGGCCCTCCAGATGTTTTGGGACTACAACTTCCATCATCTGTAGCTAACAGGACCAGTGGTCAGGGATGATGGGAATTGTAGTCCCAAAACATCTGGAGGGCCGAGTTTGGGGGTGCCTGGTAAAAACAGAAGAAGATTAGACTAGGCTAGAGAGCACTCCGTGTGTCTTCCTACAATTGATACAATATTTGTACAGTGGTGCCTCGCAAGACGAAATTAATTCGTTCCGCAAGTCTCTTCGTCTTGCGAGTTTTTCGTCTTGCGATGCACGGTTTCCCATAGGAATGCATTGAAAATCAATTAATGCGTTCCTAGGGAAACCGCCTTCAGACCAGGTCCGGGGACAGTCTGTCCCCGGACCTCTTCTGAAGGCTGGGGGGGGGGGGGGGGACAAGGGCTTTTCTTCCCACCCCCAGCATTTTAAAAAACCCCGGGACAGCGGAGGACTTCTCCGCTGTCCGGGCGATCTTAAAATGCTGGCGGGCGGCATTTTAAAATCGCCCCGGGACAGCGGAGGACTTCTCTGCTGTCCGGGGCGATTTAAAAGCCCCTGGGAAGGCGGGCAGGGGGGACAAAGACTTTCGCCCCCCGCCCGCCTTCAGAAGGTGTTCCCGCCCCCCCTGCCCCGCTTCGGAGCACCGGGAGAAGCGATCTCCCCGCAGCCCCTTGCTTCAAAAGAGGTCCGGGGGCAGCGGGGAAGAAGCGCTGCGCTTCCCGCTGCCCCCGGACCTCTTTTGAAGCAAGGGGCTGCGGGGAGATCGCTTCTCCCCGCAGCCCCTTGCTTCAAAAGAGGTCCGGGGGCAGTGGGAAGCGCTTCCCGCTGTCCCCGGACCTGGGGCGGCGGGGAGAAGATCGCTTCTCCCCGCCGCCCCTTGCTTCAAAAGAGAAGACCCGCTGTCCCCGGGGCAAGCTTCGTTTTGCGAAGCAAGCCCATAGGGAAATTCGTCTTGCGAGGCAACTCGAAAACAAAAAAACCTTTCGTTTTGCGAGTTTTTCGTCTCGCGAGGCGTTCGTCTTGCGGGGTACCACTGTACAAGGAATGAGTCATCTAGCTGAATTAGTCTGCACTTTTCAGCATTTTCCAACACTTTCTGCACTTTACTGTACTGCTTCTGCTCTCAAAGACCTTTGTCACATGACATCTTCTGAGCTGTAGCCATTGCAACAAGAAGCCATGGATAGCCTTATCCTCTGTGTCACAACTTACCCCTGTTCCTGCATGTGTGGAGATGGGTGAGACCGTTTAGTTAGCCTGCGCATGTTCAGCGATGCTCTCTTTTTCTCTTGCTTCACAGGATTTGGGGCTGCAGCCTGGAAGTGTAGACAGATCCCAAGGCGTAAGCTCAGATTCTGTTTATGATAACATCAGTGCCTGTGGTGAGGCAACTCCCAGCTGCTTTTCCAGTTGCTATGAAATATATCAGGGTGTTGCCAAAACTGCTGGAGAGGTCCTGGGTATTGCACAGAATTGTCTCTGTGCTGAAAGTTGTAGGGTTGGGAAGGGAGAGAGCTGTTCAGGTTCTGATCCTTCAGGCATCTTAGACCATAGCTGTCAACGTTTCCCTTTTTTGTAAGGGAAATTCCCTTATTCCGAATAGGATTCCTCGCAAGAAAAGGGAAAAGTTGACAGCTGTGTGTTAGACCATTTCCATTTTTTCTTTACACCTTGTATTACCTCTTCCATCCCCCATGCTACTGTTACTTTGGGGAAAATGTGGACCCAAAGCTGTCAGAGAGCCAGTGTGGTGTAGTGGTTAAGAGCGGTAGACTCGTAATCTGGGGAACCGGGTTCGCGTCTCCGCTCCTCCACATGCAGCTGCTGGGTGACCTTGGGCCAGTCACACTTCTTTGAAGTCTCTCAGCCCCACTCACCTCACAGAGTGTTTGTTGTGGGGGAAGAAGGGAAAGGAGAATGTTGGCCGCTTTGAGACTCTTTCGGGTAGTGATAAAGCGGGATATCAAATCCAAACTCTTCTTCTCTTCTTCTCTCTTACAAACTCTCAGTGGGTCTTGCTCCCAGTGATGACTTGGTGATGATGTCCAAAACAGTCTTATGTCCAAAATAAAAGTGTGCACTGCACTGTGGGTTTGGGAATTTGATGGGAGCTGAAATTCAGAAATAAGAGAGGTCTTTCTATAAAGCTATGATGCTGTAGAATATACATCAACTTTTAAATGTGAGGGCATCTCACTACCATATTAAAAAAGGTTGGGGCTTCTAGCAGTACACACGCCTAGGAAATAACAATGGTTACCTTTTCAGATTGCTGGTTCACACTCAAGCAAGCGGCCTTTCTTTAACAGAACAGTTTGTAGGGTGAGGAGACAGTTGTTTCTGCACATATTTTTCTTCCAAAAGTGTTTTTCATCTTACCTGCTTGCACATTCAGTTCCATCTTTATTTGGTTATGCAAACATCAACAGGAGTTTCTTTTTTCTTTCTTGTTCTGAAAGTTGCATGTTGCTTTCTGACAGGCAATATACCTTTAGTCATTGTTCCAACTCTCACTGAAAGGGGAGTTTCCCCATTGACACTAATGAGTACCGGTTTTTGCTTTTTAATAATGGCTTGATTAAAGAGAATGTAATACCTTAAGAGCTTGCAGATCAGCTCTGCTGCTGTGTAATTAAACGTAGCTACTGGAAAGCAGTGTCAGATTTACACATTGGTCCTAATCCTGCTAAGAACAAAGTATATTTAAAGTTGATGTAAAAGCACAGTAAGTTTAGAGACCATTTAAAAATAAGAAAACTAGAAGAGCAAACAGTGCTAAAATAAGTGTGAAGATTGCAGAAAGAGGCACATTTTAGTTCATTTAAATCAGTGGAATTAAGCTTGCTTTACTATATAATTGATGGTGGTCATGGTATGTATGTATATTTTCCACCAAAAATTATATTTCTTATATTTTCCACCGAAAATTATTGTTGAAGTATTCAGACTTAGAGTGTGGTAGATTCTAACAATGCATTCTTACACTAGTCTCCTCAGAAGTAAGTCCCATTGAGTTCAACAAGATTTCCTTCCAGGTAAGAAGGTATAGGCTTGTAGTCCAAGTTCCTTGACATTGTGGTTCCAGTATATGGTTTATGGATAATCCTCTGGTGCTTAAGACTTTTCGTTGTGTTGTGTAATCCACCTTTTAGTAATGCAAATTTATGTTATGTCTAGTGGGAAGTAAAATTGACACTACTGTCCAGGACACATAACCTAAATGTGCATGCTGCAACTACTTTGAATTTTGTTATATTAGCCTGTAGTGCAAATGTAACAACCTCTGTCAACAAGAATACACACTTGATTTCTCTTCCATGTTCTGTCCTGAAGAATCCTTGGAGCACAACTAGTACACAAGAGGTGCGTAAGAAGAGCTCTGCTAGACCACAGATGAGCATCCTTGCTTGTGACAATAGCCAGCAGCAGAGGTGCTTCTACAAAACCCACAAGGAGGGCTTGAAGGCTACAGCTGCCTTCTCCTCAGCAAGTGGGACTTAGTGGCCTCCTGCCCCTCTGAACTTGGAGGTTACATACATGAATAAGCATTGATCAAAAAGGTTTAATGATGGTCTAGACTAGAGGGTCCCCAACACGCTGCAGATAGTACTTCAAATGCCTGGCTGAAGCTTGCAAGAAGGCATACTTGATCAGCAAAGCTTTGTTTTTACTCAGGCTGAATGCAACCCATAGTTGCTAAGGGTTTCAACAGCACTGCAATATAAGCTGCAATCCCACGCCATGTGCTTGCATGCTTCAAGATCCAATAGACTTCAGCGAGACATTTGCAAACAGGTTTAATTATTCAGCCTTAGACTTAGGTTTCAAACATGTGCTTGCTTGTTCACAGTGACACTGACAGGTAGAAGAGCATACAATTGTAGCCATAGGAAAAGAGGTGGGGATTCTTTCATTTAAAGCAGCTTGTGCAGAATTGACTACGAGATAAGTATAGTAGACCATTTTATCCAGCTTGCCCTTGACAAATGTTTGGTTGGGTAAGACTCTTAGGAGCATAATAATTGTCTTAGCTTTTCAGTTTAGGAACTCTTAAGAGAAGTGTGTGCAAATACCAATGCCTTTGCAAAAAGTAGGTTTTGAGATACAATAAAAATTCTAATCCTGACTTTCAGTTCATTGCCACATGACTTAAAATGCCTACTGTTTCTGTTTTGATATACGTTCCCCCCACTTGTAATGGAATTTTGTTTTTACTTGGCTATGATTCGAGATCTGTTACTTCCGTAGGTAGTTGTAAAACTAGTTTCTCCACCCTGACCTAGAAGGATCTGAGCACTGGAGCAAGAGATGACTAATTTTCAATTCTAGTTAACACCAAACTTCTCTTGAGAACTTCAGCTGGAGTGTCTAAAAAATACACAGAGTGTAAGGGAGGTGGTGGGCCTGTTTAGATGGCCCGCCATCAGAGTCTAATGGATCCTGGTGTCTTCCTGAATGCAGGAATTTTCCAGTGGAAAAAGCTGATGATTCTGTTGAAGCTCTCACTGTGGAATGGTGAGATTGGATGTGCAGTTGGCACAATACTTCCAGAATGGCTTCTTCAGCATTGTGGAGCCTGCTTGCCTCCTTGGTAATCTGGGGAGCTTCAGTCTATACAAGCTAGACTCAGACTAGAGCATAAGTAATGCTCTCCTTATTTCATTCTGAAACCGACCAAGCACTGGCCAGTGTCTACCATGTGGCAGTGTGAGCTGCGAAAAAGGCTCATTTTGCAGCTTTCATTGTATCCTCTAGTCTAGGAGCTGGCTGCAGAGGTTGCTGTCCCCTGCAAAGGGGAGGGGCCTCTGGAAAATTCCAGGACCTGCTGTGACCATCTGGCTACACATTTTGTGGATAAAGTTGCTTGACTTCGGAGTGGCCTTGATTCAGTGGTCGTTGCAGTTCCAGATGAAGTACCCAGTGCCAGAGTTGGTGAGATTGGTTTCAGCTTATGCAGGCGGCTAACGTGGGCAAGGCTGTATGCTGACCATGCATTCTCTTGACCCCTAACGCTTCTGGGCTTATTAAATCTAGCAGAGGGAGTTTAATTATCTGGGCCTAGAGCATGGTCAATGCTTCATTGCATTAGCAGTAACTATCAACCAGTTGCAAATATCCGCTTGCTGGGGAAGTGGGTGCAGAGAATTGTGGTGGGGAACCTGCAAGCATTTGTGGTTAACACACATTATTTTGATTGATTCCCTGGGTTCAGGCATGGCCATGGGACTAACTCTGCCTTGGCTACCCTGATGAATGACATTACAGATAGAGGGAAAGGGTATGTGTGAGTTTGCTCCTGCTTTTTGACCTCACTTCAACTTTCTGTGCCATTCGCTACTGCATTGTCCTCAACCGGCTCCAAGCAATGGGAATTGGGGTCACTGTGGTACATTGATTTCAGTACTACCTACAGGACCAGGTCCAGAAAACAGCATTGGGAAAGTGCTGTTTGGCTTGCTGGAGGTTATCCATATGAAGTCCCTGGGAGTGGTGGTTGGGCATTTGAGGGCAAGGTGCCATCAATGTGTTGATGTCTCTCAGCTCTGTTTCTCCATCACATCTGAATCAGGAGAGGCTGTGCAGGCCCTGGACCAGTGCTAGACACGGTGGTTGGATGGATGAGCAGGCCATTTTTTAAACATAAATATGGGCAGAATTCCTTTGCCACAGCCCTTATGACTCCTCCCCACCTGTGACGTGAGCTTTTGCTTGACCCTAGTTTACATTTGGAGAAAACAAAATGCCTATTTAAAAGCTGTTTGCATTCTCATCTGGACTCTGTGATTGTAGATTTGCCCAACCTGTTTACACAAAACTAAGTTTGCTGGCCACCAGTGCAATTTAGGCCAGAAGAACCACCTGGTTCAAGGCATGCTGCCAATGATTCTGATATTGGTGTTTTGTTGAGGTGCACAATGCCAAAATGCTGAAAGTCATGCAAAGTGAGAACTGGTGGAAAGTGAGGTCTCTCCCTGGTGTGTGTTCCTGAAGCAGACAGCACTGCTCACCCAAGAAGCACACTTGCTTGAGAGGTGTTGGTTCACCCAGCACACTAAGCCAAGCCATTGCCTTGGAAAGCAGCTTGAATGTGTGGGCTTCCAGAGAGGAACTTGCATCTACTTTGCTCTTTGCTGCTACTTTTCTGCTGCACCTTGCAAAGCTTAGCCATGGCTTGGCTTCGGATGCCATTTGAACTGGGACTCACTGCTAACCACAAGCTGTAACCAAGAATGGGAGACCAAGGTTTGGCTTAGTGTGGCGTGCAAACCAGACACACATACATTTTCTCCTCTGCTCATATTTGATGCAATATCCATTCCTGATTGATTTCTTTTAAGCAGCATCTCTCTTATGTGATGTTTATGTACAGTTCTTGCAAAAACATGTTCACAGTGCTGTAGGCTTGAGCAGCTGAGAAGGGCTTGGGGATGTACCAGACCAACTTGCACTGCTGCAAAAGGTTTTGTGTTTTAACACAAATAGAAACATTAAGGGTTGTGGAATATATAGGGGAGGAGGAGATGTGGGTGGTGAAGTGTTGTTTTGAAGCAAACATACTTTCTCCAATTAGGTAGGACTCACAGCAGCAACTTTGCACTTAAACAATGAAGCACATGAATAAAAGACAGGAAGAGGAGAGTGGGTGTCGAGGTAGGGCAGGAGGCGGTTCAAAATGTGGTTCTGTTCCTTACAGTCATTGCAATTAATTGATGAAGCTACTTAAGTGTGCACTTCTAAAAGCAGTCCTTTCAAATCCCTGCTAACAGCAGAGGGCTTGGGGAGAGGGAGGAGGAATGCCTACTGAACTCAAAGCATAAATTCACATGCTGGAAAGAAGGGATTTTTTTAAAAAAAACACTGATTGCAGAGCGGAGCGGAAGACCTCCTACAAGCTGCAAAAGGGAGTGGAATTTTCTTTAGCAGCATGGGAATGGGTTTGACAACAACTGCTGAAGAATGCCAAGATTTCCACACCCTTGCTCTTGCTGTCAGTCAGTGGAAAGGGGAAAGTTGGCACAATGAGGCAATGCCAGCATTTGACTTCTACAAAGTCTTAAGGAAGGGGTCGGCAGCCTAAGGCCTATGGGCCACAAGCCCATGGGGGTCATTTAAGTGGCCCCCGAGCCGCCCCCGAACCGAGCCGCCCACTCAGCGAGCCTCCATGCGCTGCATTAAACTAGAGCAGGGACTCTCTTCCTCGGCGCCCGAAATCGTGTCTGTGCAGATGCCAGAAATCGCATCTGCACAGGTGCATACACTGGAAATCCCAGATGGGTGCATGATCCAGTCCACGGAGGGATCTCCCCTGGAGTGAACCGGCCCAGGTGAGGTAAACCTTGCCGACCTCTGTCTTAAGGGATGTCAAGCAGGAGAGACAGACAGGATGGAGGAAAGCAGACTATGACCAAACATACCATAGTTACTGTGATCATATGCAGAATGTCCATCGGCTTAAGTGCATTTTGTACGATAAACCATGGTTTCAAAAGTGTTTTAAAACTGCAGCAGACATACACCCTTGTGGTCTAACCATGGAAACAGGTGCATAAAGAACAGTGAGATGGGATTTCATTTACTATTCCCTCCCCAATAATACAAACATATGCCTAATATAATGGAACACAGATGGAACCAGATCTTTCAAGGTTAAATGCTTTATGTATAAGACTGAGTGAATATATTCTTTCCCCAATCTTTTGTTGCTGTCTGGTGTTACAGCGTTGCCTGAAAAATGTACATTTGAGGTTTGGTGGTCACATGCTTATTGGACTGTGTGTGTGTCATTGACTTACCAGGAAAAGGGCATGGGGTTGATGGACTGCAACTGATGAACTACTACTAGAGAAACAAAATACTATTCTGACGTGTGTCATTTCCTAGTATGCTGGTTGCTGACACATTACAGTGCTGAAAATTATTATTGTTTCCTGTTTCTCCTTATATTTACAGGATGTAGACTTAAAAGTGAGCCAGGAATGTTTGGAACACTGTTACGTTATAGAAGATGAAGACTCCGAATCTCAAGAGGAGGAAGAGGGTAAAAGCGACCAAGTGGATTGGAAAGAGAAGCTGAGTCCAGTTTCCAGCTCTTCGGTGAGAGTCATAAAAGAAGTTGTACTGGGCCATATATGGTTAAATTCTACTCAGCATAGACCCATTGAAATTAAGAGTCTTTTGGTAGTCTTGCCCATTAAGGTCAATGGTTCTATACTGAGTATGACTCACATTGAATTCAGTCCATTGCCTGGGAGCCTAAGTTGCTCTTCCATTCATGTATGATGGCGGAGATTCTCACCAAGTCCCCTGCCTCATATCCCACACCATATCCCAAGGGTCCTCAAACTCCCTGGGGTAGATTTTCAGGGGGCTGCAGAAAGAAGGGGGAGGAAGGAAAGTCTCTTTCCATAAACAAGACTTCTGTTCCATTCACAGAAGGAAAATTAGAACCCCAGCCATCAATATTAGTGTTTTTGAAAACTGATTCAGATATTTATTCATGGCAAGTCTTTATGAACATTTTTGAAATGTATATATTCACAGATACCATTGTGGGAATAACCTGTCATGTCTTAAAAGATATCGTTAACATTTTGCTGCACCAGTTACATGGTTATTATTTTCACCAACCCCAAATTTGTGGTCCACTCTTTTCTCTTTAACATCTCTGAATTATTATTTTTTAAGTTGATGTTGTTTTGCTTTAAATCATAAAACAGCTTTAGTATCAAAAGACTCCAGTTCTGACCATTATAAACAATGAATTTATGAAAGCAAGCATGTTCCGATAACTGCTGTTTACTAAAAAGTTTTACAATGGCATTTAAAAAACAACAACCATGGAAGTGTTGGCAGTTTGTAATTATCAAACTATTAGGGCAAGTATTACTACTTCCTCTGTAGCTGCATGAAAATCTAATGGAATGGTGAGCCTTAACTGCTAGTCAGGGGTCAGCAAGGTTTACTTTGCCTGGGCTGGTTCACTCCAGCGGAGATCCCTCTGTGGGCCGGATTGCGGGCGCGTGATTTCCGACGCTGCAGAAGCGAGTCCCCATGCTGTGCTGGTTTAGGGGCTCGCCAAGTGGGCAGCTCATGGGCTGGTTTAATGACCCCTATGGGCTGCTTGTGGCCCATGGGCCTTAGGCTGCCGACCCCAGTGCTAGATGGAAGACAGCAGCCCAATTCTGGGGTCCTGTTGTAAGCTTTTAATTGGCTGTCACGTAAACTCCTGGTTGTCTGAATCCACTCTGTGTGCAGCGAACAACATCTCAGAATGTGCTATCCTATAGTGCTTCTTCACAGATGTACTGCTGGCCAGTTAACTTGGTATGAAGATAGCATGCTTTGTTGTTTGCAAATGTTACTGTCACTCAGCGACATGCATATTTACTTAATACATTTTATATACCACCTGTCAGCCAGTTGGTTCCTAGGGCAGTTGAGAACAGGGTAAAGGGGTTGTCAGCCTCTTTCAGGCCCCTGGGCACATTTAGAATTTTGAGTTTTGCAGCTGTATACATCTCCTGTGGCTTGAAGTGGTGTCTTTTTCCTGATCCCCCTTACAATTCTACTTACAACTTTCCATTAACAATGGAGACATGTCTATTAATTGTGGGTTTTTTGGGGGGTGGGCGGGTTTACAACAGACTTACAGAAGCACTACTGGTTCTCCTTTCCCACTGGAAGGTTATTTTCCACTGCCAGCATCACTGACTGAAAATACACTGGAAGTAAGTGTTGCAATTTGAGATAGTTTACAAGCTTATGTGCAAACAGTTGGAAGCATGCTGCTACAATAACCTAGTTAAAGCAACTCTCTTTCTTGTCAGAAATTCTACAACTCAACTGCACCATCTTTTTTCCCCCTTTACCATTAACTTGCTTCCAAAAAGTGTGATTTGCCGAAGTAGAATCTGAAGAATTGTTTTAAAACCATTTCCCCGATTTCTACAACTCCATTCTAGGTGTTATGACAGAAGCCTCTGCTTACATCATGGAAGCGAAAGTAGTAAGATGAACCTGTAGTGAATGGAAGTGTAGCAATTGACTTAGGGGTGTATTCATTTTTCCTCAATTTGACTAAGGGGTTCCACATGGCACACCTTTCCAAGGGTGCATGCCAGTGGTAGGTGGAACAAATGTGACACTTAGCTTTGAGCTGTTGACTACATTTCAGTCGGGCAAGATCACTCAAGAGCAGGGTAGGACAGGGTTTGTGACCTGTTGAGAGTCATGAGGGTCAAATGGAAAAGCCCTGGAGGGCCTCATATTGCCCCAGGCTGAGGTTCCTCGGCCCTGATTTAGAAAATACCTGTGGTGGCCTACAAGGCTCATCATAATCACCTGTGTTGTTAATGTTATGTGTGGAATTGTTAAAATGATAACTCTCCTGCCTTTGGACAGCACAATAATCAACATGCTGCCCTCCAAGTCTGTATTTTATTAACGTAAACACCCAGCAGAAGCTGTATCTATTCTAAACCAAAGTTTGAACAGTAGGGGAAAGTGTGTAGATATTTCTAAATGGATGCAAGTATGTGAGAAACTACCTAGCTAGGGCAAACAGCTGAAGATGCTTTCATTTAATATAACCATAGAGGTGGAAGGGATCCTGAGGGATCATCTAGTCTAACCCCCTGCATTGAAGGATTATGCAGCTATCCCTTATGAGGATTGAACCTGCAACCTTTGCACTCAGCACCACACTCTAGCCAGGATGATGGGCCCAATGTTCAAGATGTTTGTTTTGAACCTTTTCAAGCTCTTCTTGCATGCCTCAGTATCTTTCCCTACATTACCTCCACCCCAATGTCTGTTGGATAAGCTCATAAGAATTCTGCCTTTAAAAATGGGGAAGACAAGGTGTGGGCTGTGAAACTTGTGCATCTATGTTGCAATTTTTAGGAAAACAATTCAAGCTGCTCCTGCTTCAGCAGAGGTGGGTAGTGGTGGTTTTCCAGTTTGTATTGCAGTAGATAGCAGACAAACTACTGCATCTTACTGGTTTCTTTTTGATGTTTTCCTCAATACTCTTTCAGGCTGCCATTTTTAGTGATCACACTCTTTCTGTAACAGCTGGTATTTGCAGAAAGCATTCTCTGTGTTTAAAGTATTGTGGGGGAGGGGGAAATAACATTTTAAATTATACAAAGGGCTGCTGTTGAACTGGCTGGAAACTATTTAACCATAGGGAGAGTTGCAAGGTTTCAAAATAACATAGAAAACATATTTTCATTTTGCTCCTTCTTTTAGGGACACTGGTTGGGAAATACTATGCCTGCTATCAACAGCAAAGGTATGAACCTGTCAAACTTCCACAATACAGTTAATTTGACTCAGGCTATTAGCCGTGATGTTAGTCTTCATGATGCTACAATGATGAAATTAGACCACAATGCTATAGTAAATGCAGAGAAAAGGAATTTGGAGATATTGGAGACTCTTTCATTAACTGATTCTCACACATCACTAATGAATGGTGTCAACATGCTTGGGGGTTTTGCATCTGATAATTGTACGAATCTAACAAACCAGGATTTGTTCTTGAGCCTGGATGGACATGGATTTGAAGCTTCCTGTTTCTTTGAAGAACGGGATTCTGATTCTGGACTGTCTTTGGATTTAAATCATAGCAATTCATCCCTTGTTTTTACCTGTGACAGTGATGCTGAATCTGCCACCTATGATGATTTAGTTGTAGGAGGCTGCTGCGCAGAATACAGCAAATGTTACCACACAGATTATCAAAGCAATTATGATCTCAGTGCAGAATTGTTTGTAGATGTGTTGCATGATCACACGTACAGCCAAATCCCACAACAGCTGGCACCCTGTGTGCCAGAAGAATATTACTTCATGTGGCCAGAGAAATCCAATAAAGCCAGAAGTAGAAATGGAGATAACGCAGGAAAAAACCAAAGCCGTGATGAATACCGCGCAGAAGCCCTGAGAATTCCATTCTCTGTAAATGATATTGTGACTCTGCCTGTTGATTCCTTCAATAGCATGTTATCAAAATACTACTTGACAGATAACCAGCTATCACTCATACGTGACATAAGGCGGAGAGGGAAAAACAAAGTCGCTGCTCAAAACTGCCGCAAACGTAAACTAGATGCAATTATGAACCTGGAAGATCAGGTGTGTCACCTTCAAGCACAAAAGGAAAAGCTCAAGAAGGAAAAAGCCCAGTGTAATAGATCAATTAGCAATATAAAGCAAAAACTAAATGATCTTTATTGGGACATTTTGAGTAGATTAAGAGATGACCAAGGAAGACCTGTTAACCCAAGCCAATACTCTCTACAGTGTTGTAAAAACAGCAGTGTTTTGGTTGCACCTGGAAAAGCCATCAAACTGGAACTGAAACAAAATAATCCAACCAAAAAAATGGCTAGATAGAAAATATTTCTCTTTAGCTATTGAAATGGAAAGGGATGTTTCTTAATTATTCTTAAATACTGTGACATTCACAGTTAGTTTACACAGGGAAAAATAAAGTTTGGTAAGGATCTACTTTGATTACCCACATTATCAAAATATTTTAAAGACTTGTATACAAAAAAATAAAAATTGTGTACTATAAACGAAATGTCCAAGCTCTAGGTCTGTGAACACAGGCCTAATAGAATCAGTTCTTAACTGAAGATTTCTCTTCATCTGAATAAATTATTGGTTAAACCATATTGCATAATTTATTCAGCTTTGCTAATCATGGGGGGAGGCAGAGGAGTTCTTGCAACTTAAAACTTCATTCTTTCATAGCCAGAACCAGGCAACAGTTTAAATGCTGAAAATGGCATTGTTATCTTTTATTTATTTTTATTCCTAAACTTATCTACCGCTTGATTGCTCACAATCCGAAGCGGTGTACATAAAAGAATCCACAAGCAATATAGTTACCATAAGACCAAACACTACCTAAAAATGCCTATTAGAATAAGGAGGTCTGAACAATGTGCCTGACGTACAAGCCATGCATCCAAAAAATAGAGAATCACCAGCAAAGACTCTCCCAAAGAACTCAGTGATTGGGCCGGGTTATAATGGATCCGATAGTGTTTAAGAGATCCTGCAACTATGTTGTCAAGGGCCTTGTAAATTGTCAGAGCAGTGAGCTTGGTCTGGAAACATTGGCAGCCATTTCAGTGGCCACTGGTATCAATAGCTGCTGACAGACGAGATGGAGCAGAGCTATCCATTCCCACAAACCTACTTTTGATACAGATCTTCCCTCAAGGCCGATTCAGTTCCACAACCATTGCTGCCCACATCAAGGCATGTAAATCACTCCCATAAAACATGTGAAGGTGCTGCATTGGACACACAAACTGCTACACCTATGGCACTACGGAGCAGTGATGTTACTTTTGAAGTGCTGGACAAACTGCTGAGTGTTCAGAGAACCACCCACCACTTCTGGTAGCTAGTCTCTAGATCACCTGCAGTAACAACTCAAGGACACAATGTTGGCTGTGAAGTAGTTCTTTGCAGTCTTCACTACCACTTGGTAGAGAAAACTGGGACCTTACAAGTGTTTGATCAGCTTTGAAGTGTTTTCCATAACCTCTGCTCCAGTTGTGTCCCAGCCTCTTTCATTGCCTGCAGCTCCTCAGCGAACCAAGGAGCAGTGCCGGCCCTGCGAATGAATACCCCCATTCCACAATGAGACCATGGTCTCGAGGATCACTGGCACTATCCACTGGAAAATCCCCAGAGCAGTCAGGAACCTATCTGGTTCCCTCAGTCTCCACAGATGCACCATCCAAATGGGTTCCCCACATTTGCAGTGTTGAGGTTGCTGCCAAAAGTCCAAACTTCACCAGAAAGGGATCTGACCATGACGGGGGTTGTGGACCACCCTTGTATACAATCCTACCCACTATGTGCAAATACTAAATCATGGGCAAGTCCCGTGAATAACACATCCCCCCCCCCCCGGTTGACACCTTGTCAAACAGGTTTTTGAAACTCTCTACTAACCTGCTAATCTGGTTTGATAAGGTAGCTATTTGAATGTATGCATCATAAAGGTGTCTTGTCAGTCCAAGCCTATCTTTGCATAAAGTCTTAACCATTTATTTAGGTTCTTGTGTTACTGCCTGCACCATCCTATTAATTTTTACTCAGAAATCTGTGTTGAATAGGGTTTATGCTCAGGAAAGTATATTTAGGATTGCTGTCTTGATTTGTGTCTAGTACCAAATGTTATACTTGCAGTGTTCTGGAAAACAAATGCAGCCCTCTCAATGCATAGAAATGGAACGTAATCAATAGGATTTGCTTTCCTGCAATTTTACAAGCAAAACAGCAAATTAATTGCCACATGAAATGTAAAATGACCACTTAATTGAATGCATTGAAATGCAAGTAGAGCTTGCACTTTATAGAATTTTGAATGGACCGTGTTAGCATTTGAATGGTCTAAATTATAAACCTTAAATTTACAACTTATTTAAATCGGTATTTTATATTTTTACCTTTGTATAGTAGTATAAAGTGTTTCTGTTTGCTTACTGTTGTCATTATTAGTGATTTCTGATACTGTTGCAATTACTTTATTTTGGAGGAACATGCCAATGAGCTTCTGCAATATAACCAGCCATGCATTTCCACAGTACACCTGGTAACAGAGTCCTGAAATAAACTTTTCACTCTGTAAGAGCTGCGTTAAATTCGGCTCCCTATTTACAATCAACAAGCACGTATGCTTCAAAATAATGAGTGTAACAAATAGTAGAGTAGATTAACTCTTCCAACACCATGTTAAATTTAACACACCTTAAGTACACTTTGATTTTGTTTTTAAGAGGGCCAGAGTATTGCCCTTAACCACAAAAATAAGACATGCCCTTTTGAATAAATCCTAGCTCAGATATGCAAGAATATTCAGACAGAGATCATACGTAGCTTTAAAGAAAACCATGGGCTTTACTGCAAGATATATTGTTAAAAACAAGATTCACACAGGCAATGTCTTTTTAATGATTTTCCCCAACATTGTGTCAGTGCTTAAGAACTCTCTAAAATGACATTCAAATGACATTCTAGTGGTTCGAAGGTGTTGCTTTGCATGCAAGGTTCAGTAGATGTTTAGGTCACACTGGGGAATGGAGTGCAGAAAAGAGGTTGACCCACTTAACCAAATACTTCTGCAGATATTGATGTTGTACCCACAGCATATTGATACCTCCCTCTTACTTGCAGCTATCTTTTTTGACTACGTAGCCATTGTAAATCAGCACCCAAATTGGATCTAATCTATGAGATACCATAAAATATGCTGTGTGTTCCCTGAAAGAGTTCCTGTCTTCTAGGCTGAAGAAGTGTCATGTAGTAGTATGGTTTATATTTTAACTGTATGAAATGTTAAAATGTTATCAGACTAGAAATATTTTTGTATAAAAGTTTATTATCACTTATAAAAAATATGACACAGTATTTGCTGTCTTAAAACATTAATTTTGATTTCCTATTCAGGCTGAATTCTAAGAACAGGTGCTACTATAGTTTTATATATTTTAAAAAGCATTACAATAGGCTGCACTAATATTAATTTAACCTAAAAGGGTTTTATAAAACCAGCAAAACCATCTATTTTGTGATGAGCATAGAAAAATCTTATTTCTTGAAGTTTCTGTGGTTGACCACTTCTTCATTAGTTACCTGCAGCTGGCACCTTCCTGCCAAAGAAAAAGAAAGTATCTGAAGAAGTTTATCATGTATGCTTCTTTGTATCACCTACAGGAAAACTTCAGCAAATGGCTATAATCCAGATGAGGCAAGTCAAGACCTCTTAGTGTACAGATTGTACCAGAGACAAACTTTAAAAGACAAATATTTGCACTGAAAAAGCTGTGGCTGGTATGCCTATGACTACAATCGCAGAATTAAACAATATGCTACTCTTTAAATTGCAACAATACATAGCAAACAATGGCAAAGGAACCTGACATTTAACACATCTTCAACAAATATGCAAGAAAAACAAATTAGCATCCTAGCCAATTCATTTAGCAAGTCATAAAAATTCCACCTCATGTATTATTTTCTTGTATACAACTATCACGCAAGAATGGGTGCTATAAACCAATGAGTAAAATTATTCCTACATTTTAAGTTCTATAATAAGTATCTTCAGACAACACAGTAGACAATTTTCATAACAATAAGACTTCAGCTGCTCTGAATACCTAAGAGTTCACCATTTTCCTTTAAAGTGTTTATTTTTTAAAAAATTGAAGGATAAAAACATGAAATTGTACCATGTAAGTGAGCTGCAACATACCATTTTAACTAACCATAGCAGGGATGGGACCCTTGCAAAGTTTTAATGGACACTTGGCTGGTTCATTTGCTCAGCAGGTCTATTGCTTGTCCATGGTGCATAAAGCTAGATTCCAGCAGGGGGAAAGATAGGTTAAGCAGCTGAAGTTAAAATAAATGAAAATATAATAGCAAAAACAAAAACCCACATCCCAAGAAACAAACAAAAACAGTAATCTTAAATTTTTCAACCACAATTGTTAACTTGGTTCATTGCTATGTTAAACTAGATAATATACCACTATACTGAAACAGTACACTGTCATATAGTATTAGTTTCTTGTTTTTGGAATATTAAGAAAGGAAAAGTAAATAAGATCTTACCTAAAGAAGTTTAACTGAAGCTTAGAACTATTTTGCTCTACACCCTCAGCTCTCGTTGGCATCCTTATAAAACTACTGTAGTTAAAGCTCTGCAGAAGTACAGCACAGCTTTTTAAGACTGGCTGAACTTAGTGCCGTTCTCAAGAGTTCTCTTGCACTAGACCTGTGTCCCTGGAAGAGTACCTCGCTGGGGATATTTCCTTTCCTTGCCATTGAAGAAGCAGCATCTAAAAGATCTAAAAAGGTGTTTCTCCTTGCAGAGATATCCCTTAAGTTATCTAGGTATTTTAAACCTGGTGATTTACAGAAAACATTATCTGACCACATTTACATGTACAACAATCACTTTGTAGTATTTGTGGGACCTTCTACTACCCACTCCTTGCCTTAATTTACAACGTATTTTAAATAAATCTAAGATTACACAACATTTCCTTTAGAATTATTTTATTAAATCATAAATGTACAACAGCTTCTTAACTCTACACACGCACTTAAATTTTTAAAAGGAAAACGTTATGTCTTATTACACCATGATCCTGGCTAATAGCTTTTCAAAACTTTGAGAAAATTCTTTAAAAAAGGTTTCACATGTCACCTGAAACTTACAAATTTAACATTATCAAAGGAATGCTTCTACACTCTTACAAAGACCACTAGAAAGAAACAACAATTAAAAAGCTAAGAAACTGTCTCAAAGGCATTTTTACAATCCTTCCTCCACAGTAAGGTATGTTATTAAATAATCCAATCCATTCACAAAATGGCTCTCTGCATCTGCTCTGGTGTCTTCTGCCATATCACTGCATATTTATGCATGACTGAGATAAGTTTCCTTAACAATGTTATTCGAAAACCTGAAGCTGTTCTTTTACCTCTGGGCTCATCCTCTCCTATTTATACAGTGAAGCCTGTTTCAACAGAAGTAAAGAGTAAAAAAATAGGTTATGAAGTTATCCATCTACCCAATTTCTTTTTTAAAGGAAAGATAATATCCTAAAAAGCTTTTACCCCTGCAGCTAAAGTCAAGAAACACTGCAATTTTAGCATTTTAAAAATGTACACTCACCCATGAAAAGCTTACAGAAGATCAGTAACGGCTCCGCCCTCCATATCCCCCACTTCCTCCACTTCCTCCAGGACCATAGTTTCCTGTATTGTTAAAATGGAAAGCATAAAATTAACACAGATGAACAGCCATTCTCAAGCTTCATCAAAATCTTACTTTTAAACTGCAATCACCCAAATTGCTCAATTCTACAACAGTCAATTAGTGCTCTCAACATCTTTCAATCAAAATTGACATCAAAGTAGATCACCAGATCTAATTAAATCTACAAACATTCCTGTCTTAGAATTGCGTCAACAGGGGGAGGTGGTAGCTGCCCTTTTCAAGGAGACACAGATCGATCTGTACAACATGTATGCCAGGCTTTCACAACCTGACCAACTCCCACTTGTTTTGGAGTACAAGTCCCAGTTACCCCGGGCCAGTATGGCTAATTAAAGGGGATGGGGGAAGTTGTAGTTTAAAGACTGATGTATGCAAATGGCAAAAGAGATTCCTCAGAATTATACAACAATTTGGAATGACCACAACTAGGCCTCCAGAAAGGGTTGTGCAGGTAGGAATAGGTTTGATTCTTAATTGCTGGGTCACCAGGGGCAGTCCACTTCAATTGCAAGTTACCTCTTGACTTTCTATGTATATACAGCTTTCACACCTATTGGGAAAAATAAAGCACTACAATGGGAGTGGGTTGCTGGGTACAAACCCTCCCACTATCACTCACCGGTGTGCTATTAGGAAAAGATAGCAATGACCCTCTTCCTCTCCTAAAGGCAAATCCAGGATTTGTGGGAAGGGGGGGGTAGATACTTTTCTATTTCACTTTTCGTATTACCTCCACCATATGGTCCTCCCATGTTCCTGCTTCCACCAAAATTTCCACTCTTCATTGGACCATAGTTTGAGGGCTGTTGGTTGTAGTTTCCAAAATCATTGTAATTTCCTCCTCCATAATTGCCTGAATCAATAAAAAGTTTATGCTGAATAATCAAAATGCTAGCTTTGAATATAGAATGTCACAAAAAACATGCCTTCGACTTATATATAACGCTGTTGGCCATCACATGGACTGAAATGTTTTTTTAATACTCTACTATCAGCCTTTAGATCAGCCATGATAAATACATTTTTAGACCTTGTAGTTATCAAACACTTCAGAACACCTTTTGTGTTCCAGTTTCAAGAGCAATGTATTTTTATCTTGCCTTTCGGGCAATTATTATCCTCCACAGCACCCCAAATAATTTTTTAATAAAGACATACTCTGCCACCACAAATACTTTTGAATTCCCACCACAACAGAGAGGACTAAAGCTAAGGCCCAGTGTTCTAATTCCTTCCAACATTACCTCCTCCATAGTTGTCATAGCCACCTCCATAGCCCCCACCCTGGTTGCCATATCCAGGTCCTCCTCCACCATATCCTCCTCTTCCTCCGCCATAACCAGGACTGCCTCCAAAATTGCCACCTATTGTAAAACAAGTCTCAGTAAACATGCAGCTTATATCAGAGTTGAACTTATATTTCATATAGAATATTATGGCCACAACCATATCCTTTTAAAGAAATAATATGTATGTAGCAGAATTTTTCTTGGAAACAGACTTTTATACCACACAATTCTCCTCTATAAAGCAATGTGTCACATGGTGTGGGGGCTACTGCTTGACGAAAACCCAATCAATAGAAACATCATTATATGCTGCTATCCTGCAAGCCACTTGATACAATTCTACTCACGCAATTGCACTTTGCAATAATAAAATTATGCACATGTCTTGAAATCAAACCATAAAGCCACATCTGGTGCTTACAAAGGCACATGGCTTTGCAAGTGTTGATAATCAACAATGCTTGCCAAGGTGCAATACATACACGTATGTGGAAGCCTCGTGGGCCTTATTAGGTCTGGAGGCCAGAGGTCCTCCATCACTGATTTGGAGGAATGATTTGGTTCCAAAAGAAAACTATTTGAATTACAGCATATTTATATGGTTGACAATGGATTTACGGGCATATGATAGCAATTACATTGATTTTGAGTATTTTTAGACCCGATTGGACCATAAAGAAAATTTAATTGCTTATACCATTTCCACTAGAGCACACATACATACTATGTCTTCCTAAGCAAATTAAAGAGACTAACCTCCTGGTCCCCCGCCATATCCATTATATCCATCACCAAATCCACGACCGCCTCCATAGCCATCTGTTAAAAATAAAGTTTTTCCTATTAGTTTACCTAGTGCAAAAAAAGAAAACATTAATGGTTGCTGGTCATATCATATTCACATAAGGAAAAGGAAGACTACCGTAACAGTGTTCTTATTTTTATGGAACTCCGGGACATAAAAACTTTAACAGATTAGTCTACATGGGCTTATTTAGTGCTTTGCAAAGATCACTGATGAACTGACTTACCAGATCCACCTCTGAAGTTACTTCCAGGTCCAGGTCCAAAGTTTCCACCACCTCCACGCGAGTCTCCGAAGCCAAAGTTACCTAAAAGCGTTCATCAGCTTAAGTTAACTACAGTACTATTTCCAAAATATCGAATGTAAATACGATGCAATTTGCAAACATACCTCCTCGTCCACTCCTTGAGCTCTGAACCTCTTGCATTTCTTGTCTAGATAAAGCTTTTCTTACTTCTGCATTATGACCATTGATAGTATGGTATTTCTGCACTGTATTCACAAAAGATGGTGGGGGAAAATAAACAAATGATACAACCTTCAATCTAATCCCTCACAGCAGTTTCAGTTCAAAATTAGAGAAAAAATTAAGACTGCAACACTGGTGAAATTCAATTTTATACACTGACTTTCTACACTAGTACAAAATGTAAACCTGCCCCAGAAATAATTCTATGTATGCCTACTCAGAAATCCCACTCTTCATTGATGCTTACTCCCAGAAAAAAAAAGATTGCAGCCAGGCTTCTACATTTTTGTTCAGTGTGCTTGCCAAGGTTGAAATAGCCACTGCCTTCTGGAGAAGTTGCAGCTGCAAATGTAGACAGTAATCGTCCTAGCAGTTGTGTGGAGATCCTTACCACTCCCAATCTCTGAGCTTCAAAGGAAAGTTAGGGGTTGTTTGGCCCAGAATAAAAGGGAAATGATGAGATTACTTGCTCAACATGCATCCTTTTCCTGCTAGAGGCAGGAGAGCCCAGTTCTAGTTTGTTGTTCAGCAGGCAGTGAATACCTTCAACAAGAAAGGTGTGCATGGTCCCCATGACACCTTCCTGCAGGAAAGTGGAAGATGTTCTTGCCACTGCTCAGCAGAAGAGATCCAAATACCTCTGCCATATCACAATCTGGCAAGCAATACTGATTACTTGGCTACCAAGGCCAGCTTAAAACAGTGGCAACCATTTTCTTGCACAGTATAAACTTGGTATGCAATTTACATATATGCATGTAAGAAGAAATGGCAGCCTGCAGTGGTTACACTACATCCTGAAATGACTTGCTTGCTGATACAGTGATATATAGAAACAGGCCCAAACATGGGTACATAAAATATGTAACAGTGACAAAGATTGTTAATAGTATTTACTTACATACAATTTTATCCACTGGATCATGGTCATCAAAAGTTACAAATCCAAAGCCCCTCTTTTTACCAGATTGTCTGTCTGTAATTATTTCAATTGTGTCAATTTTTCCATATTCCGAGAAGTAGTCTCTAAGGTGATGTTCCTCAGTATCTTCTTTAATTCCACCAACAAACAATTTTTTCACAGTTACATGAGCTCCAGGTTTTCCAGATTCCTTGAAAAATAAGTTTAGCAAAACTGCCTAGTTAATGGTTGGTCAAACACAAAACAAAACCCTGAATTTCTAGTTGCTGGTGTTAATGAATAACTAAAAATGTGAAAACTGTCAATTTCCATTAAATAATCATCAGAAAATTTTAATAATAGTGTAGGAAACCGACACCTTAAGCAGTATGAGTCGGGTTATTTTTATTGCTTTATTTCGGGAACGTTTCAGCAGTTGTCTTTTTCTGTTATTGCTATGACCTATAATTTTGGCAAAGTGTAACATTCATAAACACTATAAGAATGCTCAGATCACTTCACGTACATTAGCATGTTGCAATGCTGAGAACAATCCTGTAAAATTGTTTTATTATCCCCATATATTGGGGTTTGAGTGGCTTGAGTTCACAGCAGAGGCAAGACTTGAACTAGGAGTTTCCCCATTTGTAACAGTTTGAGGCAATATGCGATGCCAACACTCAGTTTCTACCATCAAATATATTAACTTTAGATCCCTGGCTTTTGTTGTACGATCACAGAATTGAAAGGAACTCTGAGGATAATCTAGTCCAGGTCACTGCAGCGCAGGAATATGCAGCTGCCCCATCCAGGGATCAAACATGCAAACCTTGGCATTATGAACACCATGCTGTAACCGAGTTTTTTCCTCAGCTGCATGCTGCCAACATTCAATGAACTGCTTGAGACCTGCTACAGAAAAGTCACTGCATGAAATCCATACCTCAGCACAGGTTAAGGAAGTATTGCTAAATGGGTCTAGCCCACTGAGCATGTACGTCCTCCAAGTTGCAGTATTTTACATGCAGCAGCAAAAACATTTTCTGAACAATATAAACTTGTCTGCTTTAAGAGACACAGATAAGAGATAAAAATATCTCACATTTAATACAGACACAGATAAGAGATAAAAATATCTCACATTTAATACAGAACAAAACTTACCTCCCTGGCTACAGCTCTTTTCGGCTCAACTACTCTTCCATCAATGGAATGAGGTCTGGCAGCCATTGCTGCATCAACTTCAGCCATGGAAGAGAATGTTACAAAACCAAATCCTCGTGAGCGTTTGCTTGCAGGGTCTCTCATAACCTACAAGATGAAGGTTGTGCATTTCAACTATTAAGCTCTAAATTAAATTATTGCCACACACATTTTGCTATCAGCAATAATTCTGTTTAGCAATTACTTTTCTAAGAAGAAATACAACTGTACCCTAAAGGATGTAGTTTAAGAATTGAAGTCTGAACAAATAACCGAGGGAAAGAATTTGGAAACTATCAAAGGCTGTCAGCGAATAGTAGTGCTGCTAACAGGGATTGCTAATCTGTAGCTCTCCATGTTACTGGATTTAAACTCTCTTCAACTCCAGCTAACATGGTCAATGGTCAGGGATAATGCAAATTGTAGTTTAACAATATCTGGAAGGCCACAGGTTCCCCATCCCTTGACCAACAACATGGTGTGCTGCAAAAATAAAGTATTTGTCAAGATGACAAAGATGGCTGCTGTGGCTCAGAAAAACAACCAATACACACAACACCCACCTGAAATGGCAAAAAATAATAATGAGGAAACATTTCCTCTTCTAGAATACATACTTTTTAAAAGAGTATTTTAAAATAAAATTAATGGCCAGCTGACATTGCTGAAAATCTTTGATCAATAACTCAAAGATAATGATATGAATTGTGGTAACATTGGTAAACAAGTGTAACATAGGTACAAAAAAGAAACACTAACATACCCAATGGCAAAATTTTATAGTTCTAATTCTACGTGGACATGGGCTTATATTTATAAAATGTCTGTCATACTACATGGCACCCATGATAACTTTTAGAAAGTAGACAGCAACGTGGCACAGGGTGTAAAGTTCTAAGAAAATACAGTTAACATCTCAATGGGAACTCCAAAAATAGGTGTTTGCATCCCACCCCTATATTTTAAGTTATACACAATATATTTCATGAAAGAGGAATTATAGGCTTCATAAAAAGTGATGACTGAATGTTTCAATTTTCTGATTTTAAAAATCACAATCTATGTTAATCAATGGCTAAATCAGGAAAGCTTACTGACATTAACCTGTCACTACCCAAAAATAACATTTTCTATTTGTGTTATTAAGAGAGATTCTAGACTGAAAGCTAAAAATAGTATACAAGCACCATTAGCTGCAAGGAAGAACTAAACTTCTTAATCTCAGAAAAGATGCAATTGTTCTCATGGGTGATCGATGTCTATTAACCATTGAAGAGTTTATCTCACACTTCAGCACAAAGGAAACAGAAGTCTGCTCTTCTAGACAAATCTGAAGACAGTTATGGCTGCTAATGAACCAAACATGGTTTCATCCTGCATCCTGTCTTGCCTATTTTTTCCAGATTAATTTCCCCCCATACCCAAAGCTATCTAAAATCAAACGAAGATTAATGCACACAACTTACCACACAATCCGTTAACTTTCCCCATTGCTCATAGTAGTTTCTCAAACTTTCTTCTGTGGTTTCGAAGCTTAAGCCACCAATGAATAGTTTGCGGAACTGCTCTTTTTCCCTCTAATTCAAAGGAGAGAAAAAATAGTAATATAGCACACAATTTCTTCCTAAACACATACTAGATTTTATATATCCAACAATAACTGAGACACTATCTTTTCTATTTGGGTCAAGCACTTCAGTTGGAAAAATATAAAAAATACATAATCTAGGTTTTATGTTTGCCAGGAAACAACTGAGAAAGGCCTTTTTGAACTTGATGCCTACCAAAGAAACCCAGGATTTAATACAAACTGGAAAATAGTCGTAGCTAATCTTTTTGATTCTTTACAGCAGGGGGAGGATGTTGAGCTGAGAATCGTGCAAGATTTTCCAGATATGTGAACCTATAGACCTCACAATTTAACATCCTGATAATATGGCTTCAAGGACTGATCAGTATGTACTCTAAGACTCAGAAATTCTACTCTGGAACACACACTCTATGTCATTTGTGGCAAATAAAAACCTCCTCAAAACCAACCAGGTGAACTCTAACAATGTACAGTGGTACCTTGGTTCTCAAATGCCTTGGTACTCAAACAACATGGAACCCAAACACTGCAAACTGGCCAAAGTCTATGGCCCATTTAATCATAGCCTCCTTAGACTTTGGCTATAATATAGAATTAGAAGCCTGGCAAGAACTATGGAATGTGAACTTAAAATTCACGGCTTGCATGGCATTACAGGAAAATGTATGGAAAATGATATACAGGTGGTACCTCACGCCGGTAAAACTGGCAAAGATGTACAGAATAAAAAATAAGAAATGCTGGAAATGTGGACAGGTAGAAGGAGATCTTTTCCATATGTGGTGGAATTGCAGTAAAGTGAAAGGCTTCTGGGAATTAATTTACAATGAGCTTAAAAAAATGTTTAAGTATACTTCTTTTAAAAAACCCGAAGCCTTTCTACTGGCACTAGTTGGAAAAGATGTTAAAAAGAAAGATAAAAACCTATTCCTGTATGCCACGACAGCAGCAAGGACTATGTTAGCCCAGAACTGGAAAACAGAAGTAATACCAACTATTACTGAATGGCAGGTCAAAATGATTAACTATGCGGAACTGGCTAGAATATCGGGGAGAATAAAAGATCAGGATGAACAAAAGTTTTATGAAAATTGGAGTAAATACTTGGATTATGTAAGAGACAACTGTAAATCTTTAAAGACACTGGCAGGATTTGATTAACTTCAACAGCTTATGATCAAATAGATAAATGTATAAAATACGTGACATAATGAAAATATATGATACTTACCGAAGGGGAGGAAGGAAGTCCAAAGCTCAACAGAGCTAATGTTATGTATGAGATGTATTAATACAATGAATGTATTGGAATGTATGTTTGATGAAAACTAATAAAAATTTAAGTTGAAAAAAACAACAACAAACACTGCAAACTGGGAAGTGTTCCGGTTTGCGAACTTTTTTCCTAAGCCAAACATGCTCCTGGTTTCTCCAAACTGCAATAAGAAACACTGCCAGTTTCTTCTCTACTCTTTTTCAAAGTCTGCAACATAGTTGCACATTACAAACTTCTACACATGGTATTGTGTTTCTATGTATGCTAGTCCAACAATTATTATGTGGATATTTAGTAGGGGTTCTTTCTATCCCCATGGCCCACTTGAGAGGGCAAAATGGTGAAGAACAGTCACAAGATGGACCAAGCTTGTTTTTTCCAGCTCTGGAGGCTAGGACCTGAACCCAAAGCAATGGATTCAAGTTACAAAAAAGGAGAGTCTGACTAAACATCAGGAAGAACTGAGAGCAAGAGTAGTTGATAATGGACTCACACAAGAGGTGGTGGACTCTTCTTCCCTAGATGTTTTTAAGCAGATGTTGATTGCTATCTGTCCTGTATGATTTAGTTGCAGGGGGTTGGACTAGATGACCCTTGTGGTTCCTTCCAACTCTACAATTCAATGATTCTAAGAGGTTGCCATAATCAACTGGCAATTACTGACATCACTATTTACTTACACATGATCCCTCTTGATAATTGCCACACTTTTTGACACAGTAATTTCCTTGTGGCATTGAGTTCCATAGTTCAGCTTTCCTCAAGTCAAAAACACTGGCTCTGGAGGTGACATGCCCTAGCATTCCCATTTTAGGCAGAATTTGCTAATCTAGAATCTCTAAAACAGAGCCACATTAGTTTGTATCTCCTGGCCCCAAAAAAGATGCCTCTCAAAGTATTCACCTATCCATCAGTTTGTAGAGAATAGTATTGTTATTTCATTACTTCTCCTTGCTTTATAAACCTTTACTTCCTTCAACACTAGCTTCCTTCTCTAATCACCATGCTGTCTATTTCCAAATTAATAAATATTACCCCACTCTTTCTTTCATTTCCAGGCCATCTTTACTCAATTCAGGGAGGTGATTAATGCCTTCTTGTGAAAGCGGGTGGTCCCTACCTGCTTGAAGGAAGCAGTGGTAAGACCACTCCTTAATATGCCCTCCCTGGATTCAGAAAATCTAAGTAATTACTGGTCAGCTACAAATATCCCCTTCTTGGGCAAGGTTCTTGAGTTGGTGGTTGCAGACCAGATCCTGGCACTCTTGGAGGAAACTGATTTTCCAGATTCATGTCAATCAGCATTTAGGCCCACTTTCAGCAAAGAAATTACTTTTGTTGCTCTGTATGATCTCTGTCAGGATAGGAGAGATGCGTCCCTGTTAATTCGCCTTCACCTCTCAGTGGCTTTCAGTACCATCAACCATGGTATCCTTGAGTGAAAGTCCAGGATGCGGGTAGCTCACACCCAGTGGTTCTGGTCGTACTTGGATGGTAATTTCCAAAAGGTTATGCTTGGGGAGAGCTCTTCAGCCCCATGGAGCTTCAATGTGGGGTTCCTTGGGGTTCAATTTTATCCCCTATACTGTTTTATAAACATCTACAGCACATGAAACTGCTGAGTGGGGTCACCCAGAGCTTTGTAGTACATTGCCAGCAATATGCTGCTGGCACAACCTCAAGGACTGACTCTTGCCTAAGAACCAACCTAAGCCCTACAATAACATCTCAGGCCCTTCTTTGTGTGCCTCCTCCATGAGGTCATAGAATGACGGAACTATAGAGTTGGAAGGGATCCCAGGGGTCATCTCGTCCAATCTCCTGCAATGCAGGAAATTACAGCTAAACAATCTCTGACAAGAGGACCACCTAACCATTCTTTGAAAACTTCCAACCATCTTTTGAAGGGCGGCAACACAAGAATAGACCATGGTTCCCCATTTGTGGTATTCTCTCCCCAATGAGGCTCACCTGGTGCCTTCAGTACATATCTTTAGGCACCAGGCAAAAACGATTCTCTGTAACCAGGCATTTGGCTGATTGAATATTCCGTGGCCTTTTAAATGTGTTTCGTATGAAGGTTATTTATTTGTTTTTATTCTTGTTTGATTATGTACATTGTGCTCTGGTTTTGTATTGTTATGCTGTGAACCGCCTATGATTGTCAGATGAAGGGCCATATACAAATTTAAAATAAACTTCCTCTATCTACATGGGTACATGCACACAGGGCAGCTGTCCAGTTCCTAAAGCCAGTACAGTCATACCTCAGGATAAATATGCTTCAGGATAAGTATTTTCGGGTTGTGCTCTGCAGCGACCTGGAAGTAACAGAGCGTGTTACTTCTGGGTTTCACCACTCGCGCATGTGCAAAGTCAAAATGACATCACGCACATGCGGCGAACCACAACTGGCACATCTTACGTTGTGTTCAGGATGCAAACAGGGCTCCAGAACGGATCCCATTCGCATCCCGAGGTACCACTGTATGTTATTCTGAGATAGAGTGAAGTTTCTTCTATTAAAAGCTTCTGGAGAGGCTTCCTAACTCATAACTTGGGGGGGGGCATGCTTAGAGGAGCCAAGAATGCACAGGAACATCCCAGAGGTGCTTCTTTTCCTCTCATTCCCAATACAACTGCCCATTTTTCCTCCTGCCTTCCAATTTTTCTCCTCCCCTCACGCTTGGCCAGCCACATTGATATCTATTTACTCTTTCCTCCCTTCTACCTGATGCCACTCTCCGCATATGCCTATTACTGTGCATGTGGGGACCTACTATTGAGAAAAAGTGGATGTATGAGAAGGCACTGACCAGCTTCTTGAAAGGAGGCTGAGGCCCATCAATAATCCATGTCCACAGCTTGAGAAATATACTGTTTTTTTCTTTTTGCCACCACTACCCAAATGTAGGGCACAGAAATGTGCATAAGAACACCATAGCCAAGAATTAAGATACAAGGAGAAGATTGCTTCTATATCAATTTTCCAGAGTACAGTACTGTATTCTCTACACAGTATTCCTCAGCAGAAAACAGAATTTGAAATGAAAATTTTCAGATTGTATGTGAGGAAGAGAGTTATATTTTATATGTTTGTTTCTTCCTGAGAGCATGGTTGAGCATAAGCCAGTTTAAAACAGCAACCATGTTTAATTCATACTAAAATAAATCATAACTATAGTGGAAAAGTTGCCATAAAATAAGGGATGATAATTTCAACAAATTTGTAGGCCAAATAACCAGCTGAGCAGAAAAACAGCATTATAGTCAGCCCCATATCTTTTTCACAAAATGTGGACCATTCTCAGTTCTTGGTGTGTTTCAAAGACCCCATAAGCAAGAAAAATTTTATTACTGATAACTGTGTTTTTCATACTTTTAAAGCTTTACCACACTTTGGTTTTACAACATAATAGAAGTTGACAAAATATTCTAGACTGATCGGAAAATAAAGGCGTTAATTTGCATCTACTATGCATTCCCCCCATTTAATCCCCCAAAAGCATGTTTATCGACTTACTCTCAAGTCTAACAGGGTTGAGAAACAAGTGTTGTCCAAGCAGTTTGCGGGTCAGACCTAGAAAGGTCGCCATGGGGATTTAACATTACTACTGACTCAAACCAATAGCAGTCTGGAATTACTTTAATTAAGAAATGTAGCCCTGTACCTAATAACTGCAACTAATGGCACTGGATATTGGCAGGGAGTGTGCGCTACTCACACCTACCTTTTAAGATTCTACTACACTCCCGGAAATACTATTTTAAAAGTTCCCGAGGCATACTAATGTTATTTGTTAAATACGATAAGGCCCCGCGCTTCGATGCGTTTAAGCCTTCAAGACCCAAAGCTTCAAGGAAGTAAGCGGCAACGTGTTTGCTGAGGCAAACTCTTTTGATTAATCGACTTTAACATAACGATCTGAAACACCTGATGAGGAAGGCAGACGCCGAGTTTATAAGCCTTGCTCACCCTTCAAGAACTTAAGAGTGCCATAGGGTTGGCTGCTCCTCCGCCTCTCCAGCGAGGATGGCTCCGCCATGTGACGGCTCCGAGAACCCGAGGTGCACAGCGGGCTGAGAGAAAATGGCGCCGAGCACCACCGGGAGGGGGCTCGTTCCCAGAAGGCCAAGAAAGGCTACAGCATTCCGCTCTGCTGCGCACGCGCGCTCCCCCCTCCCCATCAGATTAGGGAGGAGGGCGAGGGAACCCGCCTTTTGTCTTTACTCGCTCCCTTCACTTCGTACGCTTTCGCTCCCTCCTTTCCGTACTATACATACGGCTCAGTCCTTTTCCAGTAGACTGGAAATGGAAAAAAACTACTGACCTCCATAATTCTCCCTAGTCCCATGTGGGGGGATCCCTAACTTGTAACTACTTAGCCGCCACAGCCTCCCCCCGCCTCCTCAAGGGCTGCCGTCCCTTCCAGAACCTTCCACATTAACGTCTTCAGTAGCAGGCAACAAGAGCCGCCAACTGCGCCACCAAGTGTTTTCCAGTTAACGGACTCTGCGTCATCCCAAGTATCTACGCTACTGGCGTATTGTGCCGCAGTTAGTCCCCGCGCTAGTCAGCACCACTACACCGCAATCCCTTCCACGCAAACTGACTAACACCCGAGCTTTAGGTTTCTCCCGCTAACGTAAGGGAGCTACGTGCTTTGCGTAATGCGGTTGGAGAATGCGATCCCGTCTTTCTGGTAATGGCGGACCTCATTCTTACGTAGTTAAAAATTCACACATCCTTGCCGCCCCAGGGTTTTGTTTTGTTTTTAATACGCGAAACCACAAAATTGGCGCGACGTGACCGGGGCAAAAAGTAATAAGGAATCGAGCACTCTTCCACATTGTACTGCTTTTTGCTTAAACCATCGTTAACCTGAGGTAACGCAAAGCCGTTTAATATGGCGAGAGATGTTTTTGAAAGGGAGACCCAAAATGCGCATCGTCATCTCCAGCGAGGCCATCGACTGTTTCCGGACGCAGCCGGCGACGTCCGGCTGTGGCCGAAGAGCGCCGAAGGGTACTCGAACCTCGAAAAAGCGCCTTCGATAATTTCCGGAAAGAGCCGAAGGCAACAAAAGCCCACCCATTGCTGTAGTCCGGAAATTGCCGAAGATCCACGAAGACTAATAATCGCGCCAAAAAAAATGGAGAGTATAATTAACCAAGGGCCCATCCACCCCGCTTCTATCTTGTATCAGCTTAACTAGCACTAACCTAGCGGCGCAAACGGTATAAAAGAGTGCGCTTTCTCCTCCCGCTTCCTTTGTCGCTTGGGGAAAATTAAAGCCCTGTCGCTAATGGTATTAAAATTCAGTGCTGTATTAAATAGGTCCTGGCAAAAATATCTTCCGTGAGCGAGCGGCTGACGGCACCCGCCATTAGGCGCCTCCTGAGCCCCTTCAAAAAACAACCCACGGGACCAAATCTAACCCCTTTTCCCTGCACCCGCCATTTACACCCCACTCCCGCTCTCTCTCTCTAGCGCCTTGGCTTTCCAGGAGGCTCGCCCGCCCGCCATCCCCATAAGGACACAATGAGTGTAAAAAGGTCGGCCATTACTGAGCCACGCCGTCCGTTACCTCACTCACCCAGTCGCTCTCCCGGTCTCCGCGAGGCATTTTCGGCCGGTTGAGGAAGCAAAGAAAAGCAAGGGAGGAGGCGAAAGGGTCTTTTTAAAAAAATTAAAAATCGCTGCGGTCTTTTTTCTGAGGCGAGCCCCCCTCAGCAGGCAGGCAGGCAGGCAAGCAGGCGCGGTGACGGCGGCGGCGGCAGCAGCAGCAATGGAAGTGTGTGAAGCGGCTAACGACTGCGCGGGCGGCGGCGGTGACGACGTCGACGGCGGCGCAGCAGCGAAGGGCGGGAACGAAAGAGGGCGGAGCCTCTGCCTCCTCGCGCAGCGGCGCTGAGGGGAAAAAACCCCCCTGCCCAGCCCCCCTCCGCGCTCCCGCCCTTGGCTGCGGCTCCCTCCCCGCCCCCCTCCTCTTCCCCTCCCTGCCCTTCCGCCTCGCGCGCGCACTCCCCGCCCCCTCAGATGTAGCTGCTGCCGTTGCCGCCGCCTCAGTGCGCGCCGGGAGCCAGGAGACTTCGCGGGAGCCGAGCGTCGCTGTGCCCACCATTGGAAGTCCGTATCTTTCGCTTTCTTCACCCCCCCGCCTCACTTTCCTATCTCCTCCCCCCCCTCTTCTAACGGCCGTTCGGAATAACAGGACGGCGAGGGGTGGGGGGGGGGAAACCAGGGCTCCGCTCTTCTTTCCCTCATTATTAGGATTATGTTTTATGTAACTCTGTGAGGGAGGCTCAGGCGTGGCCGCTTTCCCTTCCCCACCCCGCTCCTCCCGCCTCAGGTTTGGGCCGCCGCCGTTTCTTTCCGCGCCTTGTGGGGGCCTTAAAAAAACAACAACCCATAAGTGCTCCTACCAGCTAGGCCTTTCCCACCCCCAAACCCGCTTTGGGGGCTATTTGTTTGTAGATTGAGGTGGGGGGTGGGGAAGAGGACGATGACCACGCATCGCCGCCTCGGGCCTTCACTTCTGAAGTTTAAAAATCGCTTGCTCCCTAGTTGGTGTCTTAATGGGGATTGTAGCCGGGGGCTGTTTCTCACTCCGCTCCCGCTTTTTTTCCCCCCTCAAAAAAAGAAAAAGAATCAGCAAATGGTGATGGGAGGAGGAGGAGGCACAGGCCGCGAACAAAGCGGAGATCAGAAGCGTGGACTTCTATAGATCTATAGATATAGATGAAGGTTCAATGCCTTGGATGGGGGTGGCGTTGGGGTTGCAGAAAAAGCGTGGCGGTGTCTTTTCAAGCTCGTCGAAGAGAGAGGCGGCGACGGCGGCAGGAAGTCGTCCTGTACGACGCGGTGATATGGCGCTTTCCACCGCAGCCGATCCTGCATCTTTGCCTTCTCATGTTCTTGGTGATGGGAGAGGCCCGTTTGGGTCTGCTTTCCTTCCCCCTTGCGCGCTCACCTCGTGCTATTAAGACCTATTTTAGCTTTCATTTCTTTGCAACAGGCCTTTGTTGCTCTCGCGTCCCGGGTTTCTTTTCTTTCCTTTCTCCTAAATGGAAGCACGATTTGCCTGGCTTGAAATTGTCCTATGATATCTTATCTCCTGCAAGGTGGTGGTGGGAGGCGCTCAGGATTGCTGAGTGCAAGAGAGCTGCGGGGGAGGAGGGAGGGGGTTGGTCTCTCCCTTGCTTTGCTGAATCTCATGGCTGGGATGCTACTTTTATAGCTCTGCAGAGGAAACGCCATGAATCAGAACTGCAGAATTTGAGAAAGTATTTTGTATTTACTTGTCTAATGTTTTGGAATTGGCAAAATGTTTTATTGTACAGTTTATGTGTAAAGTTATGTGTCAAAAGGTGCAGTGGTCGCCTATATAGTAGATGTACTGCTGATTAATAGACTAATCCTGAATCTTCTTGAATGGTTGCATCTACCACTGATCTAAGTATATACAAATGGATTCAGGATTCTGTAATATACCTTACAGTTGAAGATTTTATTTCATTATAACTTGTTGTCTTAGAGATTTTCAAAATAACAATTTCCTTCAAACTTTTTTTTAGTGCTAACTCAGGTTGTGTGAGATTTCACTAGTGAAAAGGCATATAATGTATTGTAGGTAACTGTTATTCCAAATAATAACTAGCATAATTGAGGCTTAACTTCATACTCTAATAATGTACTTGAAATAGTTTTGTTCCCCATCACCTGGATAGAAGAAGGACCATACTTGTACTGAGATGCCTTTCTCTGAGTAATGCAACATTCCTTTTGTCATGCATTTTTCTAGTAAAAGCTCAGCAAGTCTGCAATAAAAATGGCCACCAATAAATCTACATTGGTAAGTTCATGACCACCTAAAATATGTAAGGATTTTACCACCATATTTCTTCAGATTTATTAAGTTGGCATCTCTGTGTAAAAAGATACATCCACATCTCCCCTCCCCAGCATTATTTTCCAAAAAACACCAGACAGTGAAAGTGGGTGATACCCAAATGACTTGGCTCAAGTAACATAAATCCGTTGATTTTAGTGCATCTTCTGAGTATGGCTGCATTGGATATCAACAAGTAAGGTTGCTGGAAACCACTCTGAGGTAAATTTTTATAGCAGTGTGTTTTGTTATTGAAGCCTGATACATGATTCAATTCCTCACCTCTGTTTTATAGAGGCAATAATGTACGTTTCGCTTGAGGAAATGGTATTGTGTGGGTGGTAGATTGCAATCTATTTAAGAGGGCATGTGGTGGCATATAGTGCCAGTTCCAGTTTATATTAACAATTATATTGTGGTAACAACATACCTAAGGGACGTGGGTGGTGCTGTGGTCTAAACCACTGAGCCTCTTGGGCTTGCCTTATCTTCACGGGTGGTAGGTATGTAAGCCATGGTTTGTTTGCATATGATCATTTAATATAACTGATCATGATTCCAGCACATACTAAAACACTTGACATAAGGTCAGAGTTGGAGGTCTTGGTTTAATTGAGGTTGTTTTCTAAACACTTGGATGCCTGGGACACAAGAGACCTGTTCAGGCATTAAAGCCTTTTGATGGTTGGAATCATGCAAAGGAGAGAGTGAGACACTTGCTGGCCCTGCTACCTACACTGGTGCGCAGCCTCCACACCTTGTGTAACGTGTAATGTGATTTAGAACCCTGCACACGAGCACAAGTACTGCAGACCTTTGTCCTCCAATGTGTGGAGGGCAGTGGGGACAGGGCAGAAGAGGCAGGTCCCTGGTGCCCCCTAATTTCCAGAGTTTTAATGCATCAATAAGGCTTAGTTATATTTTTTCCTTCTGAATTAACTGTCACCCTTCATTCTTACACTTAAAATGATAAATATATACGTGCTTCCTTGATCCACACCTTGAAAATTTGGCACATGTTTTTTGCAACTACAGTGGTACTTCTGGTTGTGAACGGGATCCGTTCTGGAGCCCCGTTCGGAACCTGCGCCTGTGCACGCACGGGTCGCGATTCGCCACTTCTGCGCATGCACGTGACGTCATTTTGCACGTCTGCACATGCGTGAGTGGCAAAATCCAGAAGTAACCCTTTCCGGTACTTCCGGGTCGCCGCGGGACACAACCTGAAAAAACGTAACAAGAGGTATGACTGTACAGGATGGTGGCCTGCCCCCTTGTTACCTGTGTTCACTCAGTCAAGGATGAAGCTGCGTTTCTAAGCAGTAGGAATATTTTTGGGAATTCCCATGCTTTAGTTAACTTTGTAGCATAATGCAGTACTATTCAAAGTGGTGGTCCTTGATCAGCTGCTGGTCCAAGGCAACTCCAGCATAGTCCAGGTTGGGATGCTTCAGGGACCAAGTAAGGTATTGGTCCCTGGCACATGGAATTGGGAAAGGTTGCCCATCCACCACATCAGATAGTTTGAGAAGCACTGACATAATGGACATCCTTCCTCACTCTTGCGAGCTTAACACAACTTGAGGGAAGATCCATGTGCTTCTCTAGCTCCTAGTTGAAGGTGAACATTAGAATGGCTATGGTCCTACAAGATGTAGCATGTGTCACCAACTGCACAAATTAGTCCCTTTTACCTCTGGAGTAAGAAGCTAGAATGATTTACATGGTAACAAATGTACACTGAGTTCCTTGGCTTCCTAGCACCCAAATGAATTCTTACTTTCCTCCCTTCCACGTTTGCAGCCAGAAGGGAAGGGAAGTCAGTGTCCCCAAGTAGCACTGTGTGTCTGAAGCACTTTCGGGTATCTTGTCCCCATCGCTTTTTGGAGCTGGGGAAGCAGCACTAGGGATAATTTCTGGCCTCAAGCAGAAATACAGGGCAACGTGAGGTACCAACAGCTCAGTTCTGTGCAGATCTACTCTGTGGTAAGTCCCATGGATTTAGATGAGGCACTGCTAGATAACTGAGGCCAGGCCAGCCAACACTTAGGGACTTGTGATCATGCAGTCTGAAGCGTCATTCTTTTTTCCCTGGGATAATGTTTTGCTGCACATATATTACTAAAGAGAGGAGAGAATCAGTGCTGCCTTTGCCCCTCATTCCACCAAGTATGGAACAAGGATGCAGCCAACATAGGAGCTTCATTTTTCAAGGCACACTTCAGCCTCTTTCCTGGAGCAGTATTGGCCCTTGGCATGCAATTTAGAAGGTGCTGAACTAGGAGTATTATCAAATAGTTCATGAGAGAGGAAAGTGATCTCTTAAGACAGGTGGCAATGGGAATTCAATAGTAAAAATTAGTTGTGTCTGTAAGATTCAATAAGTAAATTTAGAGATGTAGCGTTTCTAGAAATTTGAAGTTATGGAGAAAAAATACTCATTTTGGGGGGGGGGTGGAATTCAGTGGGGACGGGTTAAATATGGACACAATACTGGCTTTGCTGTCAAACCTAAGCTTATTTTACTGTTTTAAGAACATAAAATTCATCATTGATCTATCAGTTGTCCTATTTAGTGTATTTATTAAATTACATATCAATCCAAGGGATGTTTACGCAGAAAACACACCCATTTGGTTTTACTCCCAGGTGAGGAGACAGGAAATGGAAGAGTCAAGTTCTGGCGCTATTTATTTTGTTATTGCTCTTCACATTTCAGAGTTTAAAAAAAACCAACAGTTTCAAACAGGCTGTGAAGGTTGTAAATTAACAGAAATTTCTTTCTGTGCCTCTGCATGATACTCCCATCATTCCCGATAGCAGTATTCCAAACAGAAAGAAAATTCTGGGATTTTCACAGAACAATGCTTTTGGGGAACCTAGAAATTTGCAAGTGTTTACAACTCCTAAATGAGTGCTTAACTCCTAACAATGCATACTATTGCCCAGTAAGCACTGGGTCTTGTATGCTTTTTCTGGCTCATCATGCTGCTTCCTGCTCACACATAGGATTGCATCTCTAAAAGTATTGGTGCATTTAACTAATTTCAAAGAGTAGATGATAGAGTTTTTTCAGTGTTCCCCCAAAATTTTCCTTTGGGAGGGGAGAAGGAGGAGACAGATAATGTCCCCATTCAATAATTCTCAGCTTTTTTCCATTTGGTTTCACATATCTATCTACAGTATAGGTCTTACGTAATATATTATTACATTGTACAATGGTATGCCATTATTAGTATGCATAAATTTTAATTATGCATCAGTTGCTTAAAAATACGCTGGGAATATTTTAAAAAAATAAATCTAGATCAACAGTTGAGCTTTTAACTGAGGGTGCAATTTGAAAATTGTGAACTCATTGTATCAGTGCATGGTTTCTAAGGAAGGGATAACATGAATTGCAAATCCCTCCACTCCGCCAAGAGCTTAAAATACTGTAGGTCTGTTTGACAGATTGGTGTATGCCCCCTCCTCACATGCAAGATTGGACATGAATGATCAGCTGTATAAAGCTACATAAAGCTGAATTTCAAATGGTGGGTGGAAAATACTCACTTGGATGTGGGGAGTGTCAATGCAGAGACTTAATTAGTAATATGGCATGCATATATTCGTTAACTTTTGATTTCTTTTGTACTTTATTCCAAATGTTTTCTGGGATATGACAATACAACTGCACAAGTAGGTTGCTAGTTTTGTATTATCTCTGAAATTCCCATAGTTGGAGAGAAAATAATCCCCACACACTGGCAGTCTTAACTGCTGTAAACTGTCTCCACATATTCGCATTCCCTTGGTAATCTTGGTAGCACTTGGAGGGCAAGAGACATTAACATTGGCTGTTTGGGCATATTATGTGCGGGCATATTATGTGCAATGTTCTTGTACGTATGTATTTTTTCATTTCTGCCATACCTATTTTGAATAGGTGATTTCCTATATCATACCTCTGTCAAGCTGTTTTTGCCATCTGGCACTCAAGAAAAGCAAGTATATTATTATGGAGCTGACAGAACTTGGGATTTCTGAATCATGGCCATTTCTTCCTTCAATCTAGTTTTCTCCAAGGGATTGTTTGGTGATCAATATACAACATGATTTCCTCATGTTTGCTATTTTGAACGCCTAAGGACAGTGTTAGAAACGGAGATATGAGAGCTAGGAGCTAAAGGGCACCTTAAACCTAAGTTATTGGCACAACAACAGAATATCTCGGTGTGCGTTTTATAACAAGAATACAAAGCTGAAAGTGAATGAACTGCAGCTAAAATATTACGTTCATTTTTCACATGGTCTAGACCAGGGACGTCCAACTCCCAAGAGACTGTGATCTACTCTGGGGGGGGGGGCTGACAGTGATCTAACCATTTTAGGGGGGCAGGAGTGGGTCAGACTTCTGAGTGCAAAATTAAAATAAATTGCTCACCAATAACAGCTGCTAAGAGACGAATGCAGTGCTACAGCAGACAACTAAACGCGATGCAGAGAAAGACCATGAGGGAGGGGGCGGAAACATAATTCTAAACAACGCGAGCAATAGGGATCCCGCGATTGATCGACAACAATCATTCGGGGAATCGATCTGTCGATCACGGTCGACCAGTTGGACACCCCTGATCTAGTCCTTCCCCTGCCCACCCCTAATATACTTGAGAGGGTCTCTTCTCCAATCTTCAGAGAGTAGTTGGAAGTGGAAAGGCAGAAAAAGGTCCTTCTTTCCTTCTACTTTGTAGTTTTAATGTGAAGTCTTAGGTGCAGTGCTGTGCCCAGAGCTCAGAAACTGCTTGCACTAATGAAATTACCTGTCACAAAATGCGCCTGAACCATGGGAGTTTCGGACACTGCCTAAGGAGTGCTTCCAAAACTCTGTCTGCTATTCTGCACTTGACTCTTGAACTGCAGCAGTTTTAGCATGACACTAATATACTGGTTTCAAGCCAATGCGTAGGGAAAATTTGGGAAAATAATAATCCTTTTACACTAAATTGTGCATTACTGAAGTTGGAATGCTTTGAGGATGATGTGGATGTAGTACTTTGTTATCTGAATGTTCGGCTGTTAAGTGGAGCTTAAATTAAAGTGATTTTCAGTCTTATTTAAAGTGTGCTGTGCTTGATTTATAAAGTTCCAGCAATGCAATAGGCATTTGTATTAGTGAACAGTAAACACAAAGTTTCAACCTAGCTTTATCAAGAGCAACTCTGAAACTTTTGCACAAGTATGTTTTTGCACATGTATGTTCTGCTGTCTATAATGAAAGTCAAAATCATGCATGGATGTAATTGTTAAATAAATGTTTCAGATTTAGCATCTGAAAAATGCTCAAGCTGCTATTAACTGTTGTTGTTGAATTGCTATTAACAAGGCATATATAACTCACTGGTCTTCAACTAATGGCTTAGGACCCACTACTGGGTTGCTAACTGATCGAAGGTGGCTTGCAGCAGCTGCACTACCACAATATAAAGTGAAAATTTTGCCATTTGTAGTAAAATTTAAGAAATGGGTTCCCAAATGCATGTTTCAGTTGAAGGTAGGCCCCAGGTCTGAAAAAGTTGAAGACTATTAATCTAACATGTATGCAAGTAATTTAAAAAGCTAAAGAAGCTCATCCTTCTATCTTCTGTGTGCCTTCCCAAAATTCATTTTTAAAGCTTACTTTTTATACAATATATTTTAATACCCATCTGTACAAAGCGAATGGCAATAAGCTATTTGGAACAAAATAGCAAACAATTATTTCAAACAAAAGGATTTAGAATTCATTGCAAAAGAGATTTGGAATTAACTTCATTGACCCAGAAGGGTTCTTTTTACAATAATTTGTTCTCTCACTGAGCAAAATACGAAATTTTCCATGAGAATCGATAAGTCCTGTAGACCTAGAATCGAATAGTAGTATAACTGTTAAAATACATCTTTTCAAATGATTTTGTTTTGTAGCATAAAATGGGGAAAAAGCAGAATGGCAAAGGCAAAAAAGTTGAAGAAACAGAACCTGAAGAATTCGTTGTGGAGAAAGTCCTGGACAGGCGTGTAGTTAATGGCAAGGTTGAGTACTTCTTGAAATGGAAAGGATTTACTGAGTAAGGAGCTTCATCCAGAACTACTATTTTCAGTGCTTGGTTGGTTGGGGGTGTAGGCCACAATTCCATGTGTAGAGGTGAAAACATTTTGAAAGACTCACATAGCCAAAAAGAATCACTTTTCCCTGTAAAACTCTGACTGGCCTGTTTAGAAATGATTTAAATTAATAATAGCTGTGTGGTGGGCTGCAGTAAAAAAATAAAAGCAGCTCTGGCTGTGTGGACGCCTCTTCAGCCCATGCTACCAATGGCAAAACCTCCCTTCACTATTGGCAGTATGTGTTCTTTGACACCCGACTGTAACTACATTGGTACCTCGGGTTACAGACTCCACTAACCCAGAAATAGTACCTCGGGTTAAGAACTTTGCTTCAGGATGAGAACAGAAATTGCACAGCGGCAGTGGGAGGTAAAGTGGTACCTCAGGTTAAGAACAGTTTCAGGTTAAGAGTGGACCTCCAGAACGAATTAAGTTCTTAACTAGAGGTACCATTGTAATCCAAAAGCTGCTGATTGAACTAGAAATTAAAACTGAATATAGTCAAGAACCATGCTGCCATCTTTGTTAACACACATTAGTCACTTTAGAAAAGGTTACAAATCTTAACTACAAAAATGATCTGCTTTTTTCTTCTCAGTCAATTCTATACATCTTGCTGAAAATGTTTCTTAGTGTTCTGATCCTTGTTGCGTGCAAGACCTCTTCTCTCACCCCATCTAGTTTGCAAGGTTTTATAAAGTGTAACATAGTCTCTCCCAGTTATGCATAATTAACAAGCATATGTTTTTCTAGAACCTTGCTTTGTTATTGAGCTAAACATGCTACTTCTTTACTATAAAAAGCAATATAGCAGCATAGACCAAAGTAAGCATTCCAAGGTTTTTAAAAAGAAAAATCCAGTTTACCAGGAACAGAAGAATATTGATTCATTTCTCTCTGGCACTTGTGAAAGACTAGAAACTCAACCTAAGTCTAGAAACATCCAAAAAATTCTTTGTCCTTGTGTGCAATTCTGAATGTTTGCAAACTGAACATTACTATAGGGCTCAATTGACCTATATAGCATTGCTTATGTTACTATTTGTGGACTCTGAAATAATAATTCAGCTCATTTAACAAACCTTACTGTCTACACCTGGGTAACCCATGACCATTTTTCGATAATCTTAAGTCTAAATGATTGTACACAAGTAGGTTGGAAATATTTTTACAGAATCTGTTGTGACCCAAGTTGGCCCACATAAAATTAAATTGCAGAGAAATATGACTTCAGTGTCTTTAATAACTGAGCACAATTTAGCATTTTGTTAGGGTGGGTGGTTTGACTTTATAGAGTTTGGCCATCTGATCCAGATTTCTAATTACTTCCATTCCTTTTTTTCGTGAATTTTGTTTTAGTGCCGATAACACATGGGAACCAGAAGAAAACTTGGATTGTCCAGAGTTAATAGAAGCTTTTCTGAGTTCCCAGAAAGCTGGTAAAGAAAAAACAGAGGGCGCCAAAAGAAAATCTCTTTCTGATAGTGAGTCTGATGACAGCAAATCAAAGAAAAAAAGAGAGTCTGTAAGTTGGTTTGGTGTTTGGATTTCTCCTAAAATACATTGATGAGGTGTAGTGGTTAGTGTGTTGGACTAGGGTCAGGAACACCCAGGTTCAAATGCTTGTTCAGCCATGCTACTCATCCCAACCTATTTCATGGAGTTGGGAAGATACCCTGCAGGTGTGGGAGGAGCAGGTGTGCTAGGCATGGTGGTGACCTGGTGGATGGGCTACAACTTCCATCATCCTGTCCAATGGTCATGATTGCAGTACTGAGGAGTTTTGAGCCCGACAAAATCTGGAAGGCTATAGGCTCCCTATTCCTGATGTAACATATCCTTAGTTCCGTGAACAAAGGTTGGTATAATATAGTGGTTAGCCATGCAGCTTTTAACATGTGATGAATACAAACTTAAGTATCTCCTAAGAGCTGTTATAGCCCAGTTTTGCAAGCTGCTTGTACTAGGTTACATCTTGGTAGCCTCTTTAACATTCAGTCTGAAAAGTTTCTAAAAATGTCTTCTGATCTGCAGAAAGTTAATTCTTTAGTACTGTGAAGTTATCAGTATGTTCATGGAAAGTGAAATGAAACAATTGATGGGTAAAAGAACTGTGAAAGCTTGGTGTAATTTATTATTATTTTTTGCTGACATTCTGGAAGACCTTTGAGGGGGTTTGTGTGTTCTATGGCAGCTTTTCTACAATAGTTGGAACGTATTTAAATGTTACTCCATATTTAATCAAACAGGTTGATAAACCCAGGGGATTTGCAAGAGGTCTTGATCCTGAGCGAATAATTGGAGCCACAGACAGTAGTGGGGAACTTATGTTTCTTATGAAATGGTAAGTGGTAGAATGGAAATTTCAGCAGCAGTGCAAAGTGTGTCTTAGACTGACCTTGATACAGAATATAATTTTCCTGTTATAAACTGACTGATAGGATGGAAAGACTATTGGTGGTTGGGTTGGTCCTCCCTCTGAGCATTGGTAATTTTGGTCCTTTACTACTTAAGGAGTTTAGAAAACTTAAGGGCACTCTTGTTGCTGTTTAGTACCAAACTAGTACTAGGTTTTAAACTGAAGAGAGCCCTAGCCTATTTTGTTACCACCTCTATCAAACTTAAACCACTATTGCTGGTATTTAGTTTTTACTGTACTTTTATGTATAATTATTTAAATTGTTACAGTGTAAGACTGAATTTCTACTCCAAAGACCATAGCTACACACTTGCAGCTCAGTTTTATTCATGTGTTCTTGAAACAAAGGCCTAGTTACTCCTGCAGCATTAGTAGCTACATTCAGAAATCTCCCCCAACAGTTACTATTGACTACTTTACCTCTCAGTTTCAATTGACTGCTTTACTGGTGGTATAAAAACCCAGTGAACAGCAACTTAGGTTTTGTTACAAAAGGGAAGAGATACCTAGTATGCCCCCCCCCTCCTTTGAAGAGCGGCTACTACCCAAGATTCTCAGTTAAGCAAACTTTGAATAATTAGAGCAGGAATTCTTAATTCCTTTGACCCTTTTAATGATAAGTCTATAACAGGGGTCAGCAGCCTTTTTCAGCTGTGGGCCGGTCCACTGTCCCTAAGACCATGTGGTGGGCCGGACTATATTTTTTGGGGGGGGGGTGAATGAATGCCTATGCCCCACAAATAACCCAGAGATGCATTTTAAATAAAAGGACACATTCTACTCATGTAAAAACATGTTGATTCCCGGACTGTCCGTGGGCCGGGTTGAGAAGGCGATTGGGCCGCATAGACCCCTGGTCTATGATAATCATGTGCATGCTTGCCTGGGAATAAAGGTCTGCTGCATTAAATCAGACAAACTTTTGCATAAATATATCTAGGATTGGGTTGTGTGCATAACTACTACTGAAAAGGTCGAGTAGCGGTACTTCAGACTGCAGGCTCACGAAATCCTGAATGCATGTTCTTTTCTTAAAACAGGAAAGATTCTGATGAAGCAGACCTGGTGCTCGCCAAAGAAGCAAATGTTAAATGCCCTCAGATTGTAATTGCTTTTTATGAAGAACGACTAACCTGGCACTCATGCCCAGAGGATGAAGCGCAATAATTGTTTGGGTTATCCCCCTCCCCCCCTTTTTTTATATATGTATGATTATAACTTACCAGAAATGTTGAAAGCTACGTTTTAATGAGACAAGTTTGATTATTTTTGAAGTAATGTGTTTTGCATAAACAGAAAGAAAAAAAAGAGTTTGTGCTGTTTGCTTTGTTTTATTACAGGAGAGCATTTGGTACTGCTTTCTTCATTTTAGGCAAAGTGTTTTCTAAAACTTGATAGTTAATAGTGAACCCTAATGGCAGATTGATCAAATTCACAAGTGTTTTTGTAGTTCTATACGACTGTTGTGCATGCATCTTTCCCCCAGTTTAGTCCTTTCAAGTCTTTAGTATTTGTGGCTACTTGGTTCTAAAGGGACCAGGTAAAAACTTTTTAGTAAGTGGAAGGTGCAGGCTGTATATTATTTACTTTATTGTAAATACTGGTGAACACTTATCAATAAAATAGTTTTATATTATTGTTCCTTGTTTTCCAAACAGTGATAAGCTTAAGACTCTTAAGAAAAATAGCATCCTCCAATAAAAGCACTGGCACAACGTTCACCAAACAGAATTACTGCAATGAGATTTTGCATGGCCCCTACAGTTTGGCCCACAACTTTCCTTGGCTTGTGTCTTAGAATAAACTAACTTTTGTTTCAGGTGGCCATACAAATCTCCAGTAGCATGCTTTTAAGTTTGACCCAACTGGATCATGAGCAATATTACATTTCTCAGTTTCTAGAAGGTCAGTGTCCAGACTTGGTTGCCATTTCTCCAGTCAAAGCAATTTGGTTTCTAAGGTGTATACACCGGATTGAGATGAGTTTGGCATAAGTGTGTGAGAGGATACAAAGCCATGTTTTTACCTAGGGCCATACTACAGACTGCTCTGGCATGATGTGTGCAACACAACAGCATAGCTCAGCTAGTTAGAGCATGGTGCTGATAACACCAAGGTTGCAGGTTTGATCCCCGTACCTGCATTGCATGGGGTTGGACTAGATGACCCTCAGGGCCCCTTCCAACTCCGTGATTCTATGCAATATGGGCTAGTTCCTAAAAACATACAAATTGTTGATTTTGTGCAGTGACTTCATGAGAAACAACCCAGCATGTATAATAGTGCTGTGAAAATGACTTTTTTCTAAAGTGAGCTAAACTCACTGTCTCTCGCTGCTTTAACTGCAGGTGGAGCAAATTTCTGGATACTCTTTTGCCTTGCATTACAGAAGAAGTGTATACCTACGTTCACATATGGCCTTTACACAGTACAGTCACACCTTGGAATTCGAACAGCTTTGTTGCTGAACGTTTTGGCTCCCGGATTATTGAAAACCGGAAATGGTTGCTCCGGTGTTCAAACGTTCTTTTGGAAGCTGAACGTCCAGTGGGGCTTCCGCGGTGATTGGCTGCAGGAGCTTCTTGTGGCCAATCGGAAGCCACGCCTTGGTTCCCAAATGTTTTGGAAGTCAAACAGATTTCTGGAACGGATTCTGTTCAACTTCCAAGGTACGTCTGTATATGTGAATAGCAATTTTGAATAGTTCCCTCCTTTACACGCACATGGAAATACTAGCAATGTGTATACACACATACACATGTGTATAAATATATAATTTGGCCATTCAAGCCACTGATACAGTAGCTTTATGCTTTCTAATTCATTGAATTGTAATCACAGCAAAGGGGCTACACACTGGCTGAATCATTATATCCCCTGCCAGTCTGTCTTGTCCATATGATGGTATTCTTCCAATATTATAATTACAATGGTGTGAAGAAGAGAGCTGGATTGCACTCATGCAGGTAGAACTATCTATTGAAACTTTGACATAGGCCACAGCAGAGGAAAATGTCTGAAGAGGGGAACCTGTATACATGTGGATTTCTAGTATAATTTTGAACCCTGTGTTCTTACGGTTCTTAATCATACTGACCTCTCTTCAGACCCCACCAGTGTGGAATATGGCAGAGATGTGATGAGGCATCACCATTGCAGTCCTTTTCTTTACATGATTATAATTGTATTATGGGATGAATGCAACTAATAAAACTATTATTTTTTAAGTAATAAAATATTTTTTTTAAAATGGGGATAATCACCATCATAAGCTGTTATGTATTCCTCTTCTGCAGGTGATTATTCATCACAAGCTGTCTTTACTGAGCAGGTTCCCCAATGCACTGGTGTTACAGGAGTTGTACTGGTCCTATTTTTAAAATGGCATTCCATAAAATGCAGCAAAACCATTAGCCATAGAAATTGGGTTTCAACTATTTTTAGGATTGGTAGGTAAATGGCAGTTTTTGAAATAAAACTTGTTCCAGTCTCAATCTTGATAATATTCAATCAACATGATCATTTGAGAAAACAACTTTATTTTCTTTTTTAATAATACTGTAGCATATTAGGACCAAAATGCATACTAGGATGTCAGGGATTTACCTGCTAGTATGCACAGAATTTTCTTGGTAAGGATAGAACAAGCAACAAATAAATTCATGTAAAAAAATAATAATATCACTACTGCTGAAATGAGAGTGTTTAAATTTCAAGATGCCAACTTTACAATAGCAACTAAATTTAAAACGAGCTGTGCACAGGGCAGTGAAAAGTTTTTGAGATACCTGGACTGCCATTAAATTCCAGCTTCCTAGTAGACATTTTCATCTGCATTGCTACAGCCAGAAAAGGAAAGGATGCACCCAGTTCCTTATCTTTAGAAAAACTTTCTATTAATTCAATGTGTTACTGCTTGATGGGAAGATTACTGTAACTGGAGATGTAGTAAACTTAACAGTCTGAAGCCCCTTGGAATACAAGGTGGTAAATGTGAGCTTTTTTTTTAACTGACTTAAGTATTATTGTGCTTTCCCTTGTCGGGTCAGTACATGAGCTGGTTTTAACAAGAATTCTCAAAACTGGTCAAAGTGAGCTACAATACAGCAAGTATCTCCGAAGTGATTAAATGGCTAGAATGGAACATTTCATTTATGAGACAATTGAGTCTTCTAAATATGGTATTGGAAAAAATAAGGTTTTCATATGTGGAATTGACTCCCTACATTTCAATAAAACATTTCCTTGCTCCTGTTGTTGCTCCCATCCTTATTTTTCCCTGTCTTTTGGTGCTGCCCAACAGTGTTTGTGTTGCAGATATATCTGCTTTGGGACCCAAACCTTAAAAGTGTATGTATGAATGAACTGGTTTTACAAGTGAGCAGGTGAAAGTTGTGTGTGAGTAACCTGCTTGCTGTGTGCACAAAGATTAATTCCACCCATCTTGGGACAGGATACCTTCCTAAAACGCCATCTCCCATATTTTAGTGTCATGCAAAAGTCCTGTTTCACTTCAGCAGCTGCAGTTTCAAACCTGGCTAGTTGGGGGGGGGGGTGGACGGACAGGGAAGGCTTCACATTTCTAGATGGCAGGGTGCATGAATAAAAATCACATTCTTTTTGTGAACATGGAAAGGAAAAGCAATCTTGGCCACGGCATCTGTATAGTTTTCAATCTCTGGATGAGAATTCATTTTTTGCTGAAAGTTACGCAGGTGAGTGGTTATAGCAGAGAGAGGCTTGGGCCATATTGGTAAAGACTTAATTCTGCAACACCAGATAATTTACAGTTCTTCCCCTCCAGCCTTTGAATTAAATGGTAATTGCTACACAGTTGCTGCTTTCTGCACATGCAGACAAGCTCTTGTTTGTGCATGTTACTCTGCTAAGTGCATTTGATCATGCAGGGTTGGGGAACTTTATGGTGATTTATCAAATAGTACCTTGTAGGATACGAACAGGCAACCAACAAGAATGTGGTTTGCAGAATAAGATCCAAGAACATAGCCTTATTTGTTAAATTACATTACCAATATTTTATTATATATATATATATATATACTATATATATATATATACTATATATATATATATATATATATATATATATATATATATATATATGGTTTAAACCAGGGTTTCCCAAACTTGGGTCTCCAGTTATTGGACTACAGTTCCCATCATCCCTGACCACTGGTCCTGATAGCTAGGAGTGATGGGAGTTGTAGTCCAAAAACAGCTGGAGACCCAAGTTTGGGAAACCCTGGTTTAAACCAAAATATTTAATGGCATCTGAATCCCTGCCCCCTCCTTGTTAAGATGGTTCATTTTTGTTCAGCTTTGTTCTTTGTAAAGCAAGGATCTGCCCATGGCACTGCATTATTCATCATGCAAAATAAATGGAAGCTCTTAATAGCCCTTTGTGTTATTGCACCTTCATTCCAGATGCCCAAATCCTTTAAAATGTTGCACACTTCAGATTTGGGAGCGGGGAGCGGTATTTGTGTGACGTTATTGATAATCTCCCATCCTGACATCGGGATGTCAAGGGCTGATTTTATAATGACTGAGATAAGCAGAAGGCAAACCAGCGTAATCTTCATTTCTGACCGCACCCCCCGCAGTCCTGGAAAGACTGCATGCTGTAAAAGATGCATTGTTATATTTTTATGGAGAGAAGATCGGTTGATCTGACAAGTTCAAGGACCAACGATCATATTTCCAGCAGCTCTCCCCACCCCCCTACCCGCTCCCATTGCTCTTTGCAGACCGGCATTTCCGCATGCGCGATCTGCTCTTACCTCTCCTTCCTCTGCGGCTGCTCCATCGCAAGCCCGACCAATAAGAGATCGCCTGCGATGACAGGAAGTAGGTCCCTTCCAGCTCCCGATTCTCTTCCTAGATCTGATCCCGGAGCCTGAATTCACATGCAACCCGGTCCCATGCGCGTTTGCTCAGCGGTGAAAGACACCGAGGTCTGTGGCGCCTGCTCCCAAGTAAATATACATAGGGGAGCAAGAAGAAGCCTAGCTGGCTGGATTTTTATTTTTTTTTAGTGTTGCACCAAGCGAAGGCAGAACGGGACTCAGGGGACGGCAGTTTAATCTTGGCAAACCATTGACTCGAAATAATGACTTTTTATCTATTTTTGCTCATGCTGCAGAAACATCAGCAAGAAAATACGGTACTAACGCATTGGGAAGCCACGCCCACCCGGTCCGGAAAGGGTTAAGATGGGCTGTGTGACATTTGCCTATTCCTCAGTTGGTTAAGCTTGTAAAAAACAAAAGTCGCTCCATGTCAAAAACAAGGATTCAGAAGAGTTGCATGCGCTCCGCTATGAATATGTGTCTCATCCCAACTCTGCTTAAAAACCTCAAATGAAGGAGAGTCCACAACGTCCCAAAGAAGTCCATTTGGAACAGCTCTTACTATCAGAAAATTCTTCCTTATGTTTAATAATAATAATAATTTTTTATTTATACCCCGCCCTCCCCAGCCTGAGATGGGTTCAGGGCGGCTAACACCAATAAAATTACAGTAAAACATAATTGGGGGGAAACAAACAAAAAACAAACAAAAAAACTATTTATACGGGTTAAAATACAATTTAAAATGCAGCCTCATTTTAATAGTAGCCCAAAAATCAAAACCTTAAGGAGAGGGAAACATAAGGGTCAGACTGAGTCCAAACCAAAGGCCAGGAGGAACAGCTCTGTCTTGCAGGCCCTGCGGAAAGATGTCAAGTTCCGCAAGGCCCTAGTCTCTTGTGACAGAGCGTTCCACCTAGTTGGGGCCAGTACCGAAAAGGCCCTGGCCCTAGTTGAGACCAATCTAACCACCTTGCTGCTTGGGACCTCCAAAGTGTTGTTATTTGTGGACCGCGGGCCATACCAGGAGAGGTGGTCCCATAGGTATGAGGGTCCTAGGCTGCATAGGGCTTTAAAGGTCAAAACCAGCACCTTAAACTTGACCCTGTACTCCACCTGGAGCCAGTGCAGCTGGCAAATCACTGGATGAATGTAATCCCGCGGCAAGGACCCCGTAAGGAGCCTCGCTGTGGCATTCTGCACCCGCTAGAGTTTCTGGGTCAGCTTTAGTGGGAAACTCCTTTCTTTTAACTTGAAGTATTGGTTTGTGTCCAGTGAGAGTGTGCTATGTGTGTGACAGAGAGTGTCTGTGCTGTTGCCACCTTGTATATTGGCGTAGTTTTGTATATTTTCCCTCGTACTGGGGGGACAGCAATGAGAGCCCTCTCCCTGATAGAGTATCATGATATGTCCCTCTGCCTGCTCTTTGTGTCATGCCGCACCCCCACACCCCCAGCAGCCATTTTCTGACTGTCGCCCATAGTACTTTCTCGAAATTGAAAATATGCCCGCTGGTCCTAAAAAAGGTTGGTGACCCATTTGTTGAATCAACGTTTGTGCTTTCAGAGTCTGTAAGCTTGGAGTTTACAGAGAATTATTTACAGTGCAGCAAGGGAAAGGCCGGCTAAGAAGTCTACACTACACTAGTTGCTATTGCAAGCATTTTTTTGCTCTAATTTGTTTGTTTTCATTTTTGGACAGTTTTAAAGACAGTTGACTCAGCAGTGTTAATTGCAACTTACAGGCAAAGAGCATATCTGTTTTACTTTTATGTGGATTTAAAAGGGCAGGCACTTATGAGAGCAGCTGCCTTGGCTTAGCGTTTCGCTGATGAGGAATGGTCCTCTTCTGAAGGACAGTGATGAATAGTGTGGACTCCCAGGAAACATGGCGAACTTTCCTATGAGGGAAGGTTTTGTGTTTCTCCCCCTCACCTTTCCTCAGTTGGCAGCCAGGGTATCCCACTGGATGACAGACAATAAAAATCCTCTTTGAAATTTATTGCTACAGATCCCAATAAGATGAAAGTGAGATCTGGGGTCTTACACAGTACCAACCAGTCGTCAACAGGTTCACCATACCCATTGAGTCAATCACCCATCTCCTACTACCCTTCTGAGAAAAACCCCATTCCATCATCCCACTATATATACCTGTAAGGGTCTGGTGACTTCTGTTTCAGTGTATCTGAAGAAGTGTGCATGCACACGAAAGCTTATACCCAGAACAAATTTAGTTGGTCTCGAAGGTGCTACTGGACAGGTTTTTTTATTATTTCCAGTACCAACATGGTCACCGCATTAGTTCAGACCCAAAATGCTTCATACAAAATCCTCTAAAACTCCATTTACAATTTTAATTCAGAAATCTATGCTGGACGATTGTGACTCAGCAACTGGAGCCCAGAGAGGTGGAGGATATTTATTCATTTCATAAAATTTCTATACCACTCGATTATAGGCAAAAGCCTCAGAGCTTTACTACTGCAGCAATAGGTAAAAAAAAGGTAACGGACCCCTGGACGGTTAAGTCCAATCAAACGTGACTGGGGTTGTGGTGCTCATCTCACTTTCAGGCCGAGGGAGCCGGCGTTTGTCCACAGACAGCTTTCTGGGTCATGTGGCTAGTATGACTAAACTGCTTCTGGCGCAACGGGACACCATGACGGAAACCAGAGTGCACAGAAACTCTGTTTACCTTCCCACCGCAGCGATACCTAGTTATCTACTTGCACTGGCGTGCTTTTGAACTGCTAGGTTGGCAGGAGGTGGGACAGAGCAGCAGGAGCTCACCCCACCAACATTCCGATTGCCAAGCCCAAGAGGCTCAGTGGTTTAGACCACAGCGCCATCCGCAATAAAGCAGGCTTGCTCAACAGGAAAACCTGACACTTTGAGGACGAGGTCTGCATTTTCATCCAGATGTGTCTTGTTTGCTGTCAACGTTGGAAAGCTGGCTGGAACGCGTTGCTTGTTATCCTTTGCAACGAGCTATTTCAGCCGCATGATGGCAGATTCATTCATGGTAGGCAGTGCCAGCAGGTGGCACTCTTCGTTAGAGTCAGGTCTTGCCATCCATTGGCACCCCAGTTGTTCTTCAACAGAGGCCTAGGTATACTTTGTGCTGATGAAGAGGAAGACTCACTGGGGATTTCAGGAGAGAAGTTCTGCTACCTGTCCCAGGGTTGATATACTTCCGGACAGAACTGTTCTAAAATTCTTTTTTCAAAGTCAGCCGGTGGGGCAATATTTTATTACTTTTAGTCTGATGTTTTTGTTCTAGACCTTTGGGGCTGAAACATTTGAAGGCTTCCTCCTTTGTGTATATGTTGCATTTACACCCCAACTTTCCAGCAATGAGCACCGTCCCCACTTCCTCATAATCTTAATGTCCACAGCACCCCTGTGAAGTAGGTGAGGCTGAGATACATTGAGTTGTCCACAATCACCCAGTGAGCTTCATCATGGCTACATGAGAGTTTGAACCTGGGTTCCACCATAGTCCGTCACTCTGACCTACATATTGCAGAAGCCAGGGTTTGGTTGTAAATAGTCAAGAAAGTGTTGTTTTGGGAATACACCATTAATAGTTTTCTCTGTACAATCAGAGAAACAGAAGACTCATCATACTTCCAAAAGTAATTCTTTAATTATTTCTCATCATACTTCCATTTGTCTATAATGCAGCTAAATTAGGTATGATGTGAACTGTAGTCCAACAATATCTAGAGGACCTCAGGTCTGAAGAGCTCAGGGCCCTCAACTCTCTTTTAGGTGCTCCTTGTTCAACCAGCATGTAAGAAAAGGTTAGACAGTTTTCTTACTATTGCAACAGAGGAACTGTGGATCTGATTGTTCCAGTACTGTACCTAGTCATTAGATTTATTCCTCAGCAAAGTTAGACTGCATGGGACACTGAGTTTAATCCCCTTTGAGACAAATAACTACCTGCATCAACTACCTGGTAAACAGGCCAAAAATGTTTGCAGCTCCTTTGATCTCTTGGATGGCATTGTAAGCTGGAACTGCAAGAAGAAGAAGAAGAAGAAGAAGAAGAAGAAGAAGAAGAAGAAGAAGAAGAAGAAGAAGAAGGAGAAGAAAGAAGAGGAGGAGGAGGAGGAGGAGGAGGAGGGAGGAGGAGGAGGAGGAGTTTGGATTTGATATCCCGCTTTATCACTACCCTAAGGAGTCTCAAAGCGGCTAACAATCTCCTTTCCCTTCCTCCCCCACAACAAACACTCTTGTGAGGTGAGTGGGGCTGAGAGACTTCAAAGAAGTGTGACTGGCCCAAGGTCACCCAGCAGCTGCATGTGGAGAAGTGGGGAAGTGAACCCAATTCACCAGATTACGAGTCCACCGCTCTTAACCACTACACCACACTGACCCACTTTGCTTCTGAAAGTATAGAAATGTTAGGGGCTGCAAACATACTTTATCTTTTCTCTGCGAAACTCATTCATTGGGCCCATCTGCATTACACTTCCTTGTCATTTACATAAATCTTAGGGTTGCATTGGAAATAACCAGGGAGTCAAATCAATCTAGATGTTCTGGATCAAGAATACTAAACATACAATCCGTGGATTTTTTGGTTAAAGGTTGGATTAATCAAACCAAACAGGAATTTGAGGTAAAAACCCTCACTCTGAACTATTATTTCAAAGTTTAACCCTAACACGTTTAATTTTATGAAAATGTCACAAGCAAGCAGACCACATTCATATGTAGGCCACACGGAATTATGAAGAAATGCCAGATGATAATTATGCTTAATGAATGAGTTGAAGACTTAGTAGACATATTGAAATTATGTGTTTATTTTACAATCATGTTTAAAAGTTCTTGTGGCCTTTACAGGAAATCATCTTACAGCACAGCATGTTCCTGATATCAGAAATATTATAGCTGAACAGCAATATGTTGTTTATCATGTGTATTCCACCACCATCACAGCTAGCAGTGATCCCTGTGATTTGCGGGTGCTTTCTGGAATGAGACAGGTGCCTATTGGATAGTGCCTTTGGGACCCCAAGGGTCATCTAGTTGAACCCCCTACATTGCAGGAATCTCAGCTAAAGCATCCAGGACAGATGGTCATCTAACCTCTGCTTTAAAATCTCCAAGTAAGGAGACTCCATCACTTCCCAAGGGAGACCAGTCCACTGTCGAACCGCTCTTACCGTCAGAATTCCCCCCCCCCCCCCGATATTTAATTGGAATCTCCTTTTAACTTGAAGCCATTGGTTCAAGTCCTACTCTCCAGAGCAGGAGAAAACAAGCTTGCCCCATCCCTGACCCCTGGTCTTGCTAGCTAGGGGTGATGGGAGTTGTAGTCCAAAAACAGTTGGAGACCCAGCTTTGGGAAACACTGCTCTAGGATCTACTACCATAGTCTCAAAAGTTACACTGTTCGCTAATTATAACGAACCATCTCCTCCTCCTCCTCCTCCTCCTCCTCCTCCTCCTCCTCTCTTCTCCCTGATAATTAGTTGGCCGCTAAATATATCCATTCCATTGTTTATGGAATGGTCCATGGAACTGCTGTGTGTGTGCATGCGTGGGGGAAATTCTTGCAGAGCTTTCCACTGTGTGAACCCTGCAACTTCAAGCATGGATAGAATTAATCACACCCAAGTTTTTAATAGAATATGGGCGTCAAGGAACATTAACAGTCTTATAGGAACAAAGAATCATAGAGTTGGAAGGGACCATGAAGGTCATCAAGTTCAACCCATTGCAATACAGGAATCTTTTGCCCAATATGGGGCTCAAACCCATGACCCTGATACTAAGAGTCTCGTGCGCTACCTGACTGAGCATTGATATTTCTAGTTCTGGCGGTGAGCAGGTCTAATGGTTGCTTCTTCATGATACATTGTGACTATGTTCTGGAAAAGATCAGAAGCCTGTGCTTTTGCGGAAAGTGTGCTGCAAATTTCCGGTTCAATGTGACAAGCAAGACAGCAGGAAGCTTGTGAATTATACATAATAGAGCAGGTGGGTGATAATTACAAGACAAATAACGTAGCGTGAAGAATTATGTGTGGTTCAAAGGACTGCTTCCAGCAGCCATTGTTTCAGGATCACACAGTACAAGCTCTTCCTCATGCCACAATCGTTCTCTCTCTTGTGCTCTCTCTCAAACACATATAAGCTTCAGATGACATTAGCATCCTTGTGTAATCAACCCCCTTCCCCCAAAAATATACCAAGGCAAGTGAGCAGATAGTTCTCTTTAAATCAAGCACACGAGAGCTTAGGTGGGGTTTTTCTTTCATTTGCTACGCCAATTTGACTCTTTCTAGCTGAGAGATAATGGCGTGTGCCTCTAGGGGTGAACAGCACTGAAGTGACCTCCCTCAGGCACAACCCTGGGCAGTGTGTGTGGAGGTCCTGGGCTGCCCAGTCGACAAGACCCCCGCATCCTCTCGGCCTCACTGGTGTGGTCCAAAGGAAAGCAGCGCAATATGTTTGGCACCAGCTTTGCTGCAGGAGTTGTCAGAAATAATAATAATAATAATAATAATAATAATAATAATAATTTATTTATTTATACCCTGCCCATCTGGCTGGGCTTCCCCAGCCACTCTGGGTGGCTTCCAACAAAATATTAAAATACAGTAATGCATCAAACATTAAAAGCTTCCCTAAACAGGGCTGTCTTCAGATGTCTTCTAAAAGTCTGGTAGTTGTTGTTCTCTTTGACATCTGGTGGGAGGGCATTCCACAGGGTGGGTGCCACTACCGAGAAGGCCCTCTGCATGTTTCCCTGTAACCTCACTTCTTGCAGTGAGGGAACTGCCAGAAGGCCCTCAGAGCTGGACCTCAGTGTGGAGACACTAATTCAGGTATACAGTGGTACCTCGGGTTACGTACTTAATTCGTTCCGGAGGTCCGTTCTTAACCTGAAACTGTTCTTAACCTGAAGCACCACTTTAGCTAATGGGGCCTTCCGCTGCCTCCACACGATTTCTGTTCTCATCCTGAAGTAAAGTTCTTAACCCGAGGTACTATTTCTGGGTTAGCGGAGTCTGTAACCTGAAGCGTATGTAACCTGAAGCGTATGTAACCCGAGGTACCACTGTACTGGGCTGAGGCCGTTTAGGGCTTTAAAGGAAGTGTACAAAACACCATCCATCCATCTTAGGGACTCCACTCCGGATTTGTGTAGGGTTCACTCCCTTAGCCTTTTCTTCTCCTAAAGATATCTTGCAAAGCAGTAGAGGTTTAGGATCAGAATTTCCCCCCTCCTAGATGAGCTACCTTCCCAGGGTGACAAGCCCCATCTGCCTCGCACCTCCCTCTACAATGCGTGCAGAAACTGTTTTCTTGACCATTGGACCCACTATTGCTGTTGTCTGTTCAGTCTGCCGGTGCCTGCAGGGGAAGACCCTAACTCACCAAGAGTTTGATACCCTTTGGCTGCCCTCACCTGGTTTAATAGCTCAGTTCAAGCCATTCCCAGGATGTGGCCACTGTGGTATGCTGACAGCTTCTAGGAGCCACAGGTGAGAGCTGAATTGAAGGTGGGGCGCCCAGAAGGAGCAAGGTGCGTCCCCCACCTGGAGTTACTATCCCTCCCCAAACAATTGGTATGAAACTTGGCAGGCCAGGAAGATCATGACATGGTATGTTGTCGTAATTTGTTTCTCCATTTTAGATGCTTTCCTCAGGCCAGCAAACAGGATTTGTGGGCAGATTCGTGGTGATATGGCAGAAAGGTTTTGTTTGACATGAACTTCTGCATAACCCAGAGTTTGATGCAGGGCTATTCTGCATGCTTTTCAATGCCCTTTGTGAACTTTAGCAGAAAGTAACCAGCAAAACACAAGGGTGTCAGAGGTTGTACTTTAGGTATGACATTACGATTCATCTTGCATCTTTTTTACTCATGACAAAGATTCCTTTATTTTATTAAAACATTCTACAAACCAATGTAAAGCAAGCGGCAGCCTAGCACAAAATAACTAAGCAATCTAAAACCAGCATAATATTTTAAAACTAGCAGATTTAAATGAATATTTATACATTTGTAAATAAATTTGTAAGCAAATATTCTAAAATGGCAACGACCTAAGAACAATGGGAACAAATTAATTGCTGTGGATTTTTTTAAAATGGCTTTTAAAAAACAGGGCAATTGCATATCCCTAGAAAATTAGTTCTGTAGGGAAGGGGTTGTCCCTGAAAAGACCCATCACTCCTGCCCACCATCCTAACTGATCCTAAAGGTAAGCAAACAAGCAGGGCCTCAAAAACTGCTGAACGCATGGCCAGGTTCAAATGCCCTGAAAGTGTTTTGAAGAGACTACTGAAGAGCTGATCGAGGGCACCTCCAAAACCCTTTGCAACACTCTCTGCAAGACCCAGCTATCAGCCGATTGTCAGGTCTTGCAGAACAGTTTGCAATGGTCTTTGCAAGACTTTTGGTTCTTGAGAAGTCCCTGGCAGAGCATTCTGCAAGAACTCCACGACGTCTGCCGATCACCCAGGTCTTTCTTGCAGAGTGCTTTGAAGAGTTCTAGCACAGGCATCCCCAAACTCGGCCCTCCAGATGTTTTGGGACTACGACTCCCATCATCCCTAGCTAGCAGTACCAGTGGTCAGGGATGATGGGAATTGTAGTCCCAAAACAATTTTGGGGATGCCTGCTCTAGCGTATGTCTCTGCATGGCTTGATTTCAATTTGCATAGGCCAAAAGATGTCACCAGGTGTCATTGTGATGGACATATGGGTGGCCACGCCCACCTGCCAATTTTGTCACTGGTGGAGATGATGACCCGGCCTGCTTGGAGAGTCACTCACTGTGAGTGTGAACATTACTGAACTAAGTGGACTCAATTGTGTGATTAGGTCTAAGGCCGCCTCCACTATAGTTCTCTCTTTGGTCATTGCAGGAGGCAGGACTAAATGAAGGTTGTGACCTGATCCAGCAGGTCTTTCCTGTTCTCTAGAAACCTGCTAGTCTTTGAATACATAGTGGATAAGTCTATCAATGGCTATTAGCCTTGATGACTATATTATCCTTGCATTGTCGGAGGCAGTATGCCCCTGAGTAACTGTTGGCTAGGAATCACAAGTGAGGAGAATGATGTTGTGCTCATGCTCCCCATTAACATCTGGTTGGCCACTGTGGGAAAAAGATGCTGGACCAGATGGGACAGGACTTGGGAACATTTTTAAGGCCCTGGGGACACATTCTCACACATGGGCGACCTGGGGGCAGAGGAAAAATATAAAGGTGGTGGACATGGTCAGAGGTGCAAAAGTGGGAGGAGCAACTGATATGATCCTTGCCTTTGTAAAGTTGGCTACTTTCAAGCCAGGCAAAATTCAGGATTTTCCCGCACATACCTCTCTCTATCCAGGCAAGTTACATCCATTGTCCTAATGCAAGGACACATTATTCCCGGCAGGTAAAATCCCTGGGTGACTCTTATAAGAAAAACTGCTCCCTTTCCCTTATTATGGGGTATTTCAGAGCCCATATAGAGTGCTTAAGTGGGTTGCCTATCAGTAGAAGAAATAACAGAGGCCAACCAGAGTATATTGTCTCAAGGCAAATCTAAAAAAATGTAGTATAAACACTGACAACTGGGAAACACTGGTCTGCAAGCGCCCCAGTTGGAGAAGAGCCTTTACCAAAGGTGTCACGGGCTTTGAAGATACTCAAACTCAGGACACAAGGGAGAAACGTGCTAAGAGGAAGGCATCCTTGGCAAATCCACACTGTGATCAACTCTCGTCCGCAAACCAATGTCCCCACTGTGGAAGGATGTGTGGGTCCAGAATTGGCCTCCACAGTCACTTACGGACTCATTGTTAAAACCGTGTTTATGGAAGACAACCTTACTCAGCTACGAGTGATCGCCAAAGAAGAAAATTGAGAAGCAGTTTTATTCAAGGAACTGTTGCAATAGGATCCCCACAGGAGGGAGGAGAACCCTGAACAATGGTGCGTAAGCCCTTATATAGACTTTTAAATAAATAAATAAATAAATATAATAATAATAACAATTTATTATTTGTAGCCCGCCCATCTGGCTGGGTTTCCTCAGCCACTCTGGGTGGCTCCCAACAAAATATTAAACAGAAATTGTCCACCCTGTAGCCCAAGACCACCCCCCTAGAACATCATACATACATCACAGAAGGAGGCTGTCTACAGCAGAAATCTTGCCTCCCAGGATACCTGATAATGGTCACTGATTACATTACCCAGGCAATCTGGACATTCTTTTGTGATAGTTAATACTTTAGTTCCTGAATCCAGGTCACAGGCTCACCCTATTCATACACAAATGTGCCCTTAAGACAGGATTTGCAAGCAAAAAATGACAATGGGAAGGCTTTCCCCATTTGCCTCCATTACTGCAGAGGAATATTTGAGGTCATTGGGAGAGTCAAAAGGGCTTCAGGATTGCTCTCCCACACTATTTCAGACACATGGTTCATATATTGAGATATGTGAGCATTTATGAATATTTATTCTATATTTGAGACTTTAAAATTCTTATAACAGTGACCTTGGACCTTTCAGCCTAACTGGGTGGGGGGGGCGGTAATAAAAGGAGGAGAAACATGTACACCACCTTAAACTCCTTGGGCCAGAGGCACCAGCTTGCAAGGGAGACTGACGTTGCAGGGTGAGCATTGTACCTTCCCCCTAAGCTGTTCAGAAGCTTTTCAGGCCTTGGGCAGGAGGCACCAGGGGAACAGTTGGGGTACTAGCCTAGTTTCCATAGTTGTGACCGCAAGCCACTGGGGATGGAGCAAGGGAGGGCAAGGGCATGTCCTGGGAAGGAGAATGAGCCCTGAGGGCTGCATTTGGGTTGCGGGTGTGAGGTTCCTGATCCCTGCTATAGGCCTTTGGTCTGGACTCCTGAGGCTTCTGATGTCCTCAAGTGCCACAATCATCTTTCTGTCTCTATTTGGGGTACCACAAGAAAGTGGCTGTTTGTTGTTTGACTTTTCATTTTCTTTAACTGCACAATTGTGTATTGTATATATTTAAAAGAATGTGACGTCTGCTAAATATCTGCTTCTGATGTCCTCAAGTGCCGCAATCATCTTTCTCTCTCTATTTGGGGTACCGCAAGAAAGTGGCTGTTTGTTGTCCGACTTTTCATTTTCATTTTCTTTAACTGCACAATTGTTGCTTATTACGGTATATATATATATATATATATATATATATGGGACGTGGGCGTGGGTGGCGCTGTGGGTTAAACAACAGAGCCTAGGACTTGCCGATCAGGTCGGCGGTTTGAATCCCTGCGACGGGGTGAGCTCCCGTTGCTCGGTCCCAGCTCCTGCCAACCTAGCAGTTCGAAAGCATGCAAAAAAGTGCAAGTAGATAAATAGGTACTGCTCCGACAGGAAGGTAAACGGCGTTTCCGTGTGCTGCTCTGGTTCACCAGAAGCGGCTTAGTCATGCTGGCCACATGACCCGGAAGCTGTACGCCAGCTCCCTCAGCCAATAAAGCGAGATGAGCGCCGCAACCCCAGAGTCAATCACGATTGGACCTAATGGTCAGGGGTCCCTTTACACGTGTGTGTGTGTGTGTGTGTGTGTGTGTGTGTGTGTGTGTGTTTCTGCTAAATATCTGCTAAATGTGCAGCGCTAAAAAAGTGCCTTCTGCTAAATAAAGTATTTCCCCACTGAATTGATCTTCCCAAGCCTTCGGCGCCTCCTTATCAAACTTGCGGGACCCAGACAGGCTGCAATCCTGATTCCCTTTCATTTCCCCGCCACCCCCGCCTTCCTTCTGGTCTTTCTGATCAAGCCAGGCGCTCTCCCAGCCTCCTTCCATTGTTATCCCTCCCGCCTCCCCCCCCCGGCTCCTCGGCGTAATCGTATCACGTGACGCCGCCCTCCGCGGCTCCTCCTCCTCTCGCTGGCGATCACGTGTCTGCGAGCTCTTCGCTCCTGCCCCGAAGCCGCCTCGGCTGCTGCTTCTTATTCATTCGTCGGCGCGTCTTAGCGACGGCAGCGCAGAGTTTCGGGCTACTGCTGCCGCCGGCGGTCTCATTGCGGGAAACGGCGCCCAGGTAAGTCCCCCGAGAAGCAGCCCCACCAGGCAGGGCAAAAGCGCCTCGGTTTGCCTCGCGGTTTCGGTTTCTACGGGAACGAGGAAACCCAGCAGGGTGGGCTTTGGCCGCTGATGCTGCGCGGGATGAACGTCGGAACCGGGTCTTTCCCCGATTGCTGGTCCTGGAGGTGGTCTCTCCCCCGCCGTCACCCCCCCCCCCAGGGGGTTGAGGCATCGATCTCTCCCCGACCCGCTTCAGACCGCTAGCGATGCCTCCTTGGAAGGCAGCGGCAGGAATCATACAATTGGAAGGGACCTCTGAAAGTCATCTAGTCCAACCCCTCGCAGGAATCGTTTGCCCATCGTAGGGCTCAAACCCACATCCTCCGGTCCTGAGTGCAGTTAGGGCAGGAGGCTTTAAGAAGAGCCCCGGGGGATCTTTTTTTAAAGAGATCTGGTGGCTTTCCGGCAAGGGTGCCTTTGTTTTAAGCGCGTTGCTGGTGCCCAGGGTGAAAAAGTGAATACAGAATACTACTACTAGTAGTAAATAATAATAATAGTTGTAGTAGTAGTAGTAAATAGTAGTAGTAGTAGTAGTAGTAAATAGTAGTAGTAGCTCTGTCGGTAGAGCATGAGAATCTTAATCTCAGGGTCATGGGTTTCAGCCCCATGTTGGGTGAGGGGTTTGGACTAGATGATCCTGGCAACCCTTTCCAACTCTTATGATTCTATGAACAACAACAACAACGCTGCCTTTGCTCGTCCTGCTGGGACGTCACTGTGATTCACCTCTGGAGATTAAAGCTCTTTAGCAAAGAGGAAAATGCATGAGGTCAGTTTGTGGGTCACCTCATAGGCGTGCCCAGCCCGGCATTTGTCACAGCTGACGGGGTGACGCTGGAAGTGATAGGAAGATTGTGCCTGCTTTTAGGTTTGGATGTGTTCCAGGTCATTTCCACAGGCACACTAGTCTCCTTAGGTAAGGGGTGGGGATTGGGATTTGATGGCTCTCAAAGGTTGCTGGAAGACAATATCCTTACTGCCCATTGGCCCTACTGGCTGGGGGTTGATGGACTTTGGGAGTCCAGCAACTTATATGGGGGCTACAGGTTCTCCATCGCGACTTTAGGAACTTAAGAAGCTGCCTTATAACTAAATCATGCCATTGATCCACCTTGCTCTGTGCTATCTCTTTTGGCCAGCAGGGACACCCCAGAGTTTCATAGAGGGGTCTTTCCCAGTTTTTTCTGGAAGATGCAGTCACAATTTCTAATGGATACCAAAATTTTAAAAATGATCGACATTACAAAATACAACCAGTCTCGAGTAAATTGGGAGCCAAACCACATCCAGACATTAATATTTGTGTTTTCATTTTGCATTTTTATGTTGTGAACCGCCCTTAGAACTTTGGATGTAGGGTGGTATATAAAGGTAAAAATAAAGAAGAATAAAAACAAATGAGATACCTATAGAAAGCAATCACATTTCTAATCAGTATTATGCTTAAAAAACACAAATAAATGCTGTTTCAAAATAGAATAAAAATGGGCTGTCTGGAATAAGGAAAAGTGGGACGCCAAACAGTATTCAAATATTTAATATGCATATACAGTGGTACCTCGCAAGACGAATGCCTCGCAAGACGAAAAACGCGCAAGACGAAAGAGTTTTCCGTTTTTTGAGTCGTTCCGCAAGACGAATTTCCCTATGGGCTTGCTTCTCAAGACGAAATGTCTTGCGAGTTCTTGCGAGTTTGTTTCCTTTTTCTTAAAGCCGCTAAGCCGCTAATAGCCGTGCTTCGCAAGACGAAAAAACCGCAAGACAAAGAGACTCGCGGAACGGATTAATTTCGTCTTGCGAGGTACCACTGTAGACTGAAAGGGAGGTGGAACAGCCTCTTCCTGAAAGTTTAGGTAGGTGATGAGTGGAAATCAGATTTAGGATTAGGATTCTATGCTTCTTGGATCTTGCTTTTAAATTTCGGCGTCAACATTATATTGGCTTCCTAGAGAACTTCTGCCCTGGGGCAGCTCTAGAAATCAAGTGGGTAAATAAATATGGGGAAAGCAAATTGTCAGAGAAGGATCTGAAATATTTTCCTTGAAGCTTGCATTTGTTTTATTCTGGATTGCTTTATCTGATGTTTTAATGTGTTGCAAACTGCTTTGAAATATTTTCTTTTAAAAATATAAAGTGTTATGAAAATGGAAATAACAATAACAATAATAATAATAATAATAATAATAATACATTTCACTGCAAAAAAAGTTGCCTAGACATTCCGTTGTAGCCCACACAATAAGTTTTCTGCTTTTGACAGCAATTGCAATGTACTGTGTTAGATGCTGTACGACCATTAATTGTACAGTGGTTACATACGCTTCAGGTTACATACGCTTCAGGTTACAGACTCCGCTAACCCAGAAATAGTACCTTGGGTTAAGAACTTTGCTTCAGGATGAGAACATAAATCGTGCTCTGGCGGCGTGGCAGCAGCAGGAGGCCCCATTAGCTAAAGTGGTGCTTCAGGTTAAGAACAGTTTCAGGTTAAGAACGCACCTCTGGAACGAATTAAGTACTTAATCCGAGGTACCACTGTATTTTTGTTGCTTCTTTTATTTCTTATAGATTGTATTTATTGTATGCTGTAGAATCCAAGCTGTAATACAACGAAGCACAATATAAGGAATAATAGAAGCAAAAATCAGACTGATCTAGTAAATTAGATCAGTAGTTGGGATCCTTTTGAGGGTCTCCCTTGAGAGAGGTTGTGGACTCTCCTTCCTTGGAGGTTTTTAAGCAGAGGTTGGATGGCCATCTGCCATGGATGCTTTAGTTGAGATTCCTGCAGTACAGAGGGTTGGGCTAGATGACCCTTGGGGTCCCTTCCAACTCTACAAGTCTGTGACTCTATAATTCTATTTGATGAGCCAACATGACAGTGATGAGGGACTGAGGATTGGAGTGATCATTCTGTGATACTATGGCAGTGGACAAAGCTGCATTGTAACTTTTGAATAAATGTGTTTTAATTAAAACAAATAAATCGGTACAGCTGTTTATGGCAATGGGTGTGCCATGTCTGATCTTCAACCACACATCCACAAGCACATTGTAGACCACCTGGATGTATCAGTGGTTTGTGGACCATAATTTTGAGAACTGCTGCCCTGCATCTATTTGCTGTAGCATTGACAGTTTGCACTGGGCTTAGGTGACTTCCGCATACTGGTCAAACACAGCCGGGCAGCTAGCAATAAACTGAACCGAAGCTCCCTATGTGGACCTGTGGGATTGTTCAAAGGTTAAAGGTTAAGCAAAACAACTTTGGCATCTTGTGCAATTGGGCATTGTATAATACGACTGAGAATTTAGCAACAATGAGCGCTCCTAGCACAGGCAGCGAACTGGAGCTTACCTGGCGAGTATTTTCCATCAGTGGAAACTATAGTGCGTTTGAAATAGCTGCAATTTAGATGGCCTCGCTTACCAGCAACTAATGCGCTTATATTGCATCTCTTGTAGTTTTCAACAAACATTTGAAGTTTTGACTGATCCGCTTTGGGTCGTTGCCTGCTAAATCCTATCAACAAGTTTGTGTGTACAAAACAAGCTCCCATTAACCCTGGGTAAGTACTCAATGATGCCTTGAGATTCATATTCCTTTTTGAGATTACTGTGTTGATACATATGGTGTACTGTAATATGCATTGCTGCCACAGCAAGTAATGAAAGTTGTGGGCATTTACAGAAAGGGAACTGATTGTGTCAGGAGCCCTAGATCAAAGAATAGGCCAGGGATGGGGAACTGGTGGCCATTCAGATGTTGCTACAGTTCCTGTTCTCCATGGCCAGTGGCCATGCTGGAAGAGGCTGATGGGAGTTGTAGTCCAGCAAGGGCTGGATCGCTTGGTTGGTTGCAGCGTGGTGCTGATAGTGCCAAGGTTGCAGGTTTGATCCCCCTAAGGGACAGCTGCATATTCCTGTATTGCAGGTGATTCTCAAGGTCCCTTAAACTCTATGATTCTATGAAAACATCTGGAAAGGAAAACATCTGGAAGGTCACAGGTTTCCCACCCCTGGAGTAGTGGTGATGCTATCAGCAGGAAGCAGACTGAGGAGGCTGTTTGTTTTAGCTGTTCTTCAAAAATTCCTTAGCTGTTCCCAGCCAACATTTCAGGAAATCAGTTGATGGGTGTTGTAGGAGAAAAGTCAGGTGCCAAGCACCCCAGATCTGTGATTCTACTCTCATGGTCTGCTATTCTGTGGAGGCAACTGGTCTGTCCTCATTCGCAAGCAAATAAGTCAAAGGAATGTGTCTTCTTGCCTCTTGCTCAATTTTGTACCCATTGACACTAGGTAAGAGGATTTGTTCTAACTAGATAATGCTTATGGCTGTGCCTTTTCTGATTCTGGGACATTTGCTTGTCCAAGTCAAATAAATGAACAGGAGTGGCACTTAGAATATAGTAAACAATACTTTTTTTTGTTGGCATCTGTCTGTAACAAAAATAAAAGCTATGGACGGTGGCTGTATAGGCAGCCTAAGATAAATACTTTTGCAGTCAAGAGTTAATAATCCATGGAATAAAATTTAATTTATTTAGGTTGGCCTAATTGGAAGTAATAAAGAATGAACACCCATCTGGGTCAACCTATCAATGGCCTGTTCATATCAGATGTAACACCAAACTGTGGTTTGGCATTACATCAAGGGTAGGGAACCTTTGGCCCTGCAGGTTTTGTTGAACTACAACTCCCATCATCCCTGACCATTCACCATGCCTGCTGGGGATGATGGGAGTTGTAGTTCAACAACATCTGGCGGTTTCTAAGGTTCTCCACCCCTGTGTTACAATGCACAAGCAGAGTCCCTGGGAGCCTCAGGTGCACATGTTCCCTCATCCTCCTCCCTTCACATGCTGCGATTTCTAAACTGACTTCTGGTTTGTTGGCAAGCCGGAGTTTGTTGTTGCGTTCAAAGGCGGCAAGTTCTGGTTTGCTGTAGTCATTGTTTACATTGTTTACCAGGATCCCAGACAACAGTTTGACACTGGTTTGAGAGGCTGATTGAAGAGCAAATTATGGTTTGGGTATACCAGAGTTTGCCACGTGTTGCTGCAACAGCAAACCATGGTTTTCCAAGGAGCTATCTCTGTGTTTTCCTTTATTTTAAGCATGCGTACGATTGGTACCTTTGCCCATGGTCCAGGCAGGAATGTTGCACCATTCTGCTTGTGCATGAGAAAGAGAGATGGGGAACCTGTGGCCACCCAGCCATTGTCTTGTAGTATTCTTCCATTCCCCCCTACTATATTGCTCCTTTAGCAAGCCGTTGCTTCTCCTTTTTTACCTTTCGTGATGGATTTCACCAATTCTCATGGCTTCTTCATTGCATGCCGCCTCTGGCAGGCCCACACTTACCTAAATAATTGTTTGGCATTAGTCAGAAGCATGGAAAATCTGAAGTAGCCCTGAGCACAGTGGAGTAATTATGGACAGAGAGATGACGCAGTCTCAGGCGAAGAGGTATTTCTCCTGGCTTTACAGTGCCCTAAGTGGCTGTTGCTTCCTCTTTCCCTTGGGAGTCGGTTCACAGGAATTTCTTTGCAAGTGGCTCTGCAGTTGGAAGCCTTGCATTTGTCTTCTACAGTGTGCAGTGAGTGCAGTTGCTAGAAGGCAGGAGTGGCCAAGGAAGACCTAGGACTCATGTTAGGGTCTCAGTTATGATGCTAATTTAGGAGGCCTTAATGAACGCACCAGGGACGCGGGTGGCGCTGTGGGTTAAACCACAGAGCCTAGGACTTGCCGATCAGAAGGTCGGCGGTTCGAATCCCCATGAGTTCCCGTTGCTCGGTCCCTGCTCCTGCCAACCTAGCAGTTTGAAAGCACGTCAAAGTGCAAGTAGATAAATAGGTACCGCTCCAGCGGGAAGGTAAACGGTGTTTCCATGCGCTGCTCTGGTTCGCCAGAAGTGGCTTAGTCATGCTGGCCACATGACCCAGAAGCTGTACGCCGGCTCCCTTGGCCAATAAAGCGAGATGAGTGCCGCAGCCCCAGAGTCGGCCACGACTGGACCTAATGGTTAGGGGTCCCTTTACCTTTAATGAATGGACCAGTCCTACCCCTGACTTCTCCCAATTTTCAGCAAATCATACCTCTCCCCTGCACCCTTTTGAAAACAGTAGCTCAGACGGACCATTGCAAAAGGGGCAGATTCCCTCTGATCCTTTCCTGTCCAAACACTAAACATGTGGGTTAAACATCTGATAAGCAGCCTCAGTAAACAAGTCAGGGAAAGCCTGGAGACCGGGTTGCCTTCTTTGGCTAGACTTGTAGCCTGCCCAAGAGAGACATTGGGGGGCGGACCAGGTGAGCTGACTGGGAGCAACCCTTACATAGAGGTTGGAGGGCAAATCATGGCCTTGGCTTATAACCTTATATAGCCGTTGTTAGGAAGCCATTATAAAAGGTTGTTGGCATCGGTCTGTCTCAAGAGACCAGGGGTTAGCAAACTTTTTCAGCAGGGGTCTGGTACACTGTCCCTCAGACCTTGTGGGGGGCCAGGCTATATTTTGAAAAAAAATATGAACGAATTCCTATGCCCCACAAATAACCCAGAGATGCATTTTAAAGAAAAGGACACTTTCTATTCATGTAAAAACATGCTGATTCCTGGACCGTCCGCGGACCAGATTTAGAAGGCAATTGGGCTGGATCCGGCCCCCAGGCCTTAGTTTGCCTACCCATGCTGTAGAGTGCGCTTCTGGGAGTGAAGTCACACTGTTGCATTAGTAGCACAGAAGCACTGGGGCGCAAGGCTGGGCTGTGTGTCTGGAGGTCCGGGGCTGCCCTGACAAGACCCCTAGTCTTGGCCTCACTGAGCGATACGTTTGACACCAGCTTGGCTTCATGAGTTTTTGGAAGGAGGTGTACAAGACATCATCCAGCCGTCTTAGGGACTCCCCTCCAGATTTGAGAAGGGTTTACTCCTTAGCCTTTCCTTCTCCTGAAGATATCTCACAAGGCAGTGGAGGTTTAAGGTCAGATTTTCCCCCCTTCTAGATCAGGGATGTCCAACTTCCAAGAGACTGCGATCTACTCCCACTAAAAAAAACCTGGCGGTGATCTACCCATTGGATTGACCAAGGTTGTTGAGCTTTTGGGGGCAGCATTGGTCAGAGTTGTTCAGCATTTTGGGGGGGAGGAAGACCCAAAGTTGTTGAGTTTTATCGGGGGGGGGGGGAATCGATCAGGATCACGCAATCGACCAGGGATGAGGGACACCCTGCGATCGACCAGTAGATAGCGATTGACCTGTTGGACATCCCTGCTCTAGGTGGGCTAGCTTCCCATGATGGTCTTCGTCTACCCCTCACTTCCCTCTACAGGACATGCAGGAAACCCCTTAAACTGAGTATTTTTTATTTTATTTTATTTTATAAAATTTATTTATATTAATTTATTATTTTATAAAATAACTACTTTCCCCCCCTTTATTAATGCATGAGCTAAAGCTAGGCTTCCCCAACCTCTAGAAATTTTGTACTCCAACTCCCATCAGCCCCAGCCAACATGGCCAGTAGTCAAGGTTGATGGGATTGGTAGTCCATCAACATCTGGCAGGCACTAGGTTGCTGAAGGCTGGGTTTAGGCAAATGGAATGTGTTGATTATTATCAATGACTTGTGCTTCAATGGGGCGCGGATTAATGAGAGCTATTTTTAGCTTCCACCTCTGCTGTTGGCAAAGGGTGAGGCCTTGAACGAAGAACTGTTTTTGGCCTCAGGCTTCACATCTATGCATCTATGCAGAGATGAAGATGTCCAAGTGTCACAGGGTTGTTTGTAAAGGAGGGATGGCCTTCCAGACGTTGAACGTTTATACCTGCGCCACTCCCCCGCCCCCCGATTCTTTTGGACTCCATCTTAAATCAGCTCCAGGCAGCACTTTTGATTGCCAGGGATCAGGCCGGGAATTATGGGAGTTGTAGTCCAGCTTGTTGTAAGGGGAAACACAGGCCAGTCTGTCTGACACTTCCCAAACGGAAAGTGCTGTGGCAAGTCATGAGAACCAGTAGCTGCGGTTGTGGAGTTCCTTTGCTTTTATGTGGTGGATTGTGAATTGGTTCTGAAGAGCCACTTTGTGTGCTAAAAAACCACCCTGATCCTTGAAATAGTCTGCTCATAGGAGGGCTGGAATGTGTAGAGTCGACGTGGAGATAAACCCCCTCCCAAGATAGTTCATTTCATAGATGTGGAACCACCAGAGCCGGCCCGCCCATGAGGCGTGGTGGACGACCTGCCTCAAGCACTGGAAGTGAAAGAGGCAGTGCTCCAGCCACTCCACTGCTTCCGCCACTGAGAGGGAGGTGTTCTGGCACATGGCATTGCTGCTCATCTGGAGTGCCCTGGCGGAAGAGTATGTGTGTGTTTGGTGGGATGGGGTGGTGGGCAATTCCTGTTTTGCCTCGGGTGGCAAAATAGGACGGGCCACCCCTGGGAGCCACTATCCTCTTTCCACGTCTCCTCTTTCCACAGCGTCTCCTCTTTCCACAGAAAGACATTAGGAAGAGCTTTCCGATGGTTAAGAGCTGTTCAGACTTGCCTTGGAAGGTGGCAGGCTGTCCTCCATTGGATATTTTTAAATACAGTTTGAATGTTAGGGATTCTCCCCCCTGCATTGGGGGGAGATGACCCGTTGGGTCCCTTCCTGCTCTACAGTTCTAGGATTCTATTTATCTACTGTTTTGTACAACCTCCCTGCTCTTACGTAAAACTGTTCACCTGAGTAGACCTCTTCTTCAAGGAGCTCAAGGTGATGTCCCCCCCCCCCCCCGCTCTCAGTTTTGTCTTCACAAGAACTCTGTGAGGTGGGTTTTATCCAAGAAGTTCAGGATGGTATATACATCTACCCTCCTCATTTAATTCCCACAACAGCCCTAAGAGGTAGGCTAGGCTGAGGCAATGGGTGGCCCAAGGGCACTCAGTGGGCTTCCTGGCTGAGTGGAGATTTGAACCCTGGCCTCCTAGGCTCTAGTCAAACACTCTAACCGTTAATCCACCTGCTCAAAAACCTAGATCCTGCTCCAGTCAGGCAGGTATCAGACATCAATATAAACTTAATTTCAGTCCAAATGCCAAAATATGTTATCTCTTAATGTTTTGCTTTATCCCAGCTTGCTAGATGTTCAACAGAGATTAAGGTGAGGCAAAACAACTAAAGTGTGAGTCAGCGGCAGTGACCTCTGCGTATTAAAATATTTTCTGTCTCTACCATTTGATTTTTGTGGAAGAAAATTAATTTCTCCCATATTCTCATACTCCATTTACAAAGAAGAAAAACAAGACACAGGGATTGAATCTCATGTTAGGCATACACAGAGATGACTTGTTGAAATGAGAGGATATGAGTAACTTATGTTTATTAATTCCAGTGGGACTACTCTTGAGTAAAACTTAGTTGGCTCCAATGCATTTCATTATGTAAGAAAGAATCCTATTTACTAAAAGTCTGACTAAGTTTCCGGAAAAGAAAAACATTGTGACACTATTCCAGTGAATATCCTGGTTCTCTTTTCCAGCTTCTTTTGCCTCCGGGTTAAACTCAGTAGTCAGTCATTTTGCATATGCACAACAACAACGATTAACTCCTGGGTAACTACTAAAGGAATCTAAAGGAATGTGTGAGTGCTAATTGCCCGTGTGTCAGGTGGATGCATGATAATGAATCAGATCATCTTTTTAGTATCTTTGGGCGGAGATAGTGTGTTGAGAAATGGAAGTGGCCCTCATCCAAAAAAATTATTTTGCCAGGGGTTCCAAAAACAACATCCTGGAATGTTGTAAGAGTTGTTTGTCTTCGAAGGATTTTCACAAAACCTTTTAGCCCTTGCCGGACCGGTGTGGCGTGGGATGTATTTTCTGTTCCAACTTTTAGCAAGCGGGAGGTTCAAGCTGTACATGTGCTCAGGAAATGCATAAAGAGAATTGCGCTGGCATGTTTAGAAACAAGTGGAACACACCCCACCAATGTAAATAAATAAGTTATTATAATGACAATTAACTCCTTCTAATTATTCATTAAACAATTTACAGTGGTACCTCGGGTTACATATGCTTCAGGTTACATACGCTTCAAGTTACAGACTCCTCTAACCCAGAAATAGTACCTCGGGTTAAGAACTTTGCTTCAGGATGAGAACAGAAATTGTGCTCTGGCGGCGTGGCGGCTGTGGGAGGCCCCATTAGCTAAAGTGGTGCTTCAGGTTAAGAACAGTTTCAGGTTAAGAACGGACCTCCGGAACGAATTAAGTATGTAACCAGAGGTACCACTGTATTGCATTTCTACTCCTTTCCTTCAAGAAGACAGGCATTGCCCTTCCACTAGATCTTCTTGGCAGTGGTCCCGATGGGTAGGTTTGACTGAGAGATAGTGACTTTCGTAGTGTGGTTTGTGACTGTGTGGGAATTTGAACCTGGGTTTCTCTGCAGTCCTTGCCCACCATTCTCTAACCACTAAGGATTACCCTTGAGGGGGTACTGAAAAATTGGAGAAGGTGGGCATTTATTGCAAAAGAAAATGTTCTTTTGGAGAAACAACAGGAACCTACAGTCGTACCTCAGCTCCCGGATGCCTTGGGAATTTAACGTTCCGGCTCCCAAACAATCGAAAACCGGAAGTGAGTGTTCGGTTTTTGAATGTTTTTTTAGAAGCCGAACATCTGGCGTGGCTTCCGCTATTTTTTCCAGCGTGCTTGTGCAGTCAGAAACCAATCGGAAGCCGCACCTTGGTTTCTGAACATTCTGGAATGGATTCCGTTCGACTTCCGTGGTACGATTGTATTTTGCTTCACATTCAGAGATGTAAGGATTATCACATTTCCAACATTATATAATCTATTAATATTAAAATTGTAATAATAATAATAATAATAATAATATAGTAATACTGGGACACGGGTGGCGCTGTGGGTTAAACCACAGAGCCTAGGACTTGCCGATCAGAAGGTCGGCGGTTCGAATCCCCGCGACGGGGTGAGCTCCCGTTACTCGGTCCCAGCTCCTGCCAACCTAGCAGTTCGAAAGCACGTCAAAGTGCAAGTAGATAAATAGGTACCGCTGCGGAAATAAATAGGTACCCAGAAGCTGTACGCCGGCTCCTTTACCTTTACCTAATGATAATACTGGTATTAATTCTAATGCTGAAACACATCTTACCTTTATAAGGTAAAGGGACCCTTGACCGTTAGGTCCAGTTGTGGCCGACTCTGGGGTTGCAGCGCTCATCTCACTTTACTGGCCGAGGGAGCCGGTGTACAGCTTCTGGGTCATGTGGCCAGCATGACTAAGCCGCTTCTGGCAAACCAGAGCAGCACACGGAAACGCCATTTACCTTCCCGCTGGAGCGGTACCTATTTATCTACTTGTACTTTGACATGCTTTCAGACTGCTAGGTTGGCAGGAGCAGGGATTGAGCAACGGGAGCTCACCCTGTCACGGGGATTCAAACCGCCAACCTTCTGATCGGCAAGTCCTAGGCTCTGTGATTTAACCCACAGCGCCACCCGCGTCTCTCTTACCTTTATAGGTAACCACTAATTATGTCTGAGGCCACATCTGCACCAATACATTTAAAGCACTACTGTACTGGTTTGACAGTCCTGCCTTCCCCAAAGAATCCCAAACCGGAGTGGTGTAGTGGTTAAATTTTTGACTAAGACCTGGGAGGCCAGGGTTCAAATCCCCGCTCTGCCATGAAGCTATCTGCAGTTGCTAAACTTGGAAGGATAGGAATCGTGTGCTAGCCTCCACCCTCCATTGAAATGCAAAAGAGAGCGGCCTAACCCCTAAGTTCATTGAGCTATGGTTCATTGAGCTAAATTCAATGAGCTATGGAACGATCTCTCAATCTCCCTACATCCTTATGTAATCAGGGCAACTTACTGCAAGTCTTTAACCAGCAATACCAAGAGCCCTGTGCTTGTCTGTCATCACCCTTACCCCCAAGAACCAAACGTACCCATTGACTGACGCTTTCCGCTTTAAACTGTTTACCGTACTGAATTTTACATTGTTGTTACCTGCCCTGGGTCCTGATGTTAAAAGGGCTAGTAATGAATTCAGTAAATTATACCGATGACGATATTGTTCCTCTGGCATCTCTTTGTTCCATTGTAAAACTGTGTACAGCAGATTATCCTTCTTCTTGTTTCCAGTCACTATAACTTCTTCTGAACCCGTGAAGTGAGCGTGTTTTGAGGAGAAGTCTTGCTAGCACTCTCAGTGCCCCATAAGAACTGTCTCAAAACTCTCAGAAGGCCATTGAAGAAAAGTCCTGCTATCAAGGCTGTTTATTTATTTAGTACATTTACATTCCACCTTTTCTTCCAAGAACCTGTACATGGTTTTCTTCTCTCCCTCCCCCTTTTTTAAAAAAATCCTCACAACGATCTTATGGGGTAGGTTAGGCTGAGAGGCAGGGACTGTCGGCATGCAGAGGGCCGGGAGGCCAGGTGGCTAGTCCCAACTGGGCCGTCTCCCTCCAGTCTTCCCGCTTCGAAGACCATCGGCATCTGTTCCGATGTAAACCAGCGACCCAGACTTCAAAGCCAGGCACAATATCAGCAGAGCGAACTGCACATACAGAATAGGCGTGAGGTTTGCGAAAGCACACTACAACTACAGATTTATTAATCATAAATCAGGACAAAGAAACATGTCTCTCTCTCTCTCTCTCTCGTCTTCTGAGAGAGAACAGGAAAAGCAAAAGCTATACACACAACGGAAGTTCCCAGCAAGCTGTGCTGGAATGTAAACAGACATGTGACGCGCAACAGTTCCACACGTCTGCTCCTTAGGGTGGAATAGAAATGTTAACAGGGACTGTCCCAAGATCACACAGCAAGCTGCATGGCTGAGTGGGGATTCAAACCCTGGTCTCCCGGGCCATAATCCAACCATCCAGAGATGGAAACTAACCGGGTGCCAGTCACGTTTCACGACAGGCCCAAGCAGCCTTTTGCAAGGAGTTGGAGATGTCTGGTCGCCACATTTTGGCCACTAGCATCTCCATCTGGCTAGCTGGTGCAGCTGCCAGGCAGCTGGCTTGTGGGGCAGCATGGCACCAAACGAAACACACCTTTTGGTTCTGTGCAAGCCAACCGATTTGCACAGGAGCTCGGCCCCCAAAGACAGCTGCACAGATCAGCTGGTCTGTGGGGCACCTAGGCATTCTGTTGTGGTGACTGAAGCCGAGGTTTAAGTTGCCATTTGGCTCCCAGCTTTTAAACCTCAGTTTCTAACACTCTAACCATCAGACCACACACTGTCTCTCGCATCTTGTTTTTCAGCATAGCCAACCAGATGCCTCTGAGAAGCCTAGGAGAGCCAGTGTGGTGTAGTGGTTAAGAGCAATAGACTCGTAATCTGGGGAACCGGGTTCGCGTCTCCACTCCTCCACATGCAGCTGCTGGGTGACCTTGGGCTAGTCACACTTCTTTGAAGTCTCTCAGCCCCACTCACCTCACAGAGTGTTTGTTGTGGGGGAAGAAGGGAAAGGAGAATGTTAGCCGCTTTGAGACTCCTAAGGGTAGTGATAAAGCGGGATATCAAATCCAAACTCTATAGGCAGGATATTTCTGCCGAGCAGATCCCTTTTACTGCGGGCTAAGAATGTCCAATACCCATTTCCTAGATCTGCATACTTTTTGAGAGCCGACCTGCAGGGCAGCTTTGTGCCTTGGCTTTGCTCCTGGAAAACCCTGACTTAATGCCTACACACCAGACTCTTATAGCAGAGCTTTCCAAAATGTATGTTGGCTGCATTGTGCAGGTGTGTCGCAAGAACACTCCCCATGCACCTCCCAGGGCTGGAAAGGGGTTAGTTTAACCCAGGCATAGGCAAACCCAGCCCTCCAAGATGTTTTGGGACTACAACTCCCATGATCCCTAGCTAACAGGACCAATGGTCAGAGATGATGGGAACTGTAGTCCCAAAACATCTGGAAGGCTGAGTTTGCCTATGCCTAGTTTAACCTGTGGTTTGCTAGTAAAACTGAATTACCGTGTCACAAAATGGTGCATGTCTAAAAAGTGCGTCACCAACATGAAAAGTTTGGAAAGCTCTGTCTTACAGGAATATAAATGTCTGCTGCCTTCATCTCCCCTACTTGTGCTGGACCCCTGAAGAGGCGCCAAACAACAGAATCAACAGCCTTCTCATTTGTTGCTCTTAGCCATTTCTCGGCGCAACACCCGTGACTTTATTTTAAGCCTCTGTTTTCCTATGCTGTTCTTTCGACTTCATTAACTCCTGCACCCAGCTGCAAATGGGCAAGAGTGTGCTTGATCCCTTCAGAGCTTGTTACTAAGTACACATGCATTAAGCCAGCATTTGCAAAGAGCACAACAGAAGACTCATGCAGAAAAGCTTTCTGCCCTGCCCAAATTGCCATGTAGCTTGAAAAACAGCTGATCAGTATTTAAAGTGGCCTATTCCCAGCCTCATCTGATGTTGAAAGGAAGCCCCATTATGTGGTTTTCCCTAAGAAAGTTGCAAAACTGTGAAAAGTTTCTTCTTTTGATGATTGCTTCAGGCTTTGTCTGGGCGCACGCTGAGCTTCCTGATTCTCAACTTTGGGCAATGGGATAAGAATACTGAGGAAGGAAATGCATTGTCTCGTATTTTCTTAAAGATTGTGAGTTATTTTGGAATTGCCAAAATGTTGCATAAGTTTCTTCCACCATTAAATAATAAAACAGTCAATTGGTTGCCACATCTCAGCGTGCAGAGTCCTGTTTCATTTTCATTTTTTGCAGCAGAAAGTGTCACTATCAGCACACCCTTGGAAATTCCTTCCTGATCCTGGAGGATTTTGGGGGGGGGGGGAACATGCTAACTCTAGGCTGCCCAAGGTTGTGTCGATCAGTTATATGTAAGCAGTGCGGGGTTTTGCACCATGTAAACTCGCTTTTTAAATGACCTTCCTTAAACTGAGTAAATTCAGTTCATTATTATGAATGAGGGAAGTGGCTTCTTGGAAATGTTCTCATCGGTGGTCAAGGGAGAAACAGCCACCTAAAAGATGCTTTTTAACAGCACGGCTTTAGCAGGAGCATGGAATGAAATTTGAGAAGTAGTTTGGCTCTAGAAATCCTATAAAGTGGTAGAGTTGCTCTCTCTCTTCCTCCCCTGAACCTCATAGTGCCTGTGACCTCCCATAAGGAGTAGATCCTGCCACAGTTCAAGGAACAAGTTTTTTTCTCAGCAGTGCACCTTACCTTATGTCAGAGAACCATAGTTAACTTCCACAAGCAGAACACGACAGAAGAGGCTGTAGAAAGGTACAGGGAAGGCTTAATTAAGCACACCTCTTGAAGACCCTTGCAAGTCTAATGCAATTTTAGGCTGCATTAATAAGACCATCAGGAAGCTCTTCCAGTGCTTGACCCAAATCTACCCTTCTATTAGACCTGACCCTGTCCTCTGGGGCACAAGGGAACAAGTCTGTGCCCTCTTCTGTGTGTCAACCATGCAGCTATTTGAAGAATGCCGTCATGTTCCTCCTTCAACCTTTCCTTCTCCAGGCTAAAGATACTCAGTTCTTTCCATTGTTGCTCATAAGAATTGCTTTCCGTTGCCCTGCTTGTTGTTGTTGCCTTCCTCTGAACCCCTTTCAATTTGGACAAAAGTATCACATTCAATACAGCTCAGTAGTAGTGGTAGTTTTTGTTGTTGTTAATCCATTTTCAGTGTTAATTACTTAGGCTTGCCACTTTTATTTTTTAGAAAGACTTCACATGCAGTTTGCAAGATGACGCCAAAGCATGAAAAACAGGTAAGTGCCTCAATTTGTGTGTGTGTTGCTTTCTTAGTTTGGAAGGGGGTGTTTTCCTAGAAATATGGAACTTTGTTTTATACTACTAAAAGCAGAAATGTTCTACAAAAATGCTTCTGCGTTGATCAGCCACTATTCAGCGAACAGCTTTCACCTTGGGTGTGACTATATCACCAACCAGCACTGAGTAAACAGGGCAGCTTATATCTGGGGTAGCATCTTAGGAGACGAAGTAGGTTGTGTAATTGCTGGAATGAAGAGATGGCAGAAATAGTCCCCCTGGCTTGTATGTTGTAATGCGGCGCATGGGGGAAGTCCCAAGTATCTGGCTCTTTTGCAAGCAGGGGTCACAACAAAAGACAATTCTGCTGACATAGGCTGTTCCTCAGTGCTTGGAAGCAAGTTTGGGAGACCTTTGACCTTTCAGATGCTGCTGAACTACAGCTCTCATCATCCCTGGGCATTGGCCATGGTCGCTGAGGTTGATGGAAGTTGTAGTTCAGGACAGCCAAACGTTCCCCACCTCTGGCTTATAAGAGCCATGTGTACAGACTGGCTCCTAGACAGGAGTTGACGCCTGCTACGCTCCTCCTTGGTCCTTTTAGCTCAGCGTGACATGGCAGCTAAGCCAAGGTTAGACTCAGAATGTCGTCCAGCCTAAGGATTGTGGTTAAGGAGGGGAGACCTTAACTGCGATCCCAGATTCTTGGATCTCGTACTAAGCCAACCTTTGGCTCAGCTGCTATGCTGTGTTGAGCTAAAAGGACCAGTGATGGGAGCGAGCCAGCAGTAAATTACACCAAGTTGGAGTTAACCATTAGCAAAAACAGGATCTGCACAGGAGGGTTAGGCCTAATGAGCACAGCAACTCATCTCCAGCAGGACTTGCCCCCGAAGCAGTTGTGGAGACTGAAGGTGCCTGACTTCCCACAGCTGCTTAATTCCCCTCCTCTTCAGGGTTTTCCCCACCCAAGCAATCTGAGATTGCGCCTCTGTGAAGCTAGCATCTCAGCTCTTTTCATGCCTCTCCTGGTTCTGTGAGACGAGGGGGGCTTGTTGCAGCAGGAGGGAGAGACACATGTGCCTCTTCCCCAGACAGCCTCTTCTCTGCCTCTTGGCTTCCCTCCTTTCCTCCTTCTCATTCTGGACTTCTCTCTGCCGCAGACTTCCGCCCACTCAGTAAACCCTGCTACCTCTTCAGCTTCCGACACCACCTCCTCCCAGTCTGCTCCCGCTTCTCCCTCTGACCACTCATTGCTGTCCCACCACCATTCCCCGAGCTCTGAGCCTTCGCCAGCTGGTTTCTCTGCATCCAACCAGTCCGTGACAACCAGGGAGGAGCAAATGGGCTGCAAACTCCTCCCCCAGGACCTAGCTCATTCACACTGAGCCATGGTTTAGTGTGAGACAGTAGTTGTGTTCACACTAAACCATGGTTTGGCGTGAACACAACTACTGTCTCACAGCCTAATGCATCTCAAAGGATTGTGAAGATAAAAGAGGGGGGGCATCCATATCGCATCAAACTCCTTAGGGGAAATATTGTCAATGAATGCATCTCATGGTTCTGCACAATCACGGCATGTGCACCCTCTGGCTTATCCTGAGTCAGGTCATTCATTCATGTAGATCAGCGCTGTTTCCATTGATTGACAGAGGGTCTGTAGTCCCTAGAATGAGGTCATTCTCAGCTTGACGTCTTAACATCCTGCTAACTGGAGACTTGGGGGGCTGAGTGTGTGTTCTTCCACTGATCGGCGGCCCTCCTAATTGTCACCAACATTGCTCTCACATGGGCTTTAACGAAGAGGAAATCGGGAGCTTCGTTTCTCTCGTCAAAACAATTTTGTGTGTGCAAATAAGCCCACAAGGAGGGAGTCCCAAGTTGCCCTTGTTAAATGTTTGGGGCCAGGCAACAGCCAACAGCCTTTAAAATGCAGAACCCCTGTTACATTATTGCTGATGGATCTTCCCATTAAAAAGGCATTGGAATCGAGGCACAGTGGCATTAAGACGAATTTGTAGTTCATTCATGCAAGCAGCAAATGTAGAAATAATACGTATATATATGGGCCTGGTGTTGTTGTTTTTTTAATGAGCCCAAACCAAACGGACATTTAGGTTCAATGAGACAGAACCAAAATCACATGCTGCTAATGGCAAATAATGTGGTTATAATTGTATACGGAGCGACACCTTGATGTTTCTGAGCATCTTTAGGGCTAATGTTAGGGACATAGCAATGCCAGTTTATTGTGAGCTGTTGATTCAGTGAATGAAAGTTAGAATGAAAAACTGCTGTCTGTCTTTTAAAGTGGGTGGGGATCTTGGGCCCCAGGTCCTCTCCAAGCCACACTTTGAGACCTGCTCGTAACCACAGCTCCTTTCTAGCCAGTATACCTGTAGGAGTGTCTCCACCCCCATCGTTCAGCCTGGACACTGAAGTCCAGCTCTGAGGGCCTTCTGGCGGTTCCCTCACTGTGAGAAGTGAGGTTACAGGGAACCAGGCAGAGGGCCTTCTCAGTGGTGGCGCCTGCCCTGTGGAGCTCCCTCCCACCAGATGTCAAGGAAATAAACAACTATCTGTCTTTTAGAAGACATATGAAGGCAGCCCTGTTTAGGGAAGTTTTAAATGTTTGGTATTTTATTGCATTTTAAATTTTTTGTTGGAAGCCGCCCAGAGTGGCTGAGGAAACGCAGCCAGAAGGGCTGGGTATAAATAATAAATTATTATTATTGCCACACCCCTCCCTCCCAGCCTTTCCGCCCTCTGAGTGTTTTTGCTTGATTGAAATGTCTCCTTGAACTCATGCTTCTTGCTTGTCTGGCAGGAAGATAAGAGAGAGTCATAGGACCTCATAAGAGAGAGTCGTAAAAACAAACCTACCAAGGTGAAATTTACATTTTCTGCACCCACCCTTGCTTCTGGCTCTGGCCCCCAGAATGTCCTCAAGGCAACACAGTCCCCAGGCTGCAAAAGATTACTGTATTTTGAGGGAAGCAGGAATTTTTAACTTTCGCTTTTCATTTAAGGTCCTGCTCATTACTGGCAAGCTTGTGAGGAAATAATTGACATGGAATCCACAAACGGAGTTGCTCTTTGTACAGCAGGTGTAGTTTGGGGAAGTTAGCAGATTTGAAAATTGCCTGAGAGATGGGTTGCCACTTCTCCAATCCGTTTCAGTGGCCTGCTGCTTACGGTAGTAGCTGGCCAGTCCACTTCCCCTCTGCTCTACTGTTCTCACACCGCATCCTCCAATATATTGACCTCCAATTGGTGACATGCTAGGCTTTCCACACACCCCGCTCCTTGCCCACTTTTTTTGTAGAGAAACACCCCTTGGCTTGATTGGGAATTGGGCTCGGTAAACAGGAAGACAAGAAAAAGTAAATAGTTTGGATTGCTCCAGATTGTGCCTCCAGCGATCTTAGGAGTGCGCTGAAGTCTGCACATTTTCTCTTTTTAAAAAATATATTTTTATTAAAGATTTCTTAGTTTACAAAAATACGTGCATTGTCTTTTTTTCAAGTTGTGTTTTCTACAGATCAGTTTCGTTTGTAGTGAGACATTAGTGTTGCATGCAGTATTAGGTTAGGAAGAAAAGAGGGGGAGGGTGGGGAATGGGAGTGGGATCAGGTGGTTACGCTTCTATTCTTCTGCTTAGTGTATGTGTGGGGTTTTGTGTAAGCATCACTTGTATGCGTTCTCTTACTACTGTATTCACTTGTTATATTTCCTTGGTGGTGAGAGAGGTTGGGGGTGGCCAAGGGTGTGGTTGGTTGTCTTTGGTTGGCTGTAGTGAGATTTGTTTTTGTGTGTGAGTGGGGGTGTGTGTGTATTTTTGGATCAGGTTAGCCATATTGATTCGCATGCTATCGACAGATTCTTTGTTGTCTTGTTGGGCTATGTATGTGATAAAGGGGAACCATACTGGAGTGAAGGCGTCGTCTTCTATTTGTCCCCATGTCAGTTTCAGTTTACAGTCGTACCTTGGTTCTCAAACGCCTTGTGACTTGAATGTTTTGGCTCCCAAACGCCACAAACCCGGAAGTGAGTGTTCCGGTTTGCGAATTTTCTTTGGAACCCGAATGTCCGGCGCGGCTTCCATGGCTTCCGAGTGAGTGCATGAAGCTCCTGCAGCCAATCGGAAGCTGTGCTTTGGTTTTCGAATGTTTTCGGAAGTCAAACAGACTTCCAGAATGGATTCCGTTCAAGAACCAAGGTACAGTGGTACCTTGGGTTACATACGCTTCAGGTTACATATGCTTCAGGTTACAGACTCCACTAACCCAGAAATAGTACCTCGGGTTAAGAACTTTGCTTCAGGATGAGAACAGAAATCATGCTGCGGGGGCAGCAGGAGGCCCCATTAGGTAAAGTGGTGCTTCAGGTTAAGAACAGTTTCAGGTTAAGAACGGACCTCTGGAACGAATTAAGTACTTAAACCGAGGTACCACTGTACAGCTGTACAGCTGTATTGGTTAATTTTTCCAATAAGGCTGTTTCCCATACTATTTGATACTATTCGTCCATGCTTAACTCCTGACAGGTCTCTCCAGTGTCTGACTATGATGCTTCTGGCTGCTGAGAGTAGGTGGGTTATGAGCTCTTTATAATGTGAGTGGGCATTATTATCTTGGAAGATGTTTAGTAGGGCCCATTCTGGGGTGACTTCTAATACTTGCTTAGTTATCTTGCATATTTCTTGTATGACTGATGTCCAGAAGAGTTGGATTTCAGGACATTCCCACCACATGTGGAGGTATGTGCCTGTGGAGGTGCATCCTCTCCTGGAGTCTGCACATTTTCTAACTGGCTGCCAATCATCCAAAATCTGACTAAGAGTTTTCCGGTTTCTGGAGCCTGCCTTGTGCTGTCCCTTCTGCTGACCTGGCCACCACTCTGTTCTGTCCCTGATGTGTCTCCCTACTATGGCAGTACTGCAGCAGGTGGCAGGGAAATGGAATTTTCCCAGGGCTCCTGATGTCTATCAGGGCCTGGGGAAATTATATTTTTCAGGGTATCAAAAGCTAGGCTTCTTGGTGTGGCCTCAGTTGGCAGAGAATAACTTCTCCTGGCTACCCAAAAGTTTCATATCTGAGTCGTTTTGAACTTGGGTCTGCTCAATTCATGTGCATAACTGCCCATTATTATATCTCTTCAGCTGCTAGGGGAAGATAAGGAGGCAGCTAGTTCTGTTTTTCCCCATTGCTAATTGTTTCTCAGATTACTCAGTAGTTTGTAGCTCCATGAATCTGCAAAACACAAGTCTATGTATCATCTGTTGTTTCCTTCTTTCTTCCAGTTCTTATAATGCTTACTCACTGCAAATTTAATATTCTTCCTGGTATTATTTTTCTGGTGTGTGTGTGTATATATATATATATATATATCCATAGAATACTGATTTTAACATTCTAGTCCAGTGTTTCCCAAACTTTGGCCTCCAGCTGTTTTTGGACTACAGTGCCCATCATCCCTGACCACTGGTCCTGCTAGCTACGGATGTAGTCCAAAAACAGCTGAGGACTCAGGTTTGCAAAACACTGTTCTAGATTGTCACTTAGCTGTTATTGCTGCTTATAGTCATAGATCAGCACTGAGGAACCTGTGTGGCCCTCCAGATATTGTCGGACTACAACTCCCATCATCCCTGGCTAGGACTGTTAGGAGAAGGAGAGCCATTCTCCCCCCTGCCCCACACCTCTGCATCTCTGCCATAGATGCATAATCATGTAGAGAGCTCCTCAGCGAAAGTGTGTGTTGCTCTGAGTGCTTGTTCTAGAACATGGGTTTTCTCGAAGCACAGAATGGCAACCATCTTTCTCTCCATCCCTTCATGGATTTCACAGCCTTGCTAAAATCATTGTAGCAATAGTGGGAATAGTGTGCTAACCTCTATTTCCTTAGAAGACTGGGGAAGCAAGGCTGGAGGGGAATTCCTCTTGAGTAACAAAGAATTTAAAATACCACCTCACTTCTGCCCCCTCTCCCGATTTGGGTACTGCTGACTGCCACCATTCAGTTCATTTGCAAAACCTCATTTTTATATTAGGTACTGTAATTTATGGCAAATGAAATAATCAACCAAGGTAATGCAAATATATTCTCTATTCATTTTATGAAAACATTCTAGCTGGCTTTTCTATGCCAAGTGTACTTAAGGTTTAGAGAACCAGTTTGATGTAGCTGTTAGTGCTGGTCTAGGACCTGGGAGTGCAGGGTTCAAATCCTTCTCAGCCATGAAGTGAGCCAGCCATTATCTCTCAGCTGAACCTACCTCTCAGGGTTATTGTGAGGAGAAAATGAGGAGGGTGAAGAGCCATGTACACCATCTTGAGCTGACTGGAGTAAAGGTGGGATATAAATGTAATACTAACACTCCCTGTGGCACCGGTCCTGAAAGACCTACATTGGCTCCCAGTACGTTTCCGAGCACAATTCAAAGTGTTGGTGCTGACCTTTAAAGCCCTAAATGGCCTCGGCCCAGTATACCTGAAGGAGCGTCTCTGCCCCCATCGTTCAGCCCGGACACTGAGGTCCAGCTCTAAGGGCCTTCTGGCGGTTTCCTCACTGCGAGAAGTGAGGTTACAGGGAACCAGGGGTAGTGGCGCCTGCCCTGTGGAATGCTCTCCCATCAGATGTCAAGGAAATAAACAACTGTCAGACTTTTAGAAGACACCCGAAGGCAGCCCTGTTTATGGAAGTTTTTAATGTTTGATGTTGTCACTTTTCTATTATTAATAGAAGTTGGGAGTCGCCTAGAGTGGCTGGGGATACCCAGCCAGATGGGCGGGGTATAAATAAATAAATAAATAAATCATAGTGTGTCTGGCTGTTAACGAGAAGGTTGGTGGGTCAAGTCCATCCAGGGACGGCTATGGGTAGGATTCCTGCATTGCGCACGGGGTTGGACTAGATGACCCTTGAGGTCCCTTTCAACTCTTCAAGTCTATGATTCTAGGAACATCTTAGAAATCATTTCCTTTGTGCTTAAATTGGGCTCTGGAAAGCAACTGGAGCCAACAAGATTCCGCAAGAAAAAACTCTAAAATGACCAGTTTGGTAGTCCCAGTAAAGATATTGCGTAGCTGTTTAATACCCCTCTTAAACCATTGCCAAAGATTTTTAGCAAACAGGCAACGTGTTAATTGGTTTACCAGTGCCAGGATGTCTGTGTCACCAAGAAGGTTTTGGTGAATCTCCACTGTTAAGTACATAATTATCTGCATTGTCTGCATTTCATTTCCCTCTGACCTCACTTTTTTTTGCACAATATTTTCCCCTCCCCAAATCATGTCTATACCTATAACTCAGGATGTACCTATAACTCAGGATAACATTCCATCCATCTGAATAAAAAAATTCCTTCCTGCCATAGTTATTTCGACTATGGCAGACCAACACGGCTACCCATCTGTAACTGATTCCATCCATCTGATGAAGTGGAACACATGCACAATCAGGTGGTTAGACTCTGTTGTTGTTGTTGTTTAGTCGTTTAGTCGTTTCCGACTCTTCGTGACCCCATGGACCAGAGCACACCAGGCACTCCTGTTTTCCACTGCCTCCCGCAGTTTGGTCAAACTCATGCTGGTAGCTGCGAGAACACTGTCCAACCACCTCGTCCTCTGTCGTCCCCTTCTCCTTGTGCCCTCCATCTTTCCCAGCATCAGGGTCTTTTCCAGGGAGTCTTCTCTTCTCATGAGGTGGCCAAAGTATTGGAGCCTCAGCTTCAGGATCTGTCCTTCCAGTGAGCACTCAGGGCTGATTTCCTTCAGAAACGATAGGCTTGATCTTCTTGCAGTCCATGGGACTAGGTGCCTCAAAAGCTATTTCTTTGGGTTTTATTGCTGCCCAGACTCACTTGGCTGCTCTTCTGGAAATCTCTTTCATGTATCTGGTGAAAGGAGGTTGTTGCTTTGGTTAATCTCTTGAGAAGCCACAACAATCCTTTGCTGCTCTTACTGTGCACACTTCTAGAATTCGCTCCCACAGTAAACAGTGACGGCCACCAGCTTGGACAGCTTTGAAAGAATTTTATCTCACGGAAGATAAGATGTTCAGTGACGTATACTAGTAGTAGACACTGCTAAAATTTGGGGTTGGCTTTTACAGCCCAACTCTCCATCAAAGGATTTAAGTGTCCCCTACATCCATTATCTTTATTTTGCAATAGAGTTCCCCCACCCCCTTGCAAGGAGGCGAAGACACCAAACAAAGGTGTGCAATAAAATAAAAATTATTATTATTATTATTATTATTATTATTATTATTGAGTTTTAAAGACTTTAGAAATTGCCCAGCCCCTTCACCAAAGACCACCCAAAGCATCACACACGTTACAGAAAGAGGCAGGCTACAACAGTTTAATAATAGTATTATTTATATGCCGCCCATCTGACTGGATTATCCCAGCCACTCTGTTTTTTTGTTTTTTTTAAAATAATATTTATTACTTTTCAAAAAATTTAAACACTAAAAAGACAATACAATACAATACATTACAACAAAAACAATAAAATAAATCAAACAATTTAATTCTCCCATCTTTCATTCACTTATTTCCACGACCTCCTCACACCTCCCTTTTTGTATTCCACTTCTGTTAATTATTTCAGCAATTCCTTTCCATCTTCCTCTGTTTTCTATCCTATAATTATCTTAGCTCATTCTAACCTTATTTTTTCCTTTAATACTCTATTAATCTATTTATACTTAATTCCTTATAACATTTCTACTAAAGCCATGTAACTTCATTCCAACATTTTTCTAACATTCATTAATTTTACAGTATTTCTGTAAATAGTCTTTAAATTTTTTCCAGTCTTCTTCCACCGACTCTTCTCCCTGGTCTCGGATTCTGCCAGTCATTTCCGCCAGTTCCATATAGCCCATCAACTTCATCTGCCATTCTTCCCGGGTGGGTAAATCTTGTGTCTTCCAATATTTTGCGATGAGTATGCTTGCTGCTGTGTTGCATACATAAAAAAAGTTCTATCCTTCTTTGACACCAATTGGCCGACCATGCCCAGGAGAAAGGCCTCTGGTTTCTTCAGAAAGGTATATTTGAATACCTTTTTCATTTCATTATAAATCATCTCCCGGAATGTCTTAATCCTTGGGCATGTCCACCAAAGGTGGAAGAATGTGCCTTCAGTCTCATTACATTTCCAACATTTATTGTCGGGCAAATGGTAAATTTTTGCAAGCTTGACCGGTGTCATGTACCACCTATAAATCATTTTCATTAAGTTTTCTCTTAGGGCATTACATGCCGTAAATTTCATACCTGTGGTCCATAACTGTTCCCAGTCAGCCATCATTATGTTATGTCCAACATCTTGTGCCCATTTAATCATAGCTGATTTCACCGTTTCATCCTGAGTGTTCCATTCCAACAGCAAGTTATACATTTTTGACAAATTCTTAATTTTGGAATCTAACAATTCTGTTTCCAATTTTGATTTTTCCACCTGGAAACCAACTTTTTTGTCCAAATTGTATGCCTCCATTATTTGATAATAATGGAGCCAATCTCGCACTTTATTTTTCAATTTTTCAAAGCTCTGTGTCCCAGCCACTCTGGGCGGCTTCCCACAAAAAACAGTAAAACACAATACAAAATCAAGCATTAAAATCTTCCCTGAAATTTGAGATTGTAGCTTGTCGCATGTCTGACAAGATCAGTCAGGATAATGGTCACTGATTGCATTACCTGGCCAAAGCGGCCATTCTTTTGAGATGGTAAATACCTTAGTTCTTGAATCCAGATCACAGACCTGCCCTGTTCATACACAAAATATACCCTCAAGAGACAGGATTTATAAGGGAAAAGAACCACTAGGAGAGCTTTTCCCAGTCTATTTCCTTGGGCAGAGGAAATATTTGGGGTTGTTAAGAGTCAAGATGACGTCAGGATTGCTCTCCTGTGGTATTTGAGACTTGTGGTTTATATACATATGTAAGTGTGTTTACCCTGTGCACTTAGGATCACTTGTTTTATATTTGAGACCTTAGAATTCTTAGAACAACTGAGTACCAGTTGCTGGAAATCTCAAGTGGGGGAAATGCTTTTGCACCCAGGTCCTGCTTCCAGACTTCCTGAGAAGCACATTTCCTGACCCTAAGCACGTTTACTAGGGTATAAGCCCTTTTAAACATAGTAGGACTTCCTTCTATGTAAACGTGTGTAGGATTTTGCTGTAAAATTGTATTTCTAAAGAAGACAGTCTTTTTTTTTAAAAAAAAAAAGGTAGATGTGTTGCTTGTTTAAGCACTGGATATGGGAGAGTGAGAAGGACAAAGGATCAAGGTAAGAGAGAAAGCGGAGAGAGAGGGTAAATACAGACACAAAAAGCTGCCCAGCCTACCAGCAATAAAAACAACAGGTACGAAAGAAAAAATACCTAGCTAGGGCCCTTTGAAATGAAATGGGGAAATTCCAAGGAGAAAATCCCTCTGTGTGTTTTTCCATAATGTGTTACCTGGTGTGGTTTCCTGCATTTTTCAACTCAAGCTAAAACTTCATACAGCAATAGCGAAGGTTGGCAAGTGGTGTTGAGATCTTCCTCTGGTGGGTGAAGGTACTGCCTGTCTAGGAAGGCAAAGGCTGGCTGCGCTTCTTCTGCTCTATGGTTTGTTCTCTAGGATGCAGTTGTGGTCGGGTGCCAGTGCTCGCCTGATCGTCCCATCACTGGCGTCACTGTATCTTAACCGGGAGGTGGAGGAACGAGGTGGCAGCAGGGTCCGTGTTGTGCAATCGGGAGCACTGGTGTGTTTACACCATGCTAACCTTCCCTGTCTCTTGGGTAAGGCATAGCAACTCCCATGATGGGAGGTCAGGTAAGGGGGAAGAGTGTTGTGCAAAAACAGAGCTGTTATAAGTTGTATATAAGTCATAAGCCAAAGCATTGCCCATTACAGTGGAACCTCGGTTTTCGACTTTCTGGGAAGCTGATCAATTTGGAACACGAACACCAAAAACCCAGAAGTAATCGCTTCCGTTTTTGAATGCGCCTTGGAAGTCGAATGGCATCCACTGCGTGTTTTTCCATTTTTTCAATGGATCTTGCCGGCCGCCCATTGATCCTCAATTTTCAAACGTTTCGGAAGTCAAACGTTTGAAAACCAAGGTTCCACTGTACCATGATTTGGAAGAAGTTTTCTTGGTTAAACTAGAGCAGGCATGTCCAATAGGTAGATCACTGGACGTCTGCGGTAGATTACTGGTAGATCATTGGTTCCCCCCGAAGAAGCTGAACAACTGTGGCTCCCCTAAAAAAAAGCTCAACATTTTACCTCCTCCCTGAAAAAACTCAACAACTTTGACCTGAACCCCCAAAAAGGGGGTAGATCCCTGCCAGTTTTTAACCGTGAGTAGATCACAGTCTCTTGGGAGTTGGCCACCCCTGACCTAGCGCATTAGTCTTTAAGCTAACATTTAAATTGCTTTTTTTATTTGAAAAGCAAAATACCTTTCTTTCTTTCTTTCTTTCTTTCTTTCTTTCTTTCTTTCTTTCTCTCTCTCTCTCTCTCTCTCTCTCTCTCTCTTTCTTTCTTTCTTTCTTTCGTTTCATTGTGCTGGGGAAAAGGCATAGAAGCCTTTGACAGTGTTCTGGTTTATCATGTAAATAAAAGTTGAATTTCCCCTCTTGCTTCACCTGGACTTTCCCTTTAGATAGTGAAGCCAGATCATTTAAATAAAATAGTTGGGCCTGCCATGATTAACTGAAAGTTTGTGGCCTCCAGGCAAAGGTTTCTTTTGATCTCCTGCCCCGCACCCACACACATCCCAATTATCTTTTGTTTTCTTCAATGAGGCAATTTGTGGGTGAGCAATTATATCTACAAACTGGTAGGTTTGAGCACTAAACTCAAAGCTCAAAGAACGGACTTCGCCCTGATATGAGAATTTGAACAATGTTTTCATGCGCTGAAAGGAATCTGTTTTTCACTGGGTTTTTCTCAAACTGTGGCACGGAAAGGTGTGTGGGGATGGAAACCCAGAGGGGAATGGTAGCATCTAGAACAGGCATAGGCAAACTTGCCCCTCCAGATGTTTTGGGACTACAACTCCCATCATCCCTAACTAACAGGACCAGTGGTCAGAGATGATGAGAATTGTAGTCTCAAAACATCTGGAGGGCTGAGTTTGCCTGTGCCTGATCTAGAAGCAGATGGTGCCTTACCCCTCCAAGACCTCCGTAAATTTCAACGGAATTTATATTGCCCTTTCCTGGGGAACTGCCTCTGTACCAGCCTCTTACTTGCTCACAGGAGCTGAGATGGCTTTTCACCAAAGAGACTAAATTCTGTACAGTTGATGGAGTTTAACAAATGTTATGGGGTTCAGTATGGGCCGGCTCAGCATTGCCATTCTGGATCACCAAAGGTAGAGGATCTGGTATGCTTTTTATTGGAGTATCCTTTCTATTGAGATCTGAGGATCTGCTACCTTGAGCCCCTTAGTGTTGGAATTACCAATAACAGCTCTCCTTTCAGCATTCATTCTGTATTTTTATCTTGTGGACTGCTTTGAGATCTTCGGATGACGGGTGATCTATGAATCATCATTATCATCAATGTGTATTGGCCGGAGAAGATTATTATGTGACATTTAGGACTGTGAAGTTTGTTCCATTGGCTGTAGGGGAGGCGGAAGACGCTTGCCATTTGAGATGATAATGAATGTTAATACATGTTGAGCAGTAGTAATGGAATAATTTTAATGATATTTTAGCATGGTTCAAAGTATTTTGCATGCACCTGCTTTGTTATTACTGTTTTAATGCTTTGTGTGAATGGCCTGATTGACTTAATGAGCTTTGTGAATCAGGGCATACAGCGCAGGTGGCACTGTGGTCTAAACCACTGAGCCTCTTGGGCTTGCCAATCAGAAGGTCGGCAGTTCAAAGCCCTACGATGGGCTGAGCTCCTGTTGCTCTGTCCCATCTCCTGCCAACCTAGCAGTCTGAAAGCACGCCAGTGCAAGTAGATAAATAGGTACCGCTGTGGTGGGAAGGTAAACAGTGTTTCTGCGTGCTCTGGTTTCTGTCACGGTGTTCCGTTGCACCATAAGTGGTTTAGTCATGCTGGCCACATGACCTGGAAAGCTGTCTGTGGACAAACGCCGGCTCCCTCGACCCGAAAGTGAGATGAGCGCCACAACCCCGTAGTCACCTTTGACTGGACTTAACTGTCCAGGGGTCCTTTACCTTTTACCACGTGTCAGTTCCCATGAAAGAAGGCTCCACTGAATTAGATCTGTTCATTGTCATGTGGGCACTGGTCCTATGCACAGGATGGGAATAACTCAGGCTTGCAACCTGACACATAGGAAGACATTGGAAGCTACCTTATACGGAGTCAGAGCACTGAGTGATCTAGCTCAGTGTTCCCTACACTGTTATCAGCTCTATGGGGTTTCAGACAGGGATATTTCCCGGTCCTCCCAGACGATGGCAGCGAGTGAACCTGGGACCTTCTGTGTGTGATCTATCACTGAGCTGCAGCCTTCCCCCACAAACCACTGAGCTATGGCCAGGGGCGAGCTAATCCTCACGTTAGAAGAATTTGGGTCTTGTTCCTTTGAACAAATGCTTCTGTTTGAACAAATGCTTTTAAGCCGCTGCTTTGCAGTGTCAACCGAGGGCACTCTCTGCTCCTTTGAGTTTCATTCTTCTTAAATTGTTTGCTCAGCAACAGCGACACAGGTGGGCTTTTCTAAGGAGACTCCCCACCTGTTCGGCAGCAGTTGTTGCCTGCATAAACCGGACAGAAAATTCCTGAAACTGTAGCTTAATAATCACACATTGGTTTGCTGGAAATACACTGCATTATTCAATTTAGAATTTCCCCTTTGGCGACCTGACAAGTAGTTTTTCCGGACATGTGCCACAGGCAGGATGAGTCATGGCTTTTCATTTTGCTTCCTTATTTCTCCCCCCCTCCGGAGCCCTTA
>NC_138037.1:36525818-36733318 GCF_964106645.2 Podarcis pityusensis
GGCTTTTCATTTTGCTTCCTTATTTCTCCCCCCCTCCGGAGCCCTTATTTAAAGTCTGTGACATTGGCTAACGATAACAGAAGCGGCTTGGGAACGGCCTCCTTCAAAACTCTCTTAGAAGAAGGATTCTTAACTTGCATATTCACCACTTTTTCATTATTATTATGCGCTTGCAGGAATTTGTCACGGTCTTGGTGCGAGACCCTCGGATAAAAAAAGGAAGACTCCTGGCATTCACATATAGACTATGAGATCTTCATTCATGTAAGTACACCAGCTGCAGGGAAAATGCTTTTGCATCACTTTTGCCCATGTCCTTTGATCGCTGTGTAGATATGCAAACTGTGCCTTACAGCGCATGAGACAAGCGGTTTTTTAAACTGATGTCTGTGGGGGTGTGTGCTGACCCCCAGTTCAGGGGCCCGATCAGCCCCTCAAGCCCGTTTTTTCTGCCACCTTCCCTCCCAATTCCACCAGTTTTGGTGGCAGCAGGAAAAGGAAAATAAAATAAAAATAAAGGAGACACAGCACTGTGGCGATCAGTGTCTTGACGCACACGATCCTTTCCCTGGTTATCAGATCTGATGCAATGCTTTTGGTGGCTCCACATGCCCTTCAGGTTTAGCTGTGGTCTCAAGCCTTTAATGTGGCAGTATCTGACCTGTGGAACTCCTTGCCAGTAGAAGTTATGGCCATACAATCCAGAAAGGGCCCCTGCCAGCCAGTTCTTAACCCAATGGTGTCTGACATTTTTTAGTGCAATGCTGTGTTTTTAGTCTGTGTGTTGCCTTGTGATGTTTTCTACGAAAGTGCCAATTATGCCGCTGCCCAGTATACCTGAAGGAGTGTCTCCACCCCCATCATTCAGCCCGGACACTGAGGTCCAGCTCTGAGCGCCTTCTGGCGGTTCCCTCACTGTGAGAAGTGAGGTTACAGGAAACTATCTGACTTTTAGAATACATCTGACATTAAAACATTAAAACATCAAACATGAAAACTTCCCTAAACAGGGCTGCCTTCAGATGTCTTCTAAAAGTCAGATGGTTGTTTATTTCCTTGGCATCTGATGGGAGGGAGTTCCACAGGGCGGGCACCACTACCGAGAAGGCCCTCTGCCTGACAGATGACCCCTCAACCTCTATTTAAAAATCTCCAGTGGAGAAGAAGCCACCATCTTTCTTCAGATGCGGAAATGTATCTGAAGTTATAAAGAATACATTTAGAGTCCTTGGGAGTATTGTTTTTTTCTACTAAAACACAGGCAGTTTTATTTAAGTACATAGGGACTCAGGCTTACTCCAGGCCCACACCGGGGGGAGTGCTGTTTCGAATAACTTGATATTTTTGCTAAGGCAGTTTATTATTGGGTAGTTATTGAATCCTGTACCCTAGTTTTACGTGCTTCAGATGTAATGGTCTGAAGGCTGCAGCCACCCTTTTGAATTTCACCCTCTTGTCTGAATCCACATACCTGCTCTTTTCCCACACGCCAGTTCTTTTCATCTGCTCCTGGTTTGTGCAAATTACAACTTGCCCAGATCTGATTTCTTGGCATAAATTGGGTGGAAAGGAAGTTTAGCATTAGTTTTTAATATGTAATATGGAAGTTCAGGGAAGTTTTTAATATGTAACGCTGTACTGTTTTTAACACTTGATTGGGAGCCGCCCAGAGTGGCTGGGGAAACTCAGCCAGATGGGCGGGGTATAAATAATAAATTATGATGATGATGATGCACAGAAGTGTCATTTCTGATTGTTCAAGCTGCAGTTTGGAGAATAATCCTAACCCTTCCTTTCTCTCCGTGGTCTGGAGTTTTGATAAGTAAGGAGAAATAATCTTCTTGATTTAATCCAGTACGCTAGTGAGACTAGGAAAAGCAATCACGTGAGTGATAACACGGGGCATAGTTTCATGAGCAGGTGATGCATTTTATCTTTCAGGAAGCAGTTGGGTGACTGACTTGGTCTCATGAAGCAGCTATCACTGGCATCCGTGATAATTGCATTGTATTTAATGGAACAGGATAAGGACATTGGTGGAGATATAGGGAAGCACTTAGACTTCTAGGAGTAAGAATCAGGATGTTGGATGGGCTTTTTAAAAAATGTAGACTTTAATAGTTTGGTTCTGTCGCTACACACAACAGCATCCACAGTCTTCCTCAAACTTTACATGTATCAAAAGAACTGTGGTGGAAACATGGCCTTGTGCTTTAGATGCTAATTATTTTAACCTGGCAGTCACATGCAAAGATGTTCCTGTGATCTGATTCAAGGTTCTCCTGGATTCTCTGTTTAACTGTGGATTGTTTGGGACGGGGTTTGCAGATTCTGGTCTGGGAACTAAAATCCTCTTTGGGATCAAGGGGATTTCTAGGCCTTGGCAAGTACATCGGCTGAAACCTCCACGTTTTCCATTTGGGTTGCAGCTCCAGCAATTTGCACTGTTCTGACATTCAGGGGCAGTTTTAGAAGGCTCTTGTTAGGTGGCACAGAGGCCTGCAGTTAAGAAAGGGGCCTGCTGAGCATTTGCTACCTCGCCATGCCTTGCACTCCTCCTTCCGGCAACTTCTGAAGCTAAGCTGGTGCCAGACATATTGCGCTGCTTTCCTTTGGACCACATCAGCGAGGCTGAGATCTTGTCATGTGGGCCGCCTAGGACCTCCATACACACTGCCCAGGTTTGCTTCCCAGGAAGGTCACTTTACTGCCGCTAGTGCAGCCGTTTGACTTCACCCCCAGAGGCACACTCCATTGGATGGATGCAAACAACGAAGTTCTTGGGTATTGGGAAGGTGGTGTATCTTCGAGTCACGGTGAACAAGTCCTGTCTCTTTACAGACAAACAGCATGTGCTTTACGAGGAAAACGTCTTGCGTCCGGCGGCGCTTTCGTGAATTCGTGTGGCTTCGCCAGAGACTTCAGAGTAACGCAGCGCTAATGTGAGTCAATGTCCAAATGTTTCTGAAACTTGCTTTATTAAAGCGTACACCTAGCCTTTTCCCTCTCCCAGAGGGTAGGTTAAAAACCTCATTCTTTTTCTGAAAAATAGGAAATATAGCCTTGATCTAGTGCTGTGGGGGAGAAGAAGCGCTTGATCTTTCTTGCCTCCTTGTCAGGACCGGCCCTACCAATAGACAGAGTGAAGCAGCTCCCTCAGCACAGGAGATGTTGGGCTGGGGGAATGGCAATAAAATGCTGGAGGTTGTGCTGTATGTGCCATATGCCTTGCTCCCTAGCCTGCTTCCCTCAGGGCAGTGAAGGGCGTGCTCTGTTTCCAGTGTTGAAATAAGATTCAGATGCCAGTTCAGTTGGCTATTGCATGCAGGATGTGCAGGGTTTTTCCTTGTCCTTTGCCTTGGGCAGCAAAATATCTTGGACCGACCCTGCACCAATAATCAGTTTTATATGTTTGCAGGGTAGGGAACATGGAGAAGAGGGAAGCAAAGGCTTCCATTCAAACCATCCCTGTGGTGCCTCTGCCTTTCCCAAGTCTCTTGTGCTATTAATAATATCCTGTATTATTTATGAAGTCCTTGACGTTTCGCTAAGTGCTGTGCAAGGTAAAGGATGCTGAACGTTTTGCTAAGTGCCTGGCAAATAATTAAAACAGACAGGCCTCTGCCAGAACAACTTAACATTTTTTTTTACATGGCACAAAGGAAGGAGAACATTTTGTGGACGAGGTACAGAGGAAGGTACAACATCACTCATACATGAGAAGGATACCCACCCATTCAGCAATGCACATGCAATCCCAGTTTAGTGTGGGTACTGTGGTGTAAACCACTGAGCCTTGGGCTTGCCGATCAGAAGGTCGGCAGTTTGAATCCCCGCGACAGGGGGATTGTTCTGTCCCAGCTCCTGCCAACCTAGCAGTTCGAAAGCACGCCGGTGCAAGTAGATAAATAGGTACCACTCTGGCGGGAAGGTAAATGGTGTTTCCGTGCGCTGCTCTGGTTTCGCCTAAGCGGCTTAGTCATGCTGGTCACATGACCCGGAAAAACTGTCTGCGGCCAGTAAAGCGAGATGAGCGTCGCAACCCCAGAGTTGTCTGTGACTGGACTTAACTGTCAGGGGTCCTTTACCTTTTAATCATGAACAAGCTGTGATTTTTCATTCTCATTTGCTGGCCATAGTTTGTCAATTCAGACATCGCACCAAGCCATAGCTGAGCTCTCCTAACTATGGCTTTGTGTGCTGTCTGAATCGAGCTACTGTTCTTAGGAAGCTGGCTTTGGTCATCGCACAGATAGCACATTCAGAACACTCCTCTGCCGGTGAAACTATGGTCTTGAAAGCACATAGGGCCACCACATCATGGAAGCCAAGAGGTCTGGGTCAGTGCCTGCATAGGCCATGCCTGGGAACCAAACGTATGTCACCTTGTTTTCCAAGATGAAAGAAAGCTGAGATAGCGATGTAAAAAAACCCTAATTGCTGAGGGAGGGAGGAGTAAAGGATAGGAGAGATAGATGGTGGTAACACTTCATGTATCAAATGAAGGAGAGTGTAGTAGCCCATGGAAGCTGTTGGTGCAGTGTTAATCAGCTAATATTAGCTTGCCCCCAAATGGTTCATAGCTTTTGCCACAACAAGCGAACATGGCTGCAACTCTGAAGTTTGCTGTCAAAGTGTGTGGCTATTAGCTTTGCCAGGTGTTAAGTCATTGCCCATAGAAATCCCAAGTCAGTATTGTTTCATTTTTCTCCATCTGAGTTCAGCAATCCTTTTAACCAGTGCTATTTATCTAGAAAAGAAGGTGTTCACCAGGAACGCCTCCCTTGTTCTCTTATAATGGCAACGGCGCCCCCCTAAGAGGTGCTGAAACTTGAGTTCCGGCTGAAAAAAAAGCCCCGCTTTTAACAAACAAACCAACAAAAGCATTTTTTATTCATGTTTTTCATTTTGGGCTACTCACGCTTTCTGGTTTGTGTGTGTGTTTTAAAGACAACTGCCAGAACTTCCAGCCCGAACGCCCTTTTTCAACACCAATAACCCCCAACACGTGGACCAGCGCCGACAAGGCTTGCAGCAGTTCCTCCAAAAGTGAGTGCGCTTGCTTCTTCTTCCCGTTTGGTGGTTTTCTTGTTTTAATGAGGTCATTAATTTCCGGGGCCCTCATCCCTTGTACACGACAGCCACCTTGTGGCCACAGTTGTGCATTTGCACAAGCTCCCAGGTAAGGGGCTGCATAATGTAGCTGAGATGCTGAGCACACTCTGTTTCCATTCCTGTAACGTTTTGTTTCCTCTGGGATCCCCTCCCCCTTTTACCCTTGGAAGCAGCACTGCGTGTATGTATGTTTTTCTTGAAATGTGATACGGTGAAGGAACTAAATTGCCACTCTCTGGTGCAAGCTCAACAGACGTAAAATAGGCAAGAGGCTTAAATTGTCCTTTTTTGCAGCACAAGAATATTAAAGCCTTACTTAAATAAAGAGGCAGCATATATATATTGTGTTTGGTATTTATTGTGTTGTGATTAGGATTGCAGCATCAATGGGAGTTTCACGGCAATAATTGCTCTTTTTTAAATATTAATTTTTATTAGTTTTCCACATTTTAACAAATCCATCCAAATTATTTAAATTTAATACATCCCCCCCCCAATAGGTTTCCCACTCCCGTTACAAACATATGTCCATTACATTCCTGATGTTATTGCGTCATTCTTCTTTAATCACCTTCTCAACCTTCTATTATAATTGCTTTTTTAATGTACCTGCAAATTAGAAGCATAGTCCTCAGATTTCATAAGAACATAAGGCAAACGTGCTGCATCAGGCCAGTAGCCCATCCAGTCTAGCATCCTGTTCTCACAGTAGCCGACCGGATGCCTGTGGGAAACCGCCAAGCAGGACCCGAACACAAGACCCACACTCTCCTCTTCTGTGGCTTCCAGCCAGTGGTATTCAGAAGCGTTGCTGGCTCTGATTGTGGAGGCAGAGCCAAGCCATCATTGGTTGTAGCCATTGAAAGCTTTATTCTGTATGATTTTGTCCAACATTGCCTCCTGTGGCAATGAGTTCCACAGCTCAACTATACACTGTGTGAAGCTGTACTCTCAGTTCTGAATCTTCCAGCCTGCAGCTTCTTTGGCTTTCCTTGAGTTCCAGGGTTGTGAGAGAGGGAGAAAAACTCTTCTCTGCCCTCCTTCTTCATGCCAGGCATAATGTTATAAAGGTCTATTGTGTTAACTTTTCTCTAAATCAGTGTTTCCCAAACTGGGGCTTCCAGCTGTTTCTGGACTACAGTTCCCATCATCCCCGACCACTGGTCTTGCTAGCTAGGGGTGATGGGAGTTGTAGTCCAAAAAACAGCTGGAGACCCGAGCTTCCTGAGCTCTAAACTGAGAAATCCCCAATGGTGCAAGCTTTTTTCATAGGGGGATTGCTCCATCTCTGTGATCATTTTGGTTGTGTCCAGCAAGCATGCGGCTGCTGTCGAACCTTCTCCTTTGGAATGGTGAAATCGATTAGTAACCCTCTTGAAAATCAGTGGTGCCACCGTGGTCGGACTTGGGGCAGACGTCTAGGGCTCTGCTCAACAGAGCTTCTTAACGCTGTTAGTCCATTAAGTCCACAGTGGTCCTAACGGTCACATCCTGTCTACAGGCTTCCTCTGCAGTGGCCATCTGTTTGGCCACTGAGAGAATGGGATGCTGGCAGGGCCAGATTTAGGTTTGATGAGGCCCTAAGCTACTGAAGGTAATGGAGCCCTTTATATGTCCACCTGTCCTTTGTCACAACAAATTGTCGCTGTTTTTTGTGTTGGATATATGCTACATGGTAATTTATGGACCTAATAGGTATCTCAAGCCATTTGCACATAACAAAGTAGTATTTTATCAAAGTAATTGTTGAACTTACATTTTGGAAATGCACATCCAGGTTTTTTCCCCTTTATTTTTTTGGGGGGCCCCCAAGAGAGTGGGGCCCTAAGCTATAGCTTGTTTAGCTTATACATACATCCGGCACCAGAGCTCCCCATATGTTCTTATATAAAATTACGACGATTGTAAATCCATTCACCAACCCCTGTTCACATGACCAATCCATTATTGATGGCCGTTCAGCAGTTAAAAAGAATCTTGTTCAGGTCTATGGGCCAACACTTTTTTCAGCTGTAAAAACAATCCTATTCTAATACAGTGGAACCTTGGTTCTTGAACTCAATCCATCCCAGGAGTCTGTATGACTCCTGAAACCATTCGAAAACCAAGGCACAGCTTCTTATTGGCTGCAGAAGCCTCCTGCACTCAAGCGGAAGCCGCTTCAGGTGTTCGGCTTCCGAAAATGTTTGAAAACCAGAACACTTCTGGATTTTCAGCGATCGGGAGCCAAAACGTACGAGTACCAAAGCATTCAAGAACGAAGGTACGACTGTATTGTATTATTGGCATTAGAGGCTGCGAATAGCACTGTCATGTCATAATGCTATATAACTACACTCACTCGTTTTTGCTATTGGCATGCTCAAAACAGTTTATTTTTGCCAAAATAAACCTCATTTCATATTTGATCCCCTGTCCCCTCCACACCTTTAGCTTCTATCCTGTCCCATAAAGCTTCCCATAATTTTTCTTCACCGCAGTGAGATTACCTAGGAAAGATCCAGCGAGGGAGAGCCCTGATGTACTTTCATTGCCTGCAGCTGCCATTTTTTACTGGCGCAGAGGACTCTTATTCATAAGCAGGATTTATAACGTCTGGGAGAAACAGCTAGGATTATAGCTCCTGTTACAGTGTTTATACAAGCATTCCCTTCCATCCTGTGGCCACATAAACATCAGTGCGCTGATCGTCTGATGGAGGATCTGCCTTGGGGTGTCGCAAACTGGAAAGGCTGGGGAATCCCCCATCTGTGCAATGTGTAGTGAGGGGTGTGGGATCTTGTATTTATGTTCCTTGGCTCGTGGGTTGAGCAGGAAGATGGAAGAGGAGAGAGTTGCATTGTGTAATGGAGCATAATTCATAAATAAGAGATTCCCAGCCTTTCCAAGGTGCAAATTCCCTGGAAATGGAAGAAATGCTCAAAATAAACATACTGATTTTATCCCAGAGATGTAAGAGAACTACTACAGCCAACAGGAAAATTGAAAGCACGTTCCTAAATTAGAATTAAGAAGCCTCACATAAGAATAGCCTCTGAATTGCGTAATGCAATTATGTGGCCTTCTTGGGCACCCAAATTGTGCCACTTTTTAGATCAGGACCTCCGCCCCATCTAAATTTCCTGCTCACAAGCCATTTCTCCACCCACAAAACCCTTTTTTCAGTGCCACAGTCAACTGAGGGCCACAAAACACCCCTGGATTTACCCTAGGGGCCATCAGTTGCTCACCCCTAGAAATACGTACAAGACTGAATAGCATTAGGGATACCTGTATTCGTGAGACAACTATGCAGACTGGTTTTTCTACAGTGAATATGGCTTATTATTGTGCGGGGTTGGATCAAATGTTCCCACGGTTGAGGTTTGCGGGCTTGTGGACAGAGGTTCCCTGCTTGCCAAAGGTCCCTGGTTTCAATCCCTGCCCCCTGCCTGGATCCCTGAGGAGACAGAAGAACTAAATGGATAGAAAGGCAGCTCCTTACGTTTCAGAGGAGCTAAAGGTGTTCAGAGGCCTGCAGCTTTCCTGGCGAGTGGAATCTCAGCATGCCCTGCCCAGAATCTTGAGGGAAGGGGCAGAGCATGTCCCTCAACATTGGACATGCTCTGTTCTCCTACTTTGAAAATCTAAACCAGAGGCTGGGTTTTTATTAAAGTGAATGAGCAGGCGCTCCCAATTAATTAATTTTTATGCACAGGCTTTTTGTCTCTCTGCAGAGCCAGCGCAGCACCGACATAAAACAGTCTGCAGCTTTTATAAATAGCCATGGCTGTTTCGGTGCCAGAAGCTGCTTATAGTCTGGGTCTCTGGAAAAATGGAGGAGGGCAGCAAAAAAGCAGCCTAGGGTTCGAGTTCCCACTTTCTGTGCCCCCCCCTCCACATCTGAGGAAAGGGAGGAGAGTGAGAGGTTCCTGACTAGAATGTATGCCAAACCGTAAGTCCAGGCCCCACACAAATTTCTGTTGATAGTGTCTGGCTAGGATGGTACATCTACCCTCCTTGAGAACAGATGCACAGTCTATGATCTAGTTGGCAGTGTGAATTCTGGCCTCTTATGGGGGTCGTCTCCATTTATTGGAGCAAATTAAAGGAAACTGCTTTTCCTAAGGAAAGGGAATGAAAGAAGACCTCCACACAACCATCAATGTTGTGGAAGCGTAGGTAGGTCCACTGCTGCTCTCTCCAGCACCATTATAGTTCCTGCTGCCTGTTGGCATAGGAGAGAGGGCAGAGGAGCGAGCCAAGAATGCCTGTTGCCAGAGGCAGAACTAGGCTTTACTTCTCCTGGGTCAAAGACTTAGTTTGGCACCGCCCCCCCCAAAAACACATTTCTGTACACACACGTGTGCGCATGCGCGCGCACACACACACATACGGAGGCTCAAGGGTGCTCCTCCGGAGGTTTCACCCGGGGACACACACACACACCCCATTACGGCACTGCCCATTGCTGAGAGTAGCAACAGGTTTTTTTAAAAATGTACCAGATTTTCTGCAGAAAGGGTGAGTCCGCATAACATAGGGGGTTGTGGAATGTGTGCTGGAATTTAATGCCCACAACATCATGGGGACAGGGCCGGATTTAGGTTTGATGAGGCCCTAAGCCAGGCTTCCTCAACCTCGGCCCTCCAGGTGTTTTGAGACTACAGTTCCCACTATCCCTGACCACTGGTCCTGCTAGCTAGGGATCATGGGAGTTGTAGGCCAAAAACATCTGGAGGGCTGAAGTTGAGGAAGCCTGCCCTAAGCTACTGAAGGTAATATGTCCAGCTGTCCTTTGTCAACAACAAATTGTCACTGTTTTTTGTGTTGATTATATGCTATATGGTAATTTGTGGACCTAATAGGTCCATACACAACGCAAAACACTGTTGCTGTATGTAGGTTTTATTTTATTTGGTTTTTATCTTATATTTTGGAAATATACATCCAGTTTTTTCCCCTTTAAACTCTTTTGGTGGCCCCCCAAGAGAGTGGGGCCCTAAGCTATAGCTTGTTTAGCTTATATGTAAATTTGGCACTGAATGGGGATACTGTTTCATAAATTGGGGTCCTGCAGTCAGAACCCCTCTACAAACCCACTTCCTTGGATTTCTTGCTATTAACCACCTCAGGGAAAAATTGTGATTTTAAGACAAAAATGGCAGGGACCCAAATTCTCCCCTAAACTATAAGGATGGCTATTATTTTTTTCTTTTCCATGCGATAACTACAAGAGAATGCATTTGTAAATGAAACAAAACCAAGAAGGGGTTTTCCAATGTCGGCAACAAAATGAGAAAGTCACAGGAAACAATTAAGATAGTAAGTGGAACAAGCAAACGGAAACAAAATCTACCATGGCCACTATATAATAACAAACAAGGTACACTGTGTACAAGACACTGGAATGATCCAAACAGTACACTCCAAATAGAAAACAGATCAATTCTCCAATAAATACTGAATGAAACTTCCAGAACTGGAACTCGTTTCATGCTTTTTCAACCAATGGCAGCTAAGAACCCCTTATTCTCAGTAGAGCATGAGACCCTTGATCTCAGGGTTGTGGGTTCGAGAACCATGCAGGGCAAAAATTTCTTGCGTTGCAGGGGGTTGGACTAGACACTTGTGGGGCCTTCCAACTCTACAGTTCTAGGATTGCCTCAATTCTCTAGAAGAATTTTTCTCTCTCTTTCTAGGTGGTGTCAGTACAATAGACCCTAAAAACATACATGTAATTTGTATGCTACCTTTTTTCTACACGTGGAAAACTCATTTCAGTTTTCAATTTTCTTAAAAATATTCTTTTATTATTATTTTTTGCAATTTTTTTTTTTGGTAAACTTTATTGTAGCCTCCGTTTCGCGAAGATTCCTGCTGAAACATCTATGTGTGTGCATTCAATAGAGGGCACCAGAACACAGGCTGTGTTTGCTTGTTTCTGCGGTCTTGTTTCACCTCCTCCTCCTCTGCTCCCTCCCTTCCGCTGCCTTCCCATCATAATATGATGTAAATGGGCTGAGTAAATTTGTTGAAAACAAAATCAGAGTGTTAACCTTCTGCACACATGCAGGCCTGCATCTGTCACTATATTGGGTTACAGAAGATACAGGAAATCTTTAGTTAGGATTAAGTTGCGCTGCTCAGCCATATGCTCTCCTCCAACAGAACAGTGTGTAATATACCTAATAAAATCATGTTGAAAAGAACCAGATTTTGGCCTCTGTCCAAACAAGACCAACCACATGTTTTGCCTTTATTAAAACATACTTGTTTTTAGCTTGGGGAGGAGGAATTCATTCTGATTCGCGCATCCTGAGCCCTCTGCGGATGGTCTAAAAGCAAACATCGCAGAGATTACTTTATGCACAAACTGTTCTTTGGAGGAGCCAAAAGGTGGGTTTAGGCTCCCGTTCCAGCAGAGATTAGGATCTTAAAAGCCTCTTTGCATGCAAATGCCCCAAGCTTTATGTGAGCCGGGATGTTGACCCATGAATATAAGAAGCAACAGAGAGTGCCTCTGAGCATGCACAGACTGGTATTCCCTTCCACCACTAGGTAGGGAAGAGTGCGGCCACTAAGCAGGCCTCAGGCCCTTCATGGGTCCATACAGGTGTGTACGAAAATGTAAAATCTGTAAAACCCTTTGTATCCCACTTTAATAAGAGCATTGAAGCCTCATATATATCTATTTGTTCTTCTGTAAATTCAGGTTCTCTGCAGGTGTTGCCATTTTGGATTTGGCTGGTAACGTCAAACTGCAGTGTGAAAATTTAGTCCTCTTTCTCCATGTCTCTTGCCCTGGGGTGTTTTCCTTGAAAGATACCCTGCTCCCATCAGCCAGGTTAAAAAAAGGAAAAAGGTAAAGGACCCTTGGACAGTTGAGTCCAGTCAAAGGCAACTATTGGGTGCGGTGCTCATCTCGCTTTCAGACCAAGGGAGCCGGCGTTTGTCCACAGACAGCTTTCCAGGTCATGTGGCTAGTATGACTAAACTGCTTCTGGCGCAACGGGACACCATGACGGAAACCAGAGCGCAGGGAAACTCTGTTTACCTTCCCACCACAGCGGTACCTAGTTATCTACTTGCACTGGCGTGCTTTTGAACTGCTAGGTTGGCAGGAGCTGAGACAGAGCAATGGGAGCTCAACCCGTCACGGTGATTCAAACCGCCAGCCTTCTGACTGGCAAGCCCAAGAGGCTCAGTGGTTTAGACCACAGTTTAGACAACCCCACTTTGTGCTGAAAGAATGCAGAAGGAGAATGACTGCGTTGGCTATCCCTGCCAACCCTCACTGCTGATATAAAGGGTGGTGATTTCTCCCACCTTCTATGCATGCCAAAGGGGTTTATACATGTAGAGGCAAAGAGGAGATCCTGATTGGGCCTGGTCTTCCCTCATATATGCCTACAGTAGCATGCATGCTGACCCCTTCTCACATGTGCTGTGTTCCTCTCAAGATATGAGGCAGGCAAGCAAGACATTTACAGCTACTTGTGGTTAGTTCTGCATGAAGCCTGCAACTTAGGATCCTAGAGTTGTAAGGGACCCAGGGGTCATCTAGTCCAACCCCCTGCAATGCAGGAATCTTTTGCCCAATGTGGGGCTCGAACCCCCTAGTCCTGGGCAGCATATGTTACCCAAAACTGGTTTGAAGTCTATACTATGATACTGGTTTCATAATTTTTGACCTGGCAATATATTGCAAAACATGGTGTGTGTGTGTGTGTGTGTGTGTGTGTGTGTACCCGCTAAGCAAAAATCACAATGTGGGGAAAAACTCTGAAGCCAGCCAATTCCTCTACATAACTCCATCCTTCATTCAGACATTGTGATATATCGGTATATCCTGATGTTTAGCTGGTGATATATCACAATGTTGAAAACCAGATATCGCCCAGCCCTAGAACCTGTGACCCTAAGATTAAGAGTCTGATGCTTTACTGACTGAGCTATCCCAGCATTTAACTTGTGCACATTCAGATTTATGCGCCTGGCAGTAATAATAAAAATAGGGCACAGGCATCCAGGAAAAAAGACTTTGGCAATCCTTCCCACCATTGCACCCAAGGTCTTTTAAGGTGATTTTGACATTAGGCATGATTCCCAGAACATAACCCCCGGGGCTTACTATATACATTTCAACTAGTAGACCCTCTTAATGCAAAAAATATTGGAGCCCCACGGTTTATTTCACAATAAAAAGCTTGGGGGAAAGATGATTTTAGGGCATGTGGGTGAACAAAACCCATATTTCAGTTCACAGGTTGACTCAGCATCGACATGTTTGCGCTGCCAAGTTCCTGTACCTGTTGTTTAAGGGGCGTCTTTCTGATTTATTATTTCTGGTCCCTTCACTTCTTTCATAACCTCCAGATGGCACTGTTAAGCAGAAAAGAGAATAACTGTAAAATAACGAGCCTAATGCAAAATAAAATTGGAAATTGAATTATAGCTATTGGGGTGGGGGCAGGGAACGAGGAGGGGGGGGGGGAGAAGGTAGCCTTGAGGTGCTGACCAACCTGTGCTTTTATCACTTCTGTTTGCTGTTCCCAAGTGTTAGGTTACCAGCAAGTTAATAACAGGGCTTTGTCGGTTCAAGGCTTAGCAGAATTGCACTGGACACGAAATAAAGCTAAAATGAATTTCTGTCCAATATCATTGACATTAGTGCTCATTACTTTTGTGGCGCGACGCCTCAAACCATCAAAAATCAATTTTAAAGATTACCGATTATTTTATAAAGAAAATAAAATACATTTCAAACAGCAGCAAAGCAGTAACAGTATACTCTCATGAACAGTTACTTAGGCTTTAGTTGGGTGGCAAAATCAAACTACTGATAGCACCATTTTTTTATTATTATTACAAAACAAACACCTGCTGAGAACTGAATTGCATGCATGCTGTATTCAAATGTCTTTTTTGTTACAAAACTCTGAATTTAAAAATAGGGATGTCAGCATGTTGTTTAAAAAAACCCTACGTTCTTCCTGATCTTGCAACAAATTTTGAAAGCAAACACCGATGATACTTTCATTTTTTTAAAAAACAAACAAACCAACGCTACTGCTTTTTTGTGTGAATTATGGTTTGAAGCCATAGAAGCTACTGAAGGCATCAAGAAAGGTTTCTGAGTTAAGATTAAGACCTACTGAGTTTGATGGAAGAATTGAGCAAGCCGGTCCCTTTCTTCAGTGTAAAATGCTTAACTTTGGCTACAATTTGATCCTTTGTTTATTAACAGAATTCAATATATCACATGGCTTTAGATGTGCTGGAGTTCAGAAAAGTCATTCATACTCTATATACTATTTATGTATTTCATTTATACCTCACATTTTATCCAAGAAGCTCAAGTTTGTGTACATGGTTCTCCCCCTCGTCATTTATCCCCAACAACCCTATGAGGTAGAGGCTAGACTGAGGCAACAACTGGTCCAAGGTCACCCAGTGAGCTTCATGGCCGAGTGAGGATTTGAACCCCCTTCTCCTCAGGCCTAGTCCAATGCTAACCACTGCACCTCATAGCAAGTGAGGTATTTGGAGATTTGCTGTTGTTTGGATAGTTGCGGGTAGAAAAAGGCTGCTTCACTCACCCTTCACTCGCGAGGAGGGTAATAGCAAGCCAGAGAATATTTGCTTAATTCTTCATATCTCCCCTGCCTCATTGCAGTTGAAAGTGCTCAATAACGTGTGGCATATTGATGGCCAAAGGTATAGTTGCACTCTGAGCAGACCCATTGAAAACAACGGACTTAAAGTCAGCCGTGACTTTTAAGTTCGGTCATTTCATTGGATTTACTGTTGACTATAAGTATCCTCTTTGGTTGCATTCCTAACACCACTTACCTGTGGGTAAGCCCCAGAGTATTCAGTAGGCCTTCCGAGTAGACATAGTTAGGATTGTGCTGTGTGCAGGATTTCGCCACAGGGCAATGAACCCTAATTCATTGGTGCTCATGGACAGCTGATGTATATGCAGGCATTTTTAACCTGCCTGAATGCAGTATTTGAAATCTTTGTTGAATATACGGCACTCAAAGTGGAGTGGGTGATCATCCCCTTTCTTTTCAGATAAATATATAGCCACCCCTGTTTTGTTTCAGGTAGACATAACTGATTTTGGCTTAACCATCTCACTTCCTTTTATTCACCTGACACTGGAACCATCCCACTTCCTTCTTTAATCCTCATAATAATTAATACTGTAGATTTCCAGGCCTAGCCTATCTATTGACTTGATAGGCTTTTGCTCAAGACTTATTATACTGTATCAAGTACTGGACCCTTCTGAGAGAAGATTTTAATAACATTGTCCAGTTTTAATGGCCAAATGACACTTGAGACAATCAGAATGTGCTTTTATGCTAACCTTCTGTGGGGCAGGCAAGGGATGGCTTTAGTTGGCCATACTGAACGAATGGTCCCTTAGAGAAAATTGTTTACTTTGATTGGTTTCAGAAATGAAAGTTGGGGGCTGGATGCTATGAACTATTTATTAAAACAGCTAAGCTTATCTGTGTAGTATTTTAAGGACCTAATTCTCCAGTTACTGGGAGCAATCCACTTGCATTTTCAAAAATGTTTTGCAAAAACCAGATTAGTTCTGCCAAGGAGGGGGAGAATGCTGTTACTGTTTAATACAGTTTGTGCTAATTGCACATTTAGTTGAATTAAACATTTTATGCAGAACTGAGTGTTTTTTATTTTAAATGTGTGTATTGCAATTATATTTTAAAAATCACTGAAATGTAAGGTTCCCTTGCTCCTGCTTCCACAAATTACTTTCCCAACCTGTGTAAAAGTAGATAATAATTGCACATGGCATTCAATTTGTACATATCTTTAAAATACATATTTTTTTGCATTTGTGCATTAAATGATTTCTGTTTTACAGAGGCATTTGAAGGTCCAAATCTTACAGCGCCTTATACTTAGTAATGTTTTTGATGTGTATACAAAGTAACTGATTCTGAACCAGTTTCCATAGTAGTATGTTATTTCAGCCCTTTTGCCCCAGCCAAAAAAGTAATTGATCCACATGGTAGTAGCAGATGGTTAAATGGGAAAAAATGCCCTTGGAATTATTCTTATAACAGATGTTCAAAACTATTAGTGCCATTCTTTTATTCACCTAAAATTCCAAATAATTTATTAAAGAAAAGCACACATCCAACCATGCCAACATATACAGTATACTGGATTCAAAACTGTATTGGAAGTTAAGTTTAAAATATTTTTAAAAGGAATGTTGAAAAAATGATATCGGAAGGTGGTTCATTTTTTCTCTTTATTTTCTTTAAAGGATTCTGCAGAATCCTCTTCTGCTTTCAGACAGTAGACTTCACCTCTTTGTACAAACCCAGCTGAACCCAGAGGACATTGAGGCATGTGTATCTGGACACACGAAATATTCTGTCGAAGACGCAATCCACGAGTTTGCCTGTTTGAAACGACGGTTTCCTGTAGAAGACGAAGGGAGGAAAAAGGAGAATTATGTAGATTCCGATTCCGAAAGGTTACTTCCTTACATTTTGCTAAACATGCACATATGATAATAAACACAGTTCACTTTTGTTGTTGTTGATGCAGTGCTAAGATAATGAAAAAATTAATTGACTGAGATTTTATTGAGCTGTGACAGCTCATCATAGAAGTCTTCACATACACCTCCACACTGAATTAATGAATGCAGTAGAAATTCAATTATCTGCATTCTGATTATGTGAATTTCATTTAGTCAGACTTGAATTATTCGCGTTTAAATTATCTCGCTAAAAAAAATATCCAACTGCACTCCAAATGGCTAATTAAAAGTCCAAATTTCCTGTCTCTCTTTTGTGACTGGGGATAATTAAAGTTCTCCTCTGTTACTCAGGCTTTGAGTGTGTTGTGAAAACCAATTTCCTCTCTCTTCTTTCTCTCCCTCCCCCCCACTTTTCCCCCCTCTGCAGTTCATCCTCAGGGCTTGGACACAGCAGTGATGATAACATTTCCCATGGATGTAAAGGAAGCACAGACACAGTTCCTGAAGAACCCTGAAATATCATTTATGTGTTGCCATCACTCCAATGACAGATACACAGCTTCTATCTTGGTTGAAAGTTACAGATGACATAGACTGACCATGCACCCAACTTCCAAGGCATGCCTTTTCTCTGTTTTCAAAACAGCCTGTTCATTTGCTATGTATGCATTTTGTAGCCTTTGTTATATTGAACGATACAAATACTGTCTGCACCACAACACCTAAATCAATGAGATTTCTTAATGTGATACTGTGGGGTTCACTGTAAGGGAAAGGAAAGGGTGGGGAAACCTTGGAATAGCAACATTCTGGGAATCCACAAAATATATTTTTATTTGGCATTTTAAATGGTGATACTGTGGTGGTCTTTCTACTGTGGTGTTGACTACGTAACTCAGCTGCAACGCAGAAAACCAAAATGCCATTCAGTCAAAAGGTAGCAGAGGAATAAATGACCAAATGGGTTTTCTGAAAAGTATGTTTCGTTATTAAGCTTTCACCTTGAAAGGGAACGCTTGGGTACAATGCTATATGGCCAGTTACAGGCCGGTTGAATTAAATAGGCATGACAGTGCAGTTCTGTGTATGTCTACTCAAAAGTAAGCCAGATTGAGTTCAGTTAGGCTTGCTCCCAGCCTGCAGTCCTGCAATCTACCTGGCAATAAACCCCAGTTGAGACATATATAGGATGCTGCTATAATTCTGCCTAACTGTGGCAACAGGTCTTACTTTTGTGTGTGTGACTAAGAAACACGTGTCTTGTGAAGAGGCCTATCATTAAAAAATCTGTGCTGTTACATGGACACATGGACACACACACACACACACACACACACACACTGTTTTAAAGTGAATGTTCTTGCAGGAGGATGAAGGAAGGGAACACGTTAACCAGTGAGTAACAGAAATAAACTTCTGGATGAAAGCTTACTGTATCACTGCAGATGTTTAAAGTATCTAGCTTGGCAGTGCCATAAATTAATTTGTGTATGTTTTGACAGCTCCACTATAACTTCACTGGCACTCCATCCAAAATTACATTTATTAGGAAATAAGTTGTGTTCAAATCTAGTGAGGCTGAAATCTTGTGCCTATGTAACTGGGAGGAAACCTCCCTGAACTCTGTGACCCTTACTTCTGAGTAGTCAGGAATAGGATTACACTCCAGTTGTGTTTTAAGGACCAGGGTGAGTTGGGGGGATAGGAATGGGGAGGCCAGATAAGTACCACGAGCCAATGATTTTTGTGTGCATGTTATGTCAGCATTTGCACAACGTAAACTTCATTAAGTGTCTTGCAGATAATATTTTTGTTGAACTGTACAAAAATATCCAGGGGCCCAATCACTGAAAGGGAGCTAGCAGCAAGATACATATTTAGGCTGCTGTTGGAATAATAGTAATAATTTGAGCCATTAAATATACAGTGATTGGAATTGTTGCTGAAAAATTAGCAACAGACATTAAATAGGAAAACTGCAGCAGTGACTAAAACGAACTGGAAGGAGACATTGTTTACTTTTTAAAATGACATAGCTGTGCTCATTACTGTTAATTTGAAGCAATTTGTGCACTTTAGATTTAGTAGTCTGCAAAGATACCAAGCCTAAAAACCTCTCAACATCGATGTGATTGCACTTACTTGATATTTCCTCATTTGATATTTGATATTTAGTTATTTCAGCCTGAGCATCATTTCAGAGTTTATTCAGTCTCGAGTTTGGGATTTGTTATGGTCAGAGTGTTGTTTGCTTTATCACACATTGCACAAATTCACATTTTGTATTGTTACTGTGTATTAGTTGCTTCTTATACCTTGGACAGCTGCCTTTCGCACTGTAACTGTGACTTTCTTTCTTTTTTGTACACCAAATATTAGTGAAATATTTACATGCTGACTCTTCTGTGTTCTACCTTTTTAATATGTGTAGAAAATGTTTGAATTTTGTCACATTTCAAAATAAAATATCCTGTAAGTATTTTAATATTTTATTCTTTATTTAAATGCAGGGTGCTGACTTGCTTCTGGCTAACATTTGTAGTGTGTTAATGATGAGATTTACTATAATATTTTGTTTTCTAATCATATATCATTAACATTCCCCCCTTTTAATGTCAATTAATTCCCAGCTTTTAATTTTTTAATGCTTTCCCTTTTTGTGTACATTCAAAATATAAAGGAGAAAAAATGTTATATTTCCAAAGTTTATATTTATCCATTATTTCATGCAGGCTAACAGCTCAAAAATATTTTTGTTCTTTGTCAGTATCTACTGGTAGTAGGAGCAATATTTTATTTTTATTTTTTATTTTACACTTTTTGGCATAATACACCACATCTTACAGAAAACATATTGCAACAACCTGGTATTTGGAACAACTCAGCTTTTGCAGGAAACAAGAAACAATACACAATTTTTCATTTTAAATAAACAGTTTAGGGTCTTTCCACACACACCCCAATGTAAATTTTAAAAAAGTACTCAGCTCCTTTGCTTCCTGGTAGTTATAAAAACATTAACCAAAAAAAGTGTTTTCCTTCATAGGAAACTAAGTATTTTCACGCATAAAAGGAATACTTGCTTTAGCAATGCATCCAACTTTGCTTAAATTGTAAAGTGTCCCAATAGTTTAGTTTCTTTTTAGCAAAGGCTAAAAATCCAGACTTATGAGAGAGAAAATCAGCATTTATAAAATACCATATTGTTTTTCTCTCCCCCTTTTGAGTACACTGCATCTATAAAAACAATTCTATACACCCTCCTTCATTTATTTGAAAACGCTCAGAAGTGCTACTGCTTCTGTATATTTTGTGCACTCTCTCTCTCTCTTTCATATTAATTTGATACAAACCCGAAACAATCGGACAGAATAGTTCCTTTTGCCTGAAATGTTACTCTTCCCTTAAAAATGGCTTCGCTCCGGTTCTACATCTAACAGCAAATACCAGATACACAACTACAAATAGGGCAGCGAGGGGAGGGTTAGAGAGGGTGAACACCGAGAGGGGAGAGTATCCTTCTGAGAGGGTCTCGAACTTCCCAAAAGCAAAGTAACCCTTTCCCTGCTGGACTCATGCAACTTCGAAACCAGGCGCGCATCCACAAACCCAACTTTCCCAAGTATTGGCTCCATCGCAGCGCTTTTCCAATAACTTCTTTCCTTCTCACAGATTAGTTGCTGCTCCTCCTCCTCCAGGTGGATTTTTTTTTTTTAAAAAAAAGAAAAATAAAGATGGGACAGTTGACTTTAGCAACACCCCTGAGTTGATTTCCACTGCCTAGCTTTTTGTTGCTGTTAAGGCACACAAACCCGCAAGGAAAAATCTCCCTACTAACCATCTGCCCGAGGACCCAAACAAGGACTACCTTAGTTCTCAACAAGCCTCTCCATCCCTCCCCCCCCCCCCCGCCCCAAAGTCTTTGCTCCTCTGGGTACCACCTGGGGTAACAAGATTGCTGGTTCCTTACCTCCAAGGGCCTCGATCCACTCTTCCATCCCCCGCCTCCCCCTTCCAACCCACATGGCTGGACCTTTTTTCCCTAAACCCCCCCTGCAGCAGCAGCAAATGTTGCGCGCTGAAGTGCGGGCGTGTGCAAGGCGCTTGCTCAGCAGCAGCAGCAGTAGCATTGCGCGCGCCCTCGCTCCCCTCGCGGGGACGCTGCTGCTGCTGCGTTCCGCGCGCCCTTCATGTGCCCAAGCGCTGCCGGAGGCTGGTTGTCGGGGAGGGAGACGGGGGGGGGGAGGGAGAGGAGCCGGTCGGCCTTGATCCCGTAACCCATAGCAACGGGCCAAATAAAAGACTAGGAGGGGGAGGGAGGGGGGGAGAAGACGGGAGAGAGTCAAGCCTCGTCTAGCGCATCCACCGAGCCGGCAGATCAAAACACCAACCGATTATTTTGCTTATTGTTTTGATCTTCCGGCTCCGGTGATCCATAGCTTGCAGATTATAGCGTTTACAAGCGCGCGGGCACAAAAGAAAATAAATATAGCGCGCGCGCGCGCGAGCACACAAAATCTATATGTTTGCGTGTTATATGTACAGTGCTTTCCCCCCTAAAATAATTACTCTCGTATTCCTATTGGTATTGCAATACTGCCCCCCAATGAGGCCAAACGTAGATTCACAAAATGTTTAGGGGTATGCGTCCCCCCCCGGAAAAAAGCACTGTAATATGTATATACAGACACATGCATGTATGCATATACATAGATACATAATAGCGTGCACGCAGACACATAAAGAAATATACGTAAGTATGTGTATACAGAGATATATACAGACATATATGCATAGGAATATACCTACATATGTATAGCGTGTGTTCTCTATATATGTATGTCTAGTCACATAAATACATACATATAGTGTGTGCATGCTGTATGTATGCACACACACTCATCTATGTACACGTGTACGTGTGGATGCGGATAGAGACAAAGAAATTGGGCGTATGGACAAGTCGACAAACAAGACCTTAAAACATTACTACTGCAAGAACACACATATGTACACATATATAGCTATGAGTGCGGGTGGGGGGTGTTTTTCCAAGCAGCAGCCATGCGATTCTAAGGCTTTCTCTCCCTGCTTGTCTGACCTCCTGATTTCTTTCTCTCCCTTCTGTCCCTCCCGCGCCCTATTTGCATGAAAAGATAAACATAGAAGGGGCTGGGAAACGTTAGGCAAATGGGCTGCCGCTGCCGCCGCTGCAGGGCGGGGGGCGAGGAGGACGCCAGGCCCCGGCGCGGCGGGGAGGGCCGCCTTTGTTATGCAAGCTGCCTCCCCGGCTGCCGGCTGTCGCGGCTGCGCGTCCAGAGCGAGGTTGGCCGGTGACTCTGGGCAAGAAAGGTCATCGGAGCTGGGAGGCGGCTTTGTTGTCTGCTAGGCTCTGTGCAGAGAGAGGGAGCTGGAGAAGAAAAGGAATCGCAGGGATGGGGAGCTGGAATAGAGGCAGGAAGAAGAAGAAGATGCCCCCTTGAAAAGGAGGAAGAGCCCGTTTTAAAGCTGCCTGGTCAAAAGTTTAAAACGGGGGAAAATCTGTAGGCCACACATTCCACATTTGGTTGGAGCAAAGCAGCAAAGGCCTAAAGTCTTCATAGGGTCACCCACTATATAATTGGATTATTCGCAGCTAAATTATTCTGAAGTGGGCTGGCTGTTGTTTGTTCACTAGGCCTTGAATGTCCCAGGGTAAGCTATGCCCTTTAGGTAAAGGTAAAGGGACCCCTGACCATTAAGTCCAGTCGCGGACAACTCTGGGGTTGCGGCGCTCATCTCGCTTTACTGGCCGAGGGAGCCGGCATTTGTCCGCAGACAGCTTCCGGGTCATGTGGCTAGCATGACTAAGCCGCTTCTGGCGAACCAGAGCAGCACACAAAAATGCCGTTTACCTTCCTGCTGGAGCGGTACCTATTTATCTACTTGCACTTGATGTGCTTTTGAACTTCTAGGTGGGCAGGAGCAGGGACCGAGCAACAGGAGCTCACCCCGTTGCGGGGATTCGAACCGCCGACCTTCTGATTGGCAAGCCCTAGGCTCTGTGGTTTAGACCACAGCACCACCCGCGTCCTTTAGCAAGAAAGAAAATGAGAGAGAGAGTCTCCTTCTGCATGGATTTTTCAGTTGGCCCAGAATAGTCCCGCTCTCTGTTTTGCACAACACTTTTAAGTGCACAGAATCCCTTGCAAACTTTAAAATTTGTCCCTCTGATGGCGCTGTCAGATGTTGCCCGTTTCACAGATGGGAGAATTGAGAGGCTGAAATCTCCAAGGCGGAGTCTCACTTTTGTCTGGAAGTCACATTGCCTGATCTTGCAAGCCTGAGCAATAAATGTCAGGCGCATGGCAACTTGGCAATGGCTACCTGGGGACTGGTGAAAATGCACACTGCACGTGCTCAGGGGCATCAGGTATGTTCCAGAGCTAAGAAACAGTATCCTGACTGAGACTTTGTAATGCGTCCATCAGCTTGGTAGGCTCTAAGCTTGGGCCAACTCCAAGTGTTTAGTCCTATTTCAGCTCCTTTTGTGCCATTATTTGCTTCTCTCCTTAGTTAGCCCTTCCTCAAATCTTTTGAGCCTCTCTGCATCTTAAACAGATCATAGAATCACAGAATCTTAGAGTTGGAAGTGACCCCAATGGTCATCTAGTCCAACCCCCTGCAATGCAGAAATTTCAGCTAAAGCATCCATGACAGATGGCCACCCAACCTCTGCTTAAAAACCTCAAAGGAAACAGAGTCCACCACCTCTAGTGTGAGTCTGTTCCACTGCTGTTCCACTGCTCTTACTATTGGAATGTTTTTCTGAATGTTTAGTCAGAATCTCCTTTCTTGTAACTTGAAGCCATTGGTTTGAGTACTACACTCCAGAGCAGGTACCCCCAAACTCTGCCCTCTAGATGTTTTGGGACTACAATTCCCATCATCCCTGAGCACTGGTCCTGTTAGCTAGGGATGATGGGAGTTGTAGTCCCAAATCATCTGGAGGGCAGAGTTTGGGGGTGCCTGCTCCAGAGCAGGAGGAAACAACATGCTCTCTTCCTTCATGTCCTTAAGATATTTGAAGATGGCTATCGTACCTCCTCTCAGTCTCCTCTTTTCCAGGCTAAACATACCCAGCTCCTTCAAGCGCTCCTCATCAGGCTTAGTTTCCAGACTCTTGATCATCCTAGCTGCCCTCCTCTGCACACGTTCCTTCTTAAATTGTGGTGCCCAGAATTGGACACAGTATTCCAAGTGTGGTCTGACTAAGGCAGACTAGAGTGGTACTGTTACTTCCCTTGATCTGGACACTATACTTCTGCTGATGCAGCCCAGAATAGCATTAGCTTTTTTTGCTGCTGCATCACACTATTGACTCATGTTAAGCTTTGAACTAAGGAGAGAAGATGGCTTTGAAGAGCAGATGGGCTCATGCCAAATTCCGATATCCTCTCAAAATGAAGGGCAGTTCCAAAGTATTTCATATTCTCTCTCTCTCTCTCTCTTTCTCTGCCTGTATGGCTTCCATGTGAGGCAGATAAAGCATTTGTTCGAGAAAAAGTTATGAGAAAAGGTTCAGTCCATCATGCAGCGAAAGGCACAGGAGCTCTGGCAGGAAAAAAGTCTGCAGCCCTTCATGTAGGTCAAGAGTAGCGAAACCTCAGAAGAACGAACAGTTGGGGAATGGCATTATCTGCCCCCCTCCCACAATTTTTTTGAAGTGAGGATCAGTGTATTAGATGACAGTTGTTTTGTTACTGCGCAGCACTGTCATTGCGTCACTTGGAAAAGTCACCTTTCCTTTATCAACCCACGCTGCAAATCAGAAACTGCCATTTCCAAAGCCTGCGATCTGTGTGCTCCTGTTTGAAACCCCCACTATTTAGACAGCTCAGAATTTGCTGGCAGCAGAAGCATAACTTTCACCCCATATTGAAAGGAGAGTGTCTGAAAAACAACAGCCTGGTGGAACATGGATCCTTATTTGAAATACAGTATTTTCAAAAAATTACCTGCTCAGAGATATGGCCTCTGTGTCAAGTCAGTTTTTAAAAGCAGATGGCAGAGTAGGAAGGAAGATGCATATTCCAAGTCTGACGGTTGATGGCATGTTCTACACAGAGTGGCAGCGGTTCTCCAGGTATTCAGGCAGGTGTCTCTCTCAGCCGTACCTGCAGATGCCAGGTGTTGAACCGAGGACTTTTTGCACGCAAGGTAAATCCTCTGCCTCTGAGCTGCAGCCCTTGCCCATGTAAAGCAACATATTAGGTAAGGTAAAGGTAAAGGGACCCCTGACCATTAGGTCCAGTCGTGGCCGACTCTGGGGTTGCGGCGCTCATCTCGCTTTATTGGCTGAGGGAGCCGGCGTACAGCTTCCGGGTCATGTGGCCAGCATGACTAAGCCGCTTCTGGCGAACCAGAGCAGCGCACGGAAGCGCCATTTACCTTCCCACCGGAGCGGTACTTATTTATCTACTTGCACTTTGATGTGCTTTCAAACTGCTAGGTTGGCAGGAGCAGGGACCAAGCAACAGGAGCTCACCCCGTTGCGGGGATTTGAACTGCCAACCTTCTGATCGGCAAGTACTAGGCTCTGTAGTTTAACCCACAGCGCCACCCGCGTCCCAAAGCAACATATTAGCCTGACTAGAAACCACAGACCTTCATCCCACAATACTAGTTAGGAGAGGGCAGATTGTGGTTGCTTGGTAGTGGGAGGCAGCCTGCACATGCTCAGAGGTTTGTTTGTTTTGTTTTGTTATTTTTTCAAAAAACCCTTTGCCCAGGGCTATTCCATATTCCATGAAAGCAGTTTGAGGAGGGGGCACTGTGTACTGCTGAGCATTAGCTTAAATTAAGCACCAGCGGAAAAGGTAGAATGGCAGATTTCAACAAGGCGCAGTGCTTAATCCCTGTGTGTCTGCCAGGGTCGCTGTCTCCTTATTTTCTAATGTGATCGTGTAAAGCACTTTTCAGTCACAGGTGTCAGCTTCTGAGTAAAGGTGTAATAACTCATAGCAAGCATATGACTTTAACTCAAAGGGACAATCCATACATATTTCACATGGGTCTGAGGCACCGGCATGGCAATGCCACCAACCAGCCTTAAGTTGCTGGAAGGATGCGACGTGTGATCTCATGGATCCCCAAATACTGCGCAACTGCTGCTGGAGCCCATGTTATGTGATCCATGATGTCACAGCTGTCATACAGGTGCAGATGGATTGTGTGGAGATGCACTGAACTGTGTAAAAAGGGAGTGGGTGGCGCTGTGGTCTAAGCCACTGATCCTCTTGGGCTTGCTGATTGGAAGGTCAGCGGTTCAAATCCGCATGATGGAGTGAGCTCCCATTGCTCTGACCCAGCTCCTGCCAACCTTGCAGTTTGAAAGCACACCAGTGCAAGTAGATAAATAGGTACCGCTGTGGTGGGAAGGTAAATGGCGTTTCTGTGCACTCTGGTTTCCGTCACGGTGTCCCGTTGTGCCAGAAGTGGTTTAGTCATGCTGGCCACATGACCCAGAAAGCTGTCTATGGACAAACACCGGCTCCCTCGGCCTGAAAAGCAAGTTGAGCACTTCACCCCATAGTCGCCTTTGACTGGACTTAACCGTCCAGGGGTCTTTTACCTTTACCTTTTGTGTAAGCCAAGCCTAAAATAACTTTTTAAAAAATTGGGGCAGTCTCTTTTCCTCATACCACAGTATTTGGGGCAGAATTATTCTAAACTTAAATTTATGTTTTGTTTTAACAAGTATAATATTACCCAGAAAGCACTTACTGTTATTTTGTCAAACTCTGTATGTTTGCAAGTGGATGAATATACACACATAACACACCCATTGAGGCCATGGTCCAGAGTTATAAAGGTTTCTCATCAGTTTTGTTTTCATTAGTTCCTCCTGCCCAGCCCCTAAATTATTTCAGATGCCTTTTTATCTTTCTGACATGACAGTAGATGAAAATAAACAGATGACTCTGGAGTATTCTAGAATGTGCACCACACACGTCACCTTTCTGGACTGCTTCCTTAAATCTCTTCCAGGGGTGACAGTACTCTTCTACCTAATATGCCAGTGCCCAATTTTCATATTAATTTTTGAGATGGTAAAAAAAAAAAAAAACCACAAGAGGACATGGGTCTTTTTTATTTCCATTTTTAAATGGTGAAGCTTACTTTTGAATTCCCTCTAGCTGGTGAGCTGAGATATTTCTTAACCATGTTTAAAACAAAATGTTAATGTTGTAGTAAATTTTTATCTCTCCACAAGGGGGGGTGTATATTCAGACAAAAGTTTCTTTTTGCGAAAAGGACAAAAGCAGGGGTTGGAGTTGGACAGAACCCCACAGTGACCTCCCAAAAACGGATGTGAGAATTAAGTTTCCTCCCCATTTACTGAATAGTCTAGAAGGTTCTAGATGTTCACAGTGTCTGGAAATTTAACAACGGTACTTCATTTTACTCCTGTGTTTTTTCAAAGCACACAAAAATAAATGCCATAGAGAACCTGCCTTAGTGCCTTGGGGGGTCGTCTCCCCTCCCACAATATGCAATGAGAGAGTTAGCCTTTCTTTCAGGTTGGTAAGGGGAGGAACAGATTTCTAGGGTCCCACTCCCCTAACCTCTCCCTCCCCGAACGCACTGCGGCAGTACAGCTTTTAATTTAATTTTTAAAAAAACAAAAGCAATTACAGAGAAGTGCAAATCCAATGCATGACATTTAACACTTGGCTGTGGCAGTCGGGCTGTGCTTAAATGGGGGCCTTTCTGCGGAACAACAAGAGCCAAAAGGCCTTGTGTCATGGAGTAATGTAAGACACAATCTCGCCTGAAAATGCACAATGAATCGGGAAGGATTTATGTAATTAATTGACCAGTCTTAACCTGTTATCGTGATGTAAGGAATTTGGAACTCATTAATTTGGGCTCTGACAGATTTCATATTAGAGCTGGCAAATATGGATTGAGCCTCTTATTCGTGTAGCAGCTGGAATTTCCATGACAGTGAGGATTAGTGAAGAAGACCTATTGCTGGAGTCAAACTGCCTCTTTTGTAATCAGCAGCCCTGCTCAGCATTAAAGGGATAATGGGAAAAATAGAATAGTGGGGGGAAGGGAGATTACCCTGCCGGCAGAGGAGAGGATGGCAGTTTTGCTCGCTCTGCTAATATTTATATTGAGCGCCAGCTTTTGCAGTTGAATGAAAACATTAATTGCAATCATAAAGTGAGGGGAACTGATTTTCCCCCCCAAACAAAGGGGCAGGAGACAAGGCTGCCTTGGGGCCTGGTACTGTTGCCCAGCCTTGTTCCCTCCTTTTAAATGAGGAGTTTTGAGGGTCACATTTGTCATAGAAACCATGGCCTCTGGGAAGCACAGAAACCTTAGTCTTATAAGGAGCAAAGACAAGCAATTGGGTTGGTGGCTGAAGAATAGGTACGCACTTAGCACATAGCAAGGTACCGTATTTTCGCTCTATAGGACGCACTTTTCCCCCTCCAAAAATGAAGGGGAAATGTGTGTGTGTCCTATGGAGCGAATGCAGGCTCCTTGGCTTCAGCGATAGCAACGGGAAGCCTCTGAAGCGCAGTGGGAGCACTCCCTCCGTGCTCTCCAGGCTTCAGGCAGCTATCCGCAAGCCTTCGGAGCGTGCCCTCAGCCCCGCCAGCTCCGGGAGTGGCGGCAAGGCTGCGCGCAACCTTGCTGCCGCTCCTGGACCTGTTCTGGGGGCTGAGGTCAGGGGAAGCTCAGGCTTCCCCCACCCCAGCCCCGCGGCTAAAAACGAAGCCAAGAGAGCGAGCGGGATGGATCCATCCCACTCGCTGTCTTGGCTTCTGCCAAAGCTGCGCGCAGCCTCTCCCGGATGGATGGATGGATCCCGCTAGCTGTCTTGGCTTCTTTACTCTTTGGGGCTGGGGGGGGGAATATTTTTTTTCTTTATTTCCCCCCCTAAAAACTAGGTGCGCCCTATGGTTTGGTGCGCCCTAGGGAGCGAAAAATACAGTACATAGAAAGCTGCCAGATGGAACGCCCTCCCACCAGATGTCAAGCAGATAAGTAATTCTGCAACCTTTAGAAGACATCTGAAGGCAGCCCTGTATAGGGAAGTTTTTAATGTTTATGTTTTATTATGTTTTTGTGTATGCTGGAAGTCACTTATAGAGTGGCTGGGGCAACCCAGTCAGATGGGTGGTGTACAAGTAAGACAATTATTAAAATTATTACATTATAATAAAAATAAAAACAAAAATTATTACATATACCAGAGTGGCTAGGGAAACTCAGCCAGATGGGCGGGGTATAAATAATAAGTTATTATTATTATTATTATTATTATTATTATTATTATTATTATTACTACTACTGACCATCTTGTGCCTGATTCACACAGTGCATTTAAAGCACTGTGATACCACTTTAAACAACCCTGGCTTCCCTCCAAAGGATTCTGGGAGCTGTAGTTTGGCGAAAGGTTCCGAGAGCTGTGAGGAGAGGACACCCCTCTTCCCCTCAACAGAGCTGCAATTCTCAAGAGTTCTCTGTGAAGAGGGATTGACTGTTAAACCGCTCTGGAAATCGTTATCATCTGCAAGGGGAATAGTAGGGCCTCCTTCTAAGTTAGCTCTCAACACACTTAACAAGATGCAGTTCCCAGGATTGCTTGGGGGAAGCCATGACCATTTAAAGTGGTATCAGTGCTTTAAATATATGGTGCAAATGTGGCCTTGGTTAGTATTGTCACTATTAACAGGCAGCAGTTCTCCAGGTTTTCAGGCAGGGGGCGCTCCCAGCCCTATCTGGAGACTGGAGACCTTTTGGGTGCAAAGCAGATGTTCTGCCTCCAAGATGTTCATAACCAAGATCAGGCCTGCCATCTACTGCCACTACAACTTTCTATGCTCTTTCAACAGCTGCTGCCGCCGCCTCTCCAAGTCTGGCTGCTGTGTTTCCTTAGGATTGCACATATCCTATGCATGCGTCTACGGTCATTTTAAAATATCCATTGCACAGAAGCACACATAGCCGTACAGTGGTACCTTGGGTTAAGAACTTAATTCGTTCCGGAGGTCTGTTCTTAACCTGAAACTGTTCTTAACCTGAGGTAAAACTTTAGCTAATGGGGCGTCCCACTGCCACCGCACGATTTCTGTTCTCATCTAGTCCAACCCCCTGCAACGCAGGGATATGTAGCCGTCCCATACGGGGATCGAACCTGCAACCTTGGCATTCTAAGCACCATGCTCTAACCAACTGAGTTGTCCATATGCTCTATGTGTGTGCATTGATATGCGCACACTTTTGACATGAACCAAGCACACAAGACAGCTGCCAGGTATGGTCTCTGGGTGTGTTGGCAACAAGCTGTGGGGCTGGACTGCATGGACCCACAACCTCCCTCGTGCACTCTTTCAGCGTGTGAAGGGGAGGTCCTCTGAACCCCTTTGTTTGTATGGCTAGCTGGTTTTTTTTGTTTGACAAAATGGATGGGTGGCTTGAGACTTGACAGAAGGACTTTACCATAATGGCTTTATAATCATCTCCGCCTGTAGACGTTAACACCCATCCACTGCTTGGAGGAAAAAAGAAAATATGGTGAAAGGTTTGCTAATAGATTTGAGAGTGAATTTTTTTTTTTGACTTGAGCTCTGCTGGACTGGAAGCAGACAAGACGAGGTGCTGCTGCGTCACCTCAAAAATCTGATGCTGGATAAGTGCTTTGTGTGTGAGCTATTCCTGTTTGCGCTATACCTGCTTGTATGCTGGTTAATAAAACGGCAAGCACCAAAAGCCTTCCTTGCTTGGGAACTAAACCAGGCATCATGATCCAATGTATGGTATTCTTGCCTCTCAGGGAAATGTGAAGAGAGTCAGATTGCCATCAGACATGGGATATTGTTTATGTAAAGAGCTGTTGACAAAAGCAAATAATCAGATCCTTCATAGCAGCTGCTTGCAGTGGACCTTCAAAGCCTAAAAATGTTAAGTCGAGTCACAGATGACTCTGGGGTTGCAGTGCTCATCTCGCTTTACAGGCCAAGGGAGCTGGCATTTGTCCGCAGACAGATTTTCCGGGTCATGTGGCCAGCATGACTAAGCCACTTCTGGCGCAAGGGAACACCAAAACCAGAGCAGCACATGGAAGCACCGTTTACCTTCCCACCGCAGTGGTACCTATTTATCTACGTGCACTTTTGGCATGCTTTCAAACTGCTAGGTTGGCAGAAGCTGGGACTGAGCAACGGGAGCTCACCTCGTCGTGAGGATTCAAACTGCCGACCTTATGACTGGCAACCCCAAGAGGCCTCGTGGTTTAGACCACAGTGCCACCTGCATCCCCAAAATGTTACTAGCCTGCAGCAATTTTTACTGGCTTGCTAAGAGGCTACAAGGCTATGTTTCCAGGCAGAAGTGAATCCCTCTCCTGTGACCAGCATCAACAGGAAGCAGGAGCGCTGGTAAATGTTTTTTTTAAAAACTTGGGACACAGGTCCATGAAATGATTCTGCATACAATTTGTATATGCTGTGTAAAGGTAAAGGGACCCCTGACCATTAGGTCCAGTCGTGACCGACTCTGGGGTTGCGGCGCTCATCTCACTTTACTGGCCAAGGGAGCCGGCGTACAGCTTCCGGGTCATGTGGCCAGCATGACTAAGCCGCTTCTGGCGAACCAGAGCAGTGCACGGAAATGCTGTTTACCTTTCCACCAGAGCGGTACCTATTTATCTACTTGCACTTTGATGTGCTTTCGAACTGCTAGGTTGACAGGAGCAGGGACCAAGCAACGGGAGCTCACCCCGTCACGGGGATTCGAACCGCCGACCTTCTGATTGGCAAGTCCTAGGCCAAGTGCTGTTTAACCCACAGCACATGGATGCAAATTTAGGATGCCTTTCAAAGGGGGAAAAAACAAAGTCTTTCATTCCCCGCATTGAATCTGGATTTACTGCTTCTGCATGGGTTTTTCCTTAATGGATTTCCCACAAAAACGGTAAATCTAGATTAAATGGCGAAATCATGTGGGGCAGCATTTTGTTGAAGACAGCTGCACCAAATTTGCACAGCAGCGCTGAGCCATGTGAAAGCACCCAAAGAAAAGTTGACAGAATAAGGTCACCTCCACATCATACATTTAAAGCACTTTTATACTACTTTAACAGTCATAGCGTCCTCCCTCCCCCCAAAGAATTCTGGGAGATGTAGTTTGTTAAGGGTGCTGAGGGTTGTAAGGAGTCACCTCACAGAACTGCAGTTCCCAGCATGCTGCATAAACTACAGTTCCCAAATTCTTTCGTGGAAGGCATGGCTGTTAAAGGTGGTATAAGGGTGCTTTAAATGTATTGGGTAGGTGTGACCAGAGTGCAGGGATACATTTTTCCTTAGAAGTAAGTCTTGATGAGTTTAATGGGTCTTATTCTCACAAAGAGGGTTCAGGATTGTGGCCACTGTGAGGAAGCTGCCACAAAATAGTTAACCATGACTTCTTGAAGAATATGTTTGTGCGTAAAAGAGAGAGAGAGAGAGAGAGAGAGAGAGAGAGAGAGAGAGATTCACAGGGCTCATCAGAGTATTTGGGGGGGATGCATGTCTTATTCTAGACTAAATTGCTTTGGATAACCTCCATACAACAAAGTACTGATATTTTTGATGTCTGCAAATAAATATCTGAACGACTACAATTTTTGCACTTTTGGAAGCAGCACCTGCTGTTCTTAAAGGTTGCTTTTGTTGTTATTCTTTTGATAATCACTTAGAGATATATGTTTTGATGAAGTGGTATATCAATCTCGCTGAATAAATAAGGAATATCTGAAGTGCCACAGGTTCTCCAACCCTGCCTTAGGTGAACGACTATGGTTTTCTTCCCAGAGTGCTGTGAGAAGTGGTTCCTCTTACCCTCATCCTGCTCAGATCAGTAAATCTTTGAAAACTGGCTAAGTGGGAAGGGCTGCCCAGTTGAGAATGACACAACGGTGCCATTGTCTGTCTCCCTGTAAGCATGAACTTGCCTAATCTTTTAAGCCATCCAAATTGGCAGCCATTGCTACACTTCTGAGAACAAATGCCACAGTATATGGGCTGCGTGGAGAAAGTTATTTTGTTTGTTCTGAATCTTCCAACTTCATGGATCGACCCAGATTCTAGTATTCTCTACACCGTCTTATACACCTGGATCGTGTCCCAATGCTCTTGCTTGCTTGCCTTTTTTCCCCTAAACTAAAAAGTCTCAAATGTGTCCTTTCCTCATAGGTGAGATGCTCCAAGCCCTTGATTGTTTTGGTTGCCTTTTTTCTGAACCTTCTCCAGCTCTACAATATCCTTTTTGAGGTGAGGCAACCGGAACTGTACATAGTATTCCAAGTGCGGTTGCACCATAGATTTATATAATGCCATTTTTATATTGACAGTTTTATTTTCAATCCCTTTCCTAATGATCCCTCACATGGAATGTGCCTTTTCCACAGCTGCCACACACCAGCTCAACATCTTCATCAAGCTATCCACTGTGACTTTAAAGTCTCGTCCCTGGTTATTCTCTGCCATTTCAAACCCCATGAGCATACTCATGAAATTTACTATTTCTTTTTCTTTTTGCCTAAATGTATATTGCTTTACCTAGACAGCATCTAAAAAAGCAGAGACATCACCTTGCCAACAAAGGTCCAACAAAGGTTAAAGCTATGGTTTTCCCAGTATTGATGTATGGAAGTGAGAGCTGGACCATAAAGAAGGCTGATCGCCGAAGAATCGATGCTTTTGAATTATGGTGCTGGAGGAGACTCTTGAGAGTCCCATGGTCTGCAAGAAGATCAGACCTATCCATTCTGAAGGAAATCAGCCCTGAGTGCTCACTGGAAGGACAGATCGTGAAGCTGAGGCTCCAATACTTTGGCCACCTCATGAGAAGAGAAGACTCCCTGGAAAAGACCCTGATGTTGGGAAAGATGGAGGGCACAAGGAGAAGGGGACGACAGAGGACGAGATGGTTGGACAGTGTTCTCGAAGCTACCAGCATGAGTTTGACCGGACTGTGGGAGGCAGTGGAAGACAGGAGTGCCTGGCGTGCTCTAGTCCATGGGGTTACGAAGAGTCGGACACGACTAAACAACAACAACAACATATTGCTTTACAGGTGCATACATTGAATTCCATTTGCTATTTTGCTGCTCCATTCACTCAGTTATGCATTGCGCCAAAATAATTCCCTTTTAGAAAAGCTTGACCCAATGCTTTGGTAATGCTAATATCCATAACTTGTAGTTTTTGGACTTGTCTGAAAGAACATGGGTACATTGATCACAACCTGTTGTAAAGAGATTGATTCAATCGGGAGCCACTATCCCCCTGCCACCACCCCTGGTGGCGTCATCCTGGGACTTAAAACAAATCTTAAAATGGCTATCTATGATATATGTTCTGGGCCAGAGTATTATTATTATTATTATTATTATTATTATTATTATTATTATTCGTCCATCTCACTGGGTTGCTGCAGCTACCCTGGATGGCTTCCAACACATAGAAAAACATAATAAAACATCAAACATTAAGAAGTTCCAATACAGGGCTGCCTTCAGATGTCTTCTAAAAGTTGTGTAGTTCTTTATCTCCTTGATAAAGGGCATTCCATCATGTCACTTTATGGATTTCTGAGGCAAGGATGCCTGCCTCTTCCTCCTTCAGGATTCTAAAGCGATCCAATGTATGCATTTTGTCTTCAGGAGGAGAACATGTCAATCAGTTCACTGAAACAGCAGTGTTGAGGCAAACACCAGGTCCAGAAGCTCATGGGCTGTAGAAATAATTTGGTGAAGCTCACCACTGAACTTTGTAACCTCTTATCTCAACTTGGAGCTTCCTTGGGAGAAACAGAGATCTGAATATCTGCCCACCTGACTTGAATACTGACAACAGATCCCCCTTCCCAGGGCTGGCATCTCCAGTCCTTTAATGAGATAGGCAACAGTGTCTTTAAGGCTGCCTACCAAAGTCCAATCCTTCTTCCATGCTTGTTTCCAGAAGAATGGCAGGGAGATCCAAAGGGGTAGGGGGCACCTGATCGTTGTCACCTGATTTGTTCTGCCAGCTTTCAGTCTTGGCTTCTCTAAGAATGGCCTTGAGCAGGCATAGGCAAACTCCAGCCCTCCAGATGTTTGGGACTACAGTTCCCATCATCCCTGATCACTGGTCCTGTTAGCTAGGGCTGATGGGAATTGTAGTCCCAAAACCTGGAGGGCCGGAGTTTGCCTATGCCTGGCCTTGGGCTTCCCTTTGCTCCATCCAAGCTATTCTTTTCTATTGTTTCTCCAATGTAAGTGCTCCAAAAATCTTAAGAAACAAATTAAAAAATACTCCCAAAACTTTCTGGGTGCCGTAACATCTTGCAAGTTTTGATTATAAATGGAGAACTTTGCAGGGAAGATTCCTAACTCGAAGTCGGTGTCAAGACTGATTTTGTTCGGATCAATAAAACTCCCCGCGGGTCTTTCTTTAGGCCTACAGATATTTACTGAAGTGAGCACAGTTATGTCCCACTGAAGTCACTGGGTCGCGAGCTCCTTTATCCAGGTGCAGAACTGCAGCCATCGCCTGTAAATCTAGTCCACAGCTGTGTAGTGTAAATAATACATACCACTGAGTCTCAGGACTGCCGGCCGTGGGATTATGTGCTGATTCTCCCTCCTGATTAATTTCTTGTTCCGAGATGCCAGCGGTGCAGTTTTACCAGGAGATGTCAGCTGCAGAGTTGCTTTCGCCTCTGTTGCTTCTGTTTCGACGCTATAAAGAATTAACTGTTGGGGTGCTGTCAGCTGCTTTGTACAACATATATTACAGCATGAAGGGAGAATTTTAATAAGACCTCCAAGGGGTTTCCTGCCACTTTGAGCAGAAAGGTTTCCTACGAAAGGAGGCGCACGGGGGCTCCCAGGAGATGGCAGAAGAAAACCCTCCCATGGAGTAGGGCCAGTGCTGTCCCATTTTATTGTCTATATGTCACGACGGCGCTCACATGAGCCTGACAGGCTGTTCGTTCCTGCCGCGGCTAGTGTGGCTCAGTGTCATTTTCTTGGTCGAACATCTTCATTTCAGACTTGTTACAAGGCCTTAACAAGTGAGTCGGGTTCTATGTGTTGGCTATTGGTTGGCAGGAATAGCTGTAGGTGTACCTTCTGGGCTGAGTCAATTTGATGGCGGGATCCCTCCATAGGCTGTTTAAAAAAAGAGAGGCTCTGCCACACACCTATCCAACATCAATTGCACAGAGCAGGAGACTCTTAATCTCAAGGTTGTGGGTTCAAGACTCATGCTGGGCAAAAGATTCCTGCATTGCAGAGGGTTGGACTAGATGACACAACTCTATGATTCTATGATTTACACACAGTGTTGGATTAAGACCTTTGGAGGCCCTAAGCACTTAAAAGATTTGGGTGCCCCCATATATTTCTAATTCCAAATATAAACATGTGAATATTGGTAGACCAAGTGGCCGTTTACCAGTTCACCAGATTCTAATTTGGTTGTATTTATTGTGGGAGGCTCTTTCTAAACACGCACCATATAGTCCATGGTAAATTCAGGAATGGAAAATTTCCCTTAATGCCCTGAGCACACGCTCATTTTGCTTAATGGTTAATCCAGCTCTGTTTACCCAGAAAATGAGACCACTTGCTTCAAACCTTCATGAGAACAGGTTTCCTTCAGCAGCTGATGAAAGCCATCTCTTCAAGATGGTGTATCTTCTGTATAAAGGATGTAGCCAGGGCCGGATTTAGGTTTGTCAACAACAAATTGTCATTTTGTGTGTGTTGAATATATGCTATATGGTAATTTATGGACCTAATAGGTATCTAAAGCCATTTGCACATAACATTTGCAACCAGTCCATGCAGAATGTAGGCACCCAATACTTAGAAATGAGCAAACCAGTGATATTTTAGAGAGCAGGCTAGCAGGCAGGGCCCATTACTTACATCATAGAAGCCTACACAACACAAAACACTGTTGCTGTATGCTGGTTTTATTTTATTAGTTTTTTATCTTATATTTTGGAAATGTACATCCAGTTTTTTCCCCTTTAATTTTTTTGGGGCCCCCAAGAGAGTGGGGCCCTAAGCTACAGCTTGTTTAGCTTATACGTAAATCCGGCACTCGATGCAGCTTAATATTTGATGAAGCCTCAGGGACCACCCTTGGCTTGAGAGCCAGTGTGGTGTAATGGATAGAGTTTTGGTCCAGGACCTGGGAGAGCAGGGTTCAAATCCCTACTTGGCCATGAAGCTCACTGAGTGACCTTGGCCCAATCCTTGCCTCTCAGCCTAACCTACCTCACAGGGTTGCTGTGGGGATGAAATGAAAAAGAGGGTCACCACACTCGCCGCCTTGAGCTCCTTGGACAAAAAGATGGGATATAAATGCAATGAATGAATGGAATCATTACAAATAAATTAGGAGCGTTTGACAAAGCTCACTGAGAATTGTGCCATGTGCCATTTCCTGTTCTTCCCTTATTCATTCATTCGTTTATATTTTTTCCCCTGCCTAGGAGGTTTACATCAAAATCAAAGAAGAGGGAAAGAATCCATAACATAACCCAATCCTTAAAAATAACACCACAACAACTCATAACAAGTCACTAAATGTTGTTGTTGTTGTTTAGCCGTTTAGTCGTGTCCGACTCTTCATGACCCCATGGACCAGAGCACGCCAGGCACTCCTGTCTTCCACTGCCTCCCACAATCCGGTCAAACTCATGCTGGTAGCTTCGAGAACACTGTCCAACCATCTCGTCCTCTGCTGTCCCCTTCTCCTTGTGCCCTCCATCTTTCCCAACATCAGGGTCTTTTCCAGGGAGTCTTCTCTTCTCTTGAGGTGGCCAAAGTATTGGAGCCTCAGCTTCAGGATCTGTCCTTCCAGTGAGCACTCAGGGCTGATTTCCTTCAGAATGGATAGGTTTGATCTTCTTGCAGTCCATTGGACTCTCAAGAGTCTCCTCCAGCACCATAATTCAAAAGCATCAATTCTTCGGCGATCAGCCTTCTTTATGGTCCAGCTCTCACTTCCATACATCACTACTGGGAAAACCATAGCTTTAACTATATGGACCTTTGTTGGCAAGGTGATGTCTCTGCTTTTTAAGATGCTGTCTAGGTGTCTTACCAATAGCACCACCAACACCTAAACCCTTTGATTTCTAGCCCCTTTGATATTTGAGTTCCCCTCTTCAGGTTGGTTTTTCTCAAGTGCTCCCCATTTACTTCTGCAAACCTTGGGGTTTTCCCAAGCCTGCGGATACCTTCCTCTCATGTGTGGATGGTACTATTTTGGTTACACATGGAATGACATTACGAAAACTGAGTTTACTATTAGTTTCCCCACCTGTTTGCCTGAGGCTTCTTGGGCAGCTAGCGCTAATAATTCCTGTGGTTGTTTGGAATTGTGTTAGGTACAGAAGACGCTTCATAGTTGATCTTAACACCTGGTTTTAGACATGTCTGCTATGTACGTTTCTTTCTTCTTAATTACCGTAATTTCAATCCACTCTGGGACCAGGTAGGATTATTTAAAATAAATAAATAAATATATGGGGAAGTTCTACGATGCACTTTGGGGCATTGTGGGTTATTTGAAATGATGGTAGCTGTCAGCTGCACACCACTTCTGCTAGCTAAGCCTGTGTTTTGGGGGGCCCACCAACAGAGGAGGGGGTTCGTAGATAGCCCTTGGCCAAAGGTCCCTTACAAACCTGGATCTAGCCCTACAGAGCCCTGCAAACAGTCACTTGGAAAGGCCAAACTGGGTGACTATGTGGTCAGAGAGATGTCAAGATCAGAGGTACCAGAAACAGGTACAGCACCAAGGTTAGGCAGGTGGCCTGGTTCTACAAGGGGAAGGGTAGCAGGGCCTAGTGAGCCGGGAGAGTCAATATAGAGAGAAGTTCAGAATCAGAGGCAGAAGTGGAAGCAGGAGAGTGGGAGAAGGGAGGCTAAGAGGCAGGGATGAGCCAGGCTGGTGAAGAGTCACTGGCGTCTCCCCCTCCTGCTGCAACAAGCTCCCCTCCCCCCTTGTCTTCCAGAACCAAGAGAGGCATGCAAAGGGTGGATGAGAGGTTGGCTGCACATGGGCACAGTCTCAGATTGCTTGGGAAAAAGCCCTGGAGAAGAGGGGGCAGCTGTGAGGACGCAGGGACTTGGCAACTGATTTTCATGAAGTAGGACCACCAGGAACGAGCTGCTCTGCTCATCAGGCCCAGCACTCAGCCAAGTCTGTGGAGATTGTGCTTTGGCTAGAGTTAACCAGAACTTAGAACTGTGTGATTACTGATCTGCACACCCTTGTGACAGCCTTCTTACATACACGGATGGCGCTGTGGTCTAAACCACTGAGCCTCTTGGGCTTGCCGATCAGAAGGTCGGCGGTTCGAATCCCTGTGACCGAGTGATCTCCCATTGCTCTGTCCCAGCTCCTGCCAACCTAGCAGTTCGAAAGCACGTCAAAGTGCAAGTAGATAAATAGGTACCGCTGTGGCAGGAAGGTAAACGGCGTTTCCATGCACTCTGGTTTCCATCACGGTGTCCCGTTGCTCCAGAAGTGATTTAGTCATGCTGGCCACACGTCCCAGAAAGCTGTCTGTGGACAAACGCCGGCTCCGTCAGCCTGAAAGCGAGATGAGTACCGCAACCCCATAGTCGCCTTTGACTGGACTTAACCATCTAGGGGTCCTTTACCTTTTACCTTTTACATACAGCCAGTCAGGTGTTGGCTGTGCCTGTCTCTGTCTCTGCCTACTGTTGGGCTCCCTGGCTTCTGCCCCACCAGTCCCAATAGGCATGCTAGCCATTCAAGCATAATTTACCTTACATAATTTAAGCCAGGCTTCCTCAACCTCGGCCCTCCAGATGTTTTTGGCCTACAGCTCCCATGATTCCTAGATAGCAGGGCCAGTGGTCAGGGATGATGGGAATTGTAGTATCAAAACATCTGGTGGGCCGAGGTCGAGGAGGCCTGATTTAAACTGATGCCCAAAATGAAGGCAGATTTGTGCCAACCACATTTCTGAGGTGAATGCATTCCATAACTGGGATAAGCAGGAAAGGCACGCTGGTGAGCGATAGCTCCATGAGGAAGGGCTGAAGCTCAGGGGTGGAACATCTGAGGTTCAATCCCTGGCGGGTCTCTGGGTGCAGCTGGCAAAGACACTCTGCCTGAAAACCTGGAGAGCTGCTGCCAGCCAGTGTGAACCTGTAATGGTTCTAGGGGTTGTTCGTGCGTAAATCGGCGCCACACCTGGCTGGGTTGCCTGAGTGAACCTTTTCTGTCCGGACAGCCACTCGCCCGTGGCTGTCTCAATCGCTGGCAGAATCCGTCAGTGGGCGTTTCTTGAACTTCTTCCAGCACAGAAGTTCTTTGACGCCTAGTCTCCGCCTAGTCTCCCTGCGCGGAAGCCTTCTGCGCAGGGAGGGTGTGGGCAGCGGAGGACCCGTGCTCTCCCCACTGGTCCCCGGCGAAGAGTCATGGAGCCACCTCGCCGATTCCCCCATCTGCCCCCCTTCGCCACTGGTGCTACGCTGATTTCCTTCCCCAGAAGATGTGCTGCTTCTCTCCCTCCCGGGACGCTCTCCGGAATCCCTCTGGAGCCCTCCCTCTCCCCCTGGCTCCGATGGCAGTTCCCTGACAGAACCATATTGAACTGGATGGACCTATGGTCTGATTCCACATAAGGCAGCCTCCTGCGTGCCTGTGATGGCAATACCAACAATGCCTCTCTCAGCTGGTTAAGTGTATCCCACAAATGTCTATTTGTTGGGGTTTTAGTCATGCATTTGTTGTGTTGATGCTTTGAGTCATTTTTTATTATCCAATGTGTGAATTGCCTTGAGACAGTTGTTTGGAAGGCAGTGAATAAATCAGTAATAATAAATAGATGAATAAAAAACCTCCTCGGTAGGTTGGATATTCTCTGATTTTTGTCTCCCTCACAAAGTTTAACCCTTGCATTATTTTATTTTTTTTGCATTTTTTAAAATCAGTTCAGTTTTTATTGTTTTTCATACATATATATCAAAAGTTGATGGAATATGCAGAATTAGCAAAATTGACAGATAAACTGTGTGAAAAAGATAATAGTGACTTTGGAAAAGAATGGGAACCTTTTGTAACCTATTTGCAGAAGCAATGTAAAAGTATGGACTCTTTGGCAGAGTTTAAATAGACATACATAATGTAATTAGAGAGAACAAGAAAGACAACAATGTGGTAATATATTACTATATATAAGCAGCAGAATGCAACAAGTGGTTTAACAAACCAGAAACGGAAACGGCGGGAAGCCAAGGGGGAGAGGGGAATTTATAAAACGATTGTTTGGTTAAGTTGAACCCTTGCATATTTTTAATCAGATCCTATAAGGGTTAAACAACTAACATGATATAGGGTTGCCATATGTCAGGAATGTCCCAGACATAGCCGGAATACTGCAGTCGGAAACAGTGTCCTGATGAAAATTGTCAAAAATGTCGGCAGTGTTGTTGTTTTTTGATTTACCTTAAAAATAGCTCAAAAAAAGTGATTTTGCCGAAACAGCTCAGCAACTTTGACCAAAAAACAACAAAACTCAACAACTTTTGTGTCCGGATTTTCACTTTTTGAAATATGGCAACCCTCATTTCACAGGAGCTCATTCGTTCTGCAGTCACACTTATTAGTCAAATAAACAGAACGCCCAAGGAAGTTCACTCGAAAGCTGACAAATCAAGCATCTCTGGTCCCCGATAAAACTTTTTAATAGGGTGTGTTGTGATTGCCTGTGCATTTGGAGAACGACTGCAACTGCTCTGTAAGGAGCGCTGAGTTTCCTTTTCCTTTTTGTGTTTCAGGCTGAAAAGGCAGACGAGGCTCTGCCACGTGAGTTAGCCCCTTCCGATTCTTTGTCATCCTCAGTCGGCGCTGCTCATTGCGAGCTCATTCCGTGGAGATCTATTTTGAATCAACTCATACATTATTAATAGTACATGTGTAGGTCAGAGAGATACTAACCCTGACAATCACAACCCTCACATCCTCTCTTTAGCATCAGAAATAAGGAAGAAGATGGGATTAATCAATATGCAACATCCTAGACAAATCTTACCCATATACAGTTATATACACACGGGAGGAAGGTATTGTGGATGAGGGCTTGGGGTGGGGGCGGGGAGCACCAAGATCTTTACAAAACCTGTCAGAATGGCATTAATCTTGCATGATGAATAATGCGGCAACTAATGAATTTTTAACGCCTTTGAAATGACGGAGATGGTGAGACGTCGGAGGCAAAAGTAAATTTGATCAAATGGGGGAATACTTCTGATCAAATGGAAATATTGAACAACGCGTGCAACCGTGTTCAAACATCCATTTAGGTAATACAGAAAGCAGTTATATACGGAGAGATTATATTGCAATGTTCACCGCAGTTCGCCAAGCAATGTTCATTGCAGCTTCTGACTGGGAAGAGAATTTGGCCCTAATATGCAATGAGTTTGTCAACTAAATTGTAAGGCGGGTGGGAATGTAAGCAGTAACTTTCTAATAGTGCAATTCTGTTCCACAGGGCTTACTTCCGGGTATAAGATTGCCACGTAAAATGAATAAATGAATTGATGTGTCGGCACATTGCATGGTGATTGCTAGCGACTTGTCAGAGTTGTACTCAAAATCCTGAAAGATGATCCACATATTCAGTTGGGCTGCTGTCTGCATATTCCAGGATCATTGAAGTCTGAGGATGAACAACCGATATGTCAGCCCTTTGGTTTTGAGACTTTCATTCTGTTTGCATATTACGCATGAACCCCTCCTGGTTCCAATGGGCCATCTTGCTAATTAATGGCAAACGAATAAAAATGTTGCTCAGGATATTGCTTGGTCAACCAGCAATTCATTTTTCAGACATATATTTCCGTAGAAATAGAAACTGAGAAGATCTGTTGGGGCCAGACCAGCTATAGCAAAGACCTCATATACCCAGCTAGCTTTACCTGGACCCTGACATCATCTTCTGAGGCCTTTCTTCATGTGCCTCCTCCATGTGAGGTCTGGAGGAGGGTGGCAACATGAGAGTGGACCTCTTCTGCAGTGTCCCCATTTGTGGAACACTCTCCCCAGGGAGGTTCAGCTGGAGCCTTCATTATACACCTTTAGGCGCCAGGCAAAAATGTTCTTCTTTAACCAGGCCATTGGCTAATTGACATCTGATGCCCTTTTAAAATGTGTTATGGAAGGGAGGGTGTTATTGGGTTGCCTTTGTTTCTGTTATGTATTTTCTGATTTTTTTTTAGATTGTTGTTTTATGTTGTGAACCTCCCTGAGATCTATAGGTATAGGGTGGTATCCAAATGTATAATAATAATAATAATAATTTTTATTTATACCCCATCCTCCCCGGCCAGAGCCAGGCTCAGGGCAGCTAACACCAGTAAAATTACAATAAAAACATAATAGGGTGGGGAACCCCAATTTAAAATACAGGTTAAAATGCAATTTAAAATGCAGCCTTGTTTTAAAAGTAGCCCATAGATCAAAACCATAAGCGGAGGGAAACAAGGGTCAGACTGAGTCCAAACCAAAGGCCTGGTGGAACAGCTCTGTCTAACAGGCTCCGTGGAAAGATTCAAGTCCTGCAGGGCCCTAGTCTCTTGTGACAGAGCGATCCACCAAGTTGGGACCAGTACTGAAAAGGCCCTGGCACTAGTTGAGACCAATCTAACCATCTTGGGACCTCCAAAGTGTTGTCATTTGTGGATCTTAAGGTCCTCCGTGGGGCATACCAGGAGAGGCGGTCCCATAGGTACGTATAAAACAAAACAGAACAAAACAAAACAAAACATTGTTATAGCACAAATGTTATACTAATGATGTTTTTAATATCCCTCAGGAATGTTTTTATAACCAGGCAGGCACCACACCATATATTAGCAGTGTAGCTACCTGCCATGTTGGGTGGGAGACCAAATTTTATGAACGAAAGCCACTCAAAAAATTATGGCACGAGAGGTAGGCAGGTGAAGACCATCTCAGAGCCTGCTCCAATTGGATGATCCCAAGCCAGCCCACAGGGCCATGTACCTCCAATCAATCCAAGAGAAGCATCATCACCATCACCATCATCACAATAATTTATTATTTATATCCCGCAAATCTGGCTGGGCTGCCACTCTGGGTTGCCCCAACTTCCAACATATAAAAAAACATAATAAAGCACGAAACATTAAAAAGCTTCCCTATACAGGGCTGCCTTCAGATGTCTTCTAAAGGTAGAGTTACTTATTTCCTTGGCTCGGGAGTCGCATAACTCCATACCCTCCAACATTTCTCTGATGAAAAAGGGACGTCCTAAGGAAAAGCAGGACATTCCCAGGGTCAAATCAGAAACCAGGATGGCTTCTGTAAATCCAGGACTGTCCATGGAAAATAGAGGCACTTGGAGGGTTAAAGTGGATTACAGTGCTCTGCCACCCTAGTGCAAGAAATCCACTGAAAAAACAACAACAGAGTTTTTGCACTTAGGACAGTGATGGGGAAATGAATTGAAAAGTGCGGCATGATTAATGGAATGGCATATAAACCCACTCTAAACAAATCAGGATGAATGCTCAGAGAAGGGTCTGTTCACATTAGCACCATAGAGAGCTTTACATTCAACAGCTCTTTCCCTGCTAGCTGTTCACATCCGCACAGTTTCATTAGTGTCAGATTCATTTCTGTTTGTGTACAAACAGTTTGTGGGAGGCGAGAGTGTCTTCACCCTATGTCAGGCACATCCAACAGGTAGATCACTGGCTCCCCCGCAATAAGCTCAACAACTTTGGGTCCCCTAAAAAAAGCTCAACAACTTTTACCTGAACCCCCCAGTTCAGATTTTTAACCCTGTCTTTAACTCTGTGAGTAGATCGCAGTCTCTTGGGAGTTGGCCACCCCTGCCCTACGCCAAGATGTTCACATCTCGGCAATACAGTGGTGCCTCGGGTTAAGAACTTAATTCGTTCCGGAGGTCCATTCCTAACCTGAAACTGTTCTTAACCTGAGGTACCACTTTAGCTAATGGGGCCTCCCGCTGCCGCCACATGATTTCTGTTCTCATCCTGAAGCAAAGTTCTTAACCTGAGGTACTATTTCTGGGTTAGCGGAGTCTGTAACCTGAAGCGTATGTAACCCGAGGTACCATTGTAGATGAATTAGGAATGGCTGAAGGAGTCCCACTGGTGTGAAACTGGTTTGAGAAGCAACACAGGATACGTAAGTGTGAACCTGGATAAAAACCCCAGCGGTGGAAACACAATAAGTGCATAGTAAACAGGAGTGTGTGGTCTCATCAAGGTTGATCATGTGAGATGTTATTTCACCCACTGTATTCATATTCTGTACCTTCAGAGTAATTATTATTGTACATAGGAAGAGAAGATAATTACTTTGCATGGGTGTAGCGGGGGTGGGGGGTGGCAGCTGCCCCCTAAACCAAGTAAATAAATAAAAATACTTAACTAAAAGTAGAAATAATCAGAAGATTTGAAGTTCAAATGCTTGCTGAGGTCACTTGGATGGTGTTGTGGAGCATTTTAGTGACACAATTGGCAACCTGACTGAGCAATAGGTGTGACTTCCGCAAACTGACCAATCGCATCGCAGGTAGCTTCGTTCTGCCCCCCCCAACATAAATTCTATATGTATGCTACTTTGTGTGTTTTCACAGACAATAGCAAAAACCATTTTAAGATTTTTTTTTTTACTTCATAAAATGCATACACTTCTTGATTATAAAAAAGCTCCTCAAAGCGGTTTACAAAAAGATAAAAAAAAATTACAACAATACTTTAAAGTTTACAGAAGTTAAAATACTAGAACAGATTAAATTTACCTTTACAATACCTGTGTAGATTATGTCTGTAGACCCCCAAAGTTTGTGTACTCCATTGTCTGGAGAAGTTAAAAGGAGTCTTTCAATATACTACAGGCTCTATTTGAGGTCACTAGAAGTTTGTCACTGACTTAGTGAGGCCATGAGCAGACCTTATATTGGAAATTGCCAAGAAACACCAGAACAAACTGTTTCATTTATAAAATGTCAGGAAGAAATTACTAACCTCTTACACTTATTAAAAATACTGATATATTTTCCTGTAAAGAGGGCAGAGGACAATTAATTGTACGTATCGTTTTTTTTTATTACAAATAAAATAAAACTGGAAATCAAGAATTCCTCCTTTACAAAATAATTGTTGGGAGAATGCATCTTTCCCTGCCCTTGTTGTGCCAAATAATAAAATGTGTTTTGTTTCCCTAGATTTCAGGAGAATTAACATGTATCTAATTGTTAATATTTGATCCTTCTTTAATTATGTATGATTTCAAGGAATGAATCTGTCAAGTAAATAATGAAATGCGTACATGCAGCATATGTAATTAGGTTAGGTGCATAAATCCAAAGTGCTCACTTAATAGTTGTCAGTGCAAAATTTATTAATAATGAGAAATGCTAAGTGAAGAAATCCCTAACCATCTACTCATTAGTAAAGGGCTATGGTAGTTGCAAAAAAACAGAAAAGGAAAAGAAGAGCAAAGCAATTTCTTACTCATTTCTTCGGCATTTAAGGTTATTGGGAAACCATTGTGCCATTTCATTTCCTCTCTGTTATGCACAGAGAAGGAGTATTCTCATAGGATCTGGAGGCACGTGTGATTTTCTAAGGAGACGTCAGGTGAGAAGGTTTTGGAAGTGTATATAGATCAGGCCAACCTGGTTCCTTCCAGATTGGACTTGCAGCCCAAAATATCTAGAGGACATAAATTTGGCCAAGGCTGGTTGATACTTATAGAAGAAAAACCACTGTGCAGCAGTTTCAAGCACAATAATTCTTACTGTGGCCCAATAATAATAATAATAATAATAATAATAATAATACCCTGATTGTACAATTTATTGGGCGAATTATGATGCTCAAGATGCATGTTTGGGCCGATGGTGCCCTACCCACAAGTCAAGGTGCGCAGTGCCCAAGCCCAGGGCCAGATTTAGGTTTGATACCCTAAGCTACTGAAGGTAATGGGGCCCTTTATATGTCCAGCTGTCCTTTGTCAACAACAAATTGTCACTGTTTTTGTGTTGAATATATGCTATATGATCATTTATGAACCTAATAGGTATCTAAAGCCATTTGCACATAACAAAACATATATTTCATCAAAGTAATTGTTGAACTGAAATACAATTAAGAAGAAGTATATTAAACCAGGGATATTTTAGGGAGCAGGCTAGCAGGCAGGTCCCATTACTTACAACATAGGAGCCTACACAACACAAAACGCCGTTGCTGTATGTAGGTTTTATTTTATTTGTTTTTTATCTTATATTTTGGAAATGTACATCCAGGTTTTTTCCCTTTAATTTTTTGGGGACCCCCAAGAGAGTGGGGCCCTAAGCTATAGCTTGTTTAGCTTATACATAAATCTGGCACTGCCCAAGCCTGGCCAAGCAGCTTCGGCACTTTAGATAAAATGTCCTACAAATGCCTCTCCTTGGGAGTCAAAATACAACAATACACTCAGAAAGGAATAATTTCCTGGCCTTTCTTTCACTCCAGATCAGCTCCCCGAATTTGCTGCTTCGCTCTCTCTGCAATGTTAGGGTGGGCCCTGTGTATCTTTTTACTGAGGTGCTGATGGGAGTTGTAGTTCAGAACACCAGGGGGCGACTATGCTGGTTATCTGTGGTAGACAATCAGCATTTGCAAAGTTCACTTCGGCCACATTCACACCATCCATTCACATATTCATGATGATGCCACTTCAAATGGCCCAGGCTTCCCCCAGAGAATCACAGGAGCTGTAGTGCGTTATGGGTGCTGAGCGCTGTTAAGAGACCCCAGTTCCCTTCTCAGAGCTACAGGTCCCAGAGTTCCCTGTGAAGACGGGCAGAATGTTAAACCGTTCTGAAAATCGTAGCTCTGTGAAGGGCAGAACAACGCTCAGCACCCTTCCTCAAAGACAGCTCCTGGGATTCTTTGGGGAAAACAATGGCTGTTCAAAGTGGTATGATACCGCTTTAAATATATAGCGTAGGGTTGCCATATTTCAATCAGTGAAAATCCTTTTGGGCCAACGTTGGTGAGCTTTTTCGGCAATTCTTTTTTGCTGATTTATGGAAAAATGGCATAGGTGCCATGGGCTGCCATACATCCTGGATTTCCCCAAACATTTTCCTCATTTCCTCTCGGACACTGCTGCCGACTGCTGTTTTCTGGACGTATGGCAACCCTCATATAGTGTGGCCTATGAGTACATTCTGCATCCTGTCCTTTGCTGGTGTTTATCTCTCCACGAGTGCTCCATAGCAAAGTTTAATTTTTATGAGTTCAGATAAGGAGGCTGAGATTTCTTTGAAATCCCCTTTCTCTGATTAACTGAAGAGTAATAGCATGAAATTTCTAGCCTTCAATAAATATCCTATTGATGTTTATGTCCAAGTTAATCAGCATCGGGGACTGGGGTGTCCGTTCCTTCAGCATCGGTTAGGCAGCAGTTCAAGGTGATAAATCCTATCTGCAGAATGATATTCCGTTGACATTTCTATAATATTAATCAGATCTCCTTGTCAGGTTTGGAGGAAATTTGTTTAACATTCATTAGGGTTTTTTAAAAAATAGACAGTCAACTGCTTCTCTCCCCCACTGCCGCCCCCTGGCCAAACGTGCTCTCTTTCAGCTTTGATTGACAGGCAACACCCCCCCCAAGGGCTGGGTCACTGGACTCCATAAAGTGAGAGCTGGTGGTGGTGAAGGAGGAAGCCTTGAAGAGCTATCTGATTAAATTGGACAAAAGCTCGTCTGCCTCCGAGCCGCTCTCTCTGTCTTGGGGCCTCCTCTGCTGCAGTGTGCATGCAGAATGCAGGAGAGTGTGACGTGCGGGGGGGGAAAAGAAGCCCATTTGCATTACCCTGCAGTCATTTTTATATGTGGAGGTAATGAAGTTGTCAGCAGAGCCCTGAGTGTGGCAGAGCAGTGCCTGATATTCAAATAGACTTGGCACTTCTCCTTCGCTTCCTCCCACCTCCTCCTCTTCTCCTTCTTCCTATCCCTGCAGCTGATGAGGAAGAGACGGGGGGGGGGGGCGCCTGGGTTCCCGCTTCACCGATTCCTCCGCTCCCACTGAATGGGTCTGCCCTCTCGCTTGGTGGAAGGAAGAGAACAGCTGCGCCCTTGTTCGTGAATCTATTGGTGGCCACACACTGGCCCAGGCTGGTTGCAGATACTGAATGTCATGGTCCGACTGCAAATGACAGCAAAGAGGTCAGCTGCTGCCCCCACAGATTCTACGGCACAGAATATAAGCGGAATGAGGCTCTCTCTCGGTGTTGGCGCAGTTTTAGCCCTCTGTTTATGTTGAGCTTTCCTGGTCTGGTCTTTTTGATATTCACATAATTATTAAATCCAGGCTGGTTTAGAAAGAGTAGCAAAAGGAAAAACAGGCTGGGTTATTTTTTAACATTCTTCTTCAACCAGGCCTTTGGCTGATTAGCATCCGATACCCTTTTAAAAGTGTTGCGGGAGGGGGGATTGCTGGTTTGTTTTTGTTCTTATCTTTATTACGTATTTTGTGTTTTTTATCTTGTTTTATGTTATGAACTACCCTGAGATCTACAGAGGAAGGGTGGTATACAAATAATAATAATAATAATAATAATAATAATAATAATAATAATAATACAAATCAAATCACTCTGTCTCTTGTCTGAGCACCTCAGCTGTAGTCGATTTACACATCCCTCAATGCATTTATGCACTGCAGGGAAATGGAAAATCAAGGAAGGTAACTTCTGCACTTCAGTAAAGAGGGAATTTGCAAACACAAATTCACCAAATAAGGAAGAATGTAGTAAAAAAAGGGGGGGGTGCTTGTGTGAAATTTGCATTAACTCATCAAAATGGGTGAACTGCTGCATTATTGCTTCACTGTTTTAGTAGACTCTGGTTCATGCTATTCTTTATCATCTATAGCACGGATAGGGAATCTCAGGCCCTCCAGCTCTCTGTGCCTGCCCCTAAGTAATCTTCCCAGGCCACACACTCTCCCAACTGCACTTCTCACCAGCCCTGCGTTGCACCTCCCTTGAGCTGTTTTGCCTGGCTAGAAAATTTCCTCGAACTCTGATCACCCTTCTTGCTTGCCTGGGTAGACCAGGAAATGCGAGTGTCAGACTGACTGTAGAAAGGAAAACTCACACTTGTTGCTCTACACATGGTTGCCTCGGACCATGCCCACTTTTGCCCCTTGGCCCATCCTCTGATGGCGTGGGGCTCCCAGAATTATTGCCCAGAAGACAGTGTGGTGCCCAGGATGAACAACGATGTCTCTGCCCTGTTCTATACAACAGCATGATTTACAGTCCTTATGATCAGGACTAGTCTAAAACATTTTGCTGACAGAGGCAAGGTACATGATTGTGCCTCCACCACTTCCTGGGAACATCCACACCAAACCTTTAAAACACGTAGCTCCCCCCCCCCCCCAATAATAATCCTAGGAACTAGTTGCTAATGGTCTTGGGATTTGCAGCTCTGTAGAGATAAACTACACATCCCAGGATTCTTTGGGAGAAGCTACGACTGGACGGGGGTGGTGGTGTGGTCTAAACCACAGAGCCTAGGGCTTGCTGATCGGAAGGTCGGTGGTTCGAACCCCAAAACGGGATGAACTCCCGTTGTTCGGTCCCAGCTCCTGCCAACCTAGCAGTTCGAAAGCACGTCAAAGTGCAAATAGATAAATAGGTACCGCTCCGGCGGGAAGGTAAACGGCGTTTCTGTGCGCTGCTCTGGTTTGCCAGAAGCGGCTTAGTCATGCTGGCCACATGACCCAGAAAAAGTGTCTGCGGACAAACGTCAGCTCCCTCAGCCAGTAAAGTGAGATGAGCACCGCAACCCCAGAGTCGTTCGCAACTTTACTTGACTGTCAGGGGTCCTTTACATTTATCTTTTTACGACTGTCAAAGTGGTGCATACCCTCCAACATTTCTCCAATGAAAATAGGGATGTCCTATTCTTTAACAACAACAACAAGAATGATAATAATAATAATAATAATTTATTATTTATACCCCGCCCATCTGACTAGGCCTGGAAACGATGCCTTATGAGGAACGGCTAAGAGAGCTGGGCATGTTTAGCCTGGAGAAGAGGAGGTTAAGGGGTGATATGATAGCCATGTTCAAATATATAAAAGGATGTCACATAGAGGAGGGAGAAAGGTTGTTTTCTGCTGCTCCAGAGAAGCAATGGATCCAAACTACAAGAAAGAAGATTCCACCTAAACATTAGGAACATTAGGAAGAACTTCCTGACAGTAAGAGCTGTTCGACAGTGGAATTTGCTGCCAAGGAGTGTGGTGGAGTCTCCTTCTTTGGAGGTCTTTAAGCAGAGGCTTGACAACCATATGTCAGGAGTGCTCTGATGGTGTTTCCTGCTTGGCAGGGGGTTGGACTCGATGGCCCTTGTGGTCTCTTCCAACTCTATGATTCTATGATTCTAGTTTGTCCCAGCCACTCGGGGCAGCTTGTAACACATATAAAAACATAATAAAACATCAAACATTAAAAAAACTTCCCTACACAGGGCTGCCTTCAGGTATCTCCTAAAGGTTGTATAGTTTCTTACCTCCTTGGCTCAGGGGTCGCATAACTCCATCCCCTCCAACATTTCCCTGATGAAAATAGGGACATCCTAAAGAAAAGCTGGGGATTCTGGGATCAAGTCAGAAACTGGGATGGCATATTTAAATCCAGGACTGTCTCCGGAGAAAAGGGACACTTGGAGGGTGTGGTGGTATCCAGGTTCTTTAAATGTATGGTATGGATCATGTACAGAAGCCAGTTAGCTGCAATATTGATGATAACAACAACAACAACAACAACAACAACAACAACAACAATTTTATTATTTATACCCTGCCCACCTGGCTGGGTTTCCCCAGCCACTCTGGGTGGCTTACAAGAGATTCTCCACCAAACCTGAGGGCAGCAGGCTAGTTATGGAGGTGCAGGTGAGGCCAGCTGGCACTCACAACTCTGTTGTCCATCACAAGGGTATGGCCAGCCTCTGCCTTCCAGCACCAGCCACATAATGATGCTGCTAACCCTGTTAATCATGCCTTCCCACCAAGCCTGTCCTATAAAAGGTAAAGGACCCCTGACAGTTAAGTCCAGTTACGAATGACTCGGGTTACGGCGCTCATCTTGTTTTACAGGCCGAGGGAGCCAGCGTTTGTCTGGTCCACAGACAGTTTTTCCGGGTCATGTGGCCAGCATGACTAAGCAGCTTCTGGCGCAATGGAACACCAAAACCAGAGCAGCACATGGAAACACCATTTACCTTCCTGCTGGAGTGGTACTTAATCTACTTGCACTTTTTGGGGTGCTTTCGAACTTCTAGGTTGGCAGGAGCTGGGACAGAGCAACGTGAGCTCACCCCGTCGCAGGGATTTGAACCACCAACCTTCTGATCAGCAAGCCCAAGAGGCTCAGTGGTTTAGACCACAGAGCCACCCGCATCCCTATTAGCCTGTCCTATAGCCAGCAGCTATTATTCTTTTTTCAGCAATGAGGAATTGAGGCAGAGAGAAAGTAAGGCTTAAAACATTGTGAGGTCACTCCCCTTGCCCACTGCATTTCACTTCACATTTCTGCTTGCTGTACACACCCGAGAAGGGGATGAAGGTGTCTCTGCCTGATGCACATTGCCTGATTTTCATTCCCTCTCCGCAACTGAGCTCCTATTCAAGGGAGCTGTTTATGGGGAGGTTATACAATGTTGCACCAAGCAAATGTGTCCCCACACTTCCCAGTGCATTTTAATTAAGATAAAAAGTTCCACTTTGGGAGGAAAGCAGGTTTGTTGCACATGTATGCCAAATCCACTTTGGTTTTGCTTCCTGAATTTGTTTTATCATTGTTTTATTTCACAACAATTACATAGCACTTGATTTTAATAAAGCCTCAAAGTGGTTTACAAATTTACCGGTATGCGGAAGCCGCCTTACACATGCACATTTGATCAATTGTTTAAATCATTTAAGTAAGCATTATATTTTAAAATAGTAATTGAGGATGGAGTTTCTTGCATGCTGATGCAGATGTTGGCTTTTTTGCCAACCTAAACATCTGGTTTTCATGTGTATTTTAAAGTAGCCATAGTGAATGTCCATGGAGCCAACAGAGATGGTGGTTTCCTTTCCTTTCTTACCACCTGGTTTTCATGGCGAGGAATCTACATTTTGTGGTTTTGTGCTTGAAATCTGCATTTTATTTTATTCTTCTCTCAGTGCTTGCAATATGGAAGACACTGGATTTGAGGCCATTAAAAGAATTGATTTTACCGGTATTTATCTGCCCCAATATTCTCATTCTCAATTTTAACCCATTGATTTGTTAATTATTTGCAGTAAAGCATACTTTCGGTGCACTTATGAAAATGATCAATGACTCTTAGCCCTGGAATCTCAGGAGATTTTAAAAATTGTAAGCAGTGTTTTAGAAGCAGTGGGTCAAGCATTTAAAACATTTGCAGAGGTTTTAGACTGAGTATTGACTGTATTCATTGCTGAACTGACTATGGTACAGTTAGAAAGCTGGCTTGTACTCCTTATCATGTATACCCAAGCACTGTCAATTATATGTTGCGAGGTATGGCCAAGTCCACTTTTTGAAAGTGCAGAAGTGAGCAGGCAACAGAGATTGCCATAGCTGTATTTACTGTGTGAGGCACAGAAGGGTGGCATGCCTCTGGTGGTAAAGAACCAACACCATGCACCTCAGAAATACTGCTGTTATAAGTATTTATTAACTTGTATGTGGGAGAATTACTCCACTTAATGCATCAGATTACCACCCAGGGCATATTACTAGAGTGGCACTTCTTCTCATGCAAGCCTTAGGAAGCAATTACGTTCACTGTTGAAGCAAGAAAAATTGCACCAGTGGTAGCATTGTCTTTCCATCTGTCTTATTTTGGTTGGTCCCTGTGCTCTGTTGTAAAATATATTTTCCATGGTAATACATTCCAAAGTCTGTTGCAGCAAAGAAAGAAACAAATACAGTGGTACCTCATGTTATGGACGGGATCTGTTCTGGAGGTCCGTCCATAACGTGAAATGCCCACAACTTGAAGGGCTGCGTCTGCGCAGGCGCTCGGTGCGATTTGAGGCTTCTGCGCATGCGCGAGCGGTAAAACCCGGAAGTAACCCATTCCGGTACTTCCGGGTTGCTGCAGGACGTAACACGAAAAGACACAACATGAAGCGGACGCAACATGAGACATGACTGTAATAGTGGTACCTAAAAGACTAATAGGGGCAAAGCAGCAGGAGTCCACTTCATTGGATATATGATATGTTTTTTGTCCCCCCACAAAATTTTTATTTAAAATAAAGATAAAACAACTACAAACAATCAGAGAATCATCTCCAAATACACCACAGAGCTTTGTCAAAGTGCAGATGCTAAAATCATCACAATATTTAATGTGAAATGTTAGCTTTAGCTGAGAGAGATATGTGGGTCCAGAAATTTTGGGTATCTCTTGCATGCATGCATGCATGTATATTTGCCAGCTGAATATAATAATCTGAGCATCTGATGAAGTTGTGGCAAAGAGTTCACTGGAAAGAGGGATTGACGGTTAAACCCAGTGCTATTTTTCTAGAAAAAGAGGTGCCGGAACTTACCATGAACACCTCCCTTGTTCTCTTATAATGGCAATGGCGCCCACCTGAGAGGGTCCAGAAATGAATTCCGGCAGGGGAAAAAAAGCCCTGGTTAAACCACTCTGAGAATTGTATCTCTGTGAGGACCTTTAGCAAACTACCTTTCCCAGGATTATTATTTTTTTGGTGGGGTATGACTTATGTAAACATGCAAGTTCCTCAGATCGAAGCAGCCAAGTAGGCATAGGCTGAGGGGAACCTTCAAGTGATCATACACTCAGGCTGTGTGTGTGTTTCTAAGTCCTAATTAGGTTTTCCTCTTCTGGGTTAAGTAAACACACAAGACGGGAAACTGAGGTAAAGAGATGGGGAAACTACATGAGTCGATGAAGCTCCCTGTTGCAGATGGTTGCCTTCCAACTGGTAGAGAGGGAAAGTGAGGGTGGGGATGGCAAAGCCCGTATACTTGTCCCTGCAATCCCCCATTGTGTGTTGATTTAACCCAGAAGGCGAAAACACCTCAGCAGGACTATATTTTCTTATTATTTATGTCTACCATGCGTCTGAAGAAGGATTTATTCCGAAACGTGTTGGGCCTAATAAATCTCTTCCTCTGCTGCTAGAGGCCTCCTTGCGTTTTCTTCCGGGAACAAGAGAGGAAAACAGAGTTTGAAGGCGGTGTAGGTGTTGCCTTGCAGAATGGGAAAACTCAACATAGGGGTGGATGTGGGTTTCATCAGCAGCCCTGGATATTTTCTGACAGAAGTAACCAGATATTTGTTGCCTTTTCAAATAGGCATACCGAAAAGGGGCTGCAGGTGTGGTAAGTGGATGTATCTGAAGCTGTCATTCCACATAACCAACGATCTAGCTGGGGTGGCCCACATGGTGTCCTCTAACAGTGGTTGGGCTCCAACTCCACGGCACTTGAGGGCAGAAGACTAGCATAGGGGATACAGGATACGCCCCATGGCATTCATAGGTCTAGGCACTCTCCCTGTCTCAGCAGCTGCCTCACATTGCCTCATTGTAGGGCTGGCCCTGGGGGGCAGTGACTTTAAGCAACACAGAGGTCCAAGACCACTCAGAAGCCCTTAGCAAACTGGTGGGGCTTTGAAAAAAATAAAAATAAAAAAATGGAGGAAGAAGGAACAGCTTTTACAAATGAAACCTACTGCAATGCAGCCGACGGAGGGAGTAGTATGTTTTAAGACAGCTGAGTAAGAAGTTACTTGATAGAAGTTTATAACATGATGCATGGCATAGAGTGAATCGAGAAAGGTTTGAACACTTGGAAGTCAAACAAAGCTGAAGACTGTCAGATTCAAGACAGACAAAAGAAATTACTTCCCAACACAGCACCTATTATTATTATTTATTATGCTATTTATTTATATCCCGCCTTTTCTCTGGAAGGGCAAATCAAGGGAGTTCACAAAATTAAAACCAATAGGGAGAAACATATATATAAAAGATAATAGTTAATGAATTAATGGAATAGTTATTGGAATTTGTTGTTGTTGTTTAGCCGTTTAGTCGTGTCTGACTCTTCGTGACCCCATGGACCAGAGCACGCCAGGCGCTTCTGTCTTCCACTGCCTCCCGCAGTTTGGTCAAACTCATGTTGGCAGCTTCGAGAACACTGTCCAGCCATCTTGTCCTCTGTCGTCCCCTCCTCCTTGTGCCCTCCATCTTTCCCAACATCAGGGTCTTTTCTAGGGAGTCTTCTCTTCTCATGAGGTGGCCAATGGAATTAAAATGACATAAAAACAAATCTATGTTTTCATGTTTTTGTGGGAAGCAAAAAAGGAAAAAAAGACCCCCGGATGGTTAAGTCTAGTCAAAGGCAACTATGGGGTGCGGCACTCATCTCGCTTCAGGCTGAGGGAGCCAGCGTTTGTCCACAGACAGCTTTCTGGGTCATATGGCCAGCATGACTAAACCGCTTCTGGCACAACTGGACACTGTGATGGAAGCCAGAGTGCATGGGAACGCCATTTACCTTCCCACCGCAGTGGTACCTATTTATCTACTTGCACTTTGACGTGCTTTTGAACTGCTAGGTTGGCAGAAGCTGGGACAGAGCAACGGGAACGCATCCTGTTGCAGGGATTTGAACCGCCGACATTCTGATCAGCAGGCCCAAGAGGCTCAGTGGTTTAGACCACAGCGCCACCCACACAGGTGAAACCAACTATCCTCTGATGGCAACCAGAGAGTCTCTCACTCCTCTCCGTTCTTCCTCTGGAAACAGCTCCCTTCCAAAAGCTCTAGGGGTTGGAGGGTGAGACAAGGCAGCTGGAATAAGTGATCCTCTGATGTCCAGCCTGGAGTCTCTCACCCCTAATAACAACAGCTGCACTATTAGCTGGGAGTTCATATACAAAATTAATAATCAAAACCAATAATAATACTTTTCTATGTGGACTCCTTGCTCACAGGCCATAGCACAACAGAAATTCGGAAGCTATGTACAAAAGTGACTTTGAGCAACATGTAACAAACACAGAGAGCAAATATCTCATGCAATAGTTCCTGCAGATTGTTAGTATACTTTTTAAATATTAATATTTTATTGAAATAATTTTAATTATAAATAAATAAAATTATACAGGGAAAAAGTGGGAAAGTGAGGGACAGAGGAGAACAAAGATGTCTATAAGAGGAAAAAATATACACGGTGGACGCTCGGGTTGCGAACGTGATCCGTGTGGGATGCACGTTCGCAACCCGCAACGTTCGCAACCCACGTCTGTGCACGCGCGGGTTGTGATTAAGTGCTTCTGCACATGCGCAAAGTGCGATTTAGCGCTTCTGTGCATGCACGACCGCCGAAACCCGGAAGTAACCCATTCTGGTACTTCTGGGTTTCGGCACCCCGCAACCTGAAAAAATGCAACCTGAAGTGTTTGTAACCCGAGGTATGACTGAACGTTCTTATATAACTTGATAAAAGTTGTTAGTATATGTGGCACTGAATCTTTAGCATTCCTCCTCCATTCTTGGCGTGTCTCGTTCCTTTGTTTTTTGGGGAAACCTTGTTTATACCCAGGGCTTTCTTTCAGCCCCTCTCAGGTGGGCGCCAGAGAACAAGGGAGCTGTTCATGGTGAGTTCTGGCACCTCTTTCTCTAGAAAAATAGCATTGCTCATACCTGAACAATCAGCACCAAAGCATTTGAACATGCATGCAAAACTTCTCAATTCTATATGGAAGCTGCATATTTACAGAAGAATGTAATTACTCCTAACCTATATTAAAATACGGAATGCCATCTGCACCAAGTCAACTGGAAATGTATACTGATGTATTCGTTCCGATATTGTCTGCCACACACAACCATTTGTTTGTTTGTTTCAAAGGACATATTTCACGTTGATGGCCTCTATCGCCAAAAAGAGAGCGCTAAACCATTTGAACAATAAAAAAACCACCCATCTTATTAATATTTTAGATGCCGCAAGACACAGAGTCTCCATCTGCTGTCAACAATATATCCATGGAAAGAATCAAAGACCAGCTTGAGAGCAAAAAGCCCAGACCCTCCGCGTGGTCTATTGACCTTCCTGTGAGGCAGATATTGTGTGACAGAGATTGCCTATCTCAGCAGACGCACGAGAAACAGGAGAAAGTGTTAAATATAACCAGGTAGACAGTGATGAATTGATATGCTGAAAAATCGAACACTTCAGTAATCAGCCTAAGGATCTGATATCAACAACATTTTTCAGTTTTGTCCAAATTCATTGAAAGGTGTAGTTTAGCAAGTTCACTTCTCATTGGCAAGACCTTTTATCTTTATGCAGCGTTTCTGATTGGATTCTGGGCCATCCGCATTGGATTTGGTGTCATTTGTTGTTTCTTTGCATAAAAAGCTGACTAAACATTTGCATAGGAGCAACATGTCAAAAGAAACTAGAACGAGTGCACAGGGGGAGGGGGATATTAACGGCTACTCTGCACAAGTTATAACATTGCATCCTTCTGTTCCAAAACTCAAGTATCCTAAAGTATGAGGTTCTGGGATATTACTCTGATCCTGAAAAATGTTAATGTGTTGACATATTTCTGATTTCGATGCATAAACGGACAAGAAAAAAGAGTTTGTATTCCTTCCTTGCCATTTTTCTCCTTTAAATTGTTCCAGTTTATGGCCATCTATATTATTTTTACAAGAAACCCCGCTTTTCAGTATCCTTTACTAGACAAGTGTCTGGAATGTCAAGCATCTCAAAACATTCATACATTTATTTTATTTTATTATTTTATTTTATTTTGAACAGGGGAGGTAATGCTGATTTGATTTGGTTTTGTTTCTGTTTCTGTTTTACAAACAAGAAGAACAAAATCACATAAGGCCCTAATATTCAGGAGTGCGAACTCCTGAATTTTGTGGTAACATAAAAGTCATATGAAGCATGTCTGAATCTTACACTGTTGATTGCGGGGGGTGGGGGGAGATTGGTACAACTGAAGTCTCTGCAAGTTTGTTAGATTTAACTGCATTTGCCTGACATCTCAAAGAGGTCCATCTTGTTCTCTCTCTTTTAACAATAATTTTTATTAAGGTTTATAGAGAAAAATACAAAACTTAATATATTTTCCTTTTTTTATTCAAATGAAGACTTTGATCTAGATTCAACAAAAACATTAAAAGGGGAGAGAAAAAGGAAGGAAGGAAGGAAGGAAGGAAGGAAGGAAGGAAGGAAGGAAAAGAAAGAAAGAAAGAAAGAAAGAAAGAAAGAAAGAAAGAAAGAAGAAGGTAGGAGATTAAAAGAAAAAGATATAAATATAAGATTCAGAAAATAAAGAACTTTTTAAATAATAATATTTATTAATTTTCAACCGTTTAAACACAACAAAATAGACAAAAAAAGCATAACAAAATAAGACACAAACCATTTAACACACAAAACAATTTCAATATCTTATCTTTCATTCCCTTATTTCCACGACCTCCTCACACCTCCCTTTTTGTATTCCACTTCTGTTAATTGTTTCAGCAATTCCTTTCCATCTTCCTCTGTTTCTATCCTATAATTATCTTAACATATTCTGACCTTATTTTTCCCTTTAATACTCTATTAATCTATTTATACTTAATTCCTTATAGCATTTCTACTAGAGCCATATAACTTCATTCCAACATTTTTCTTACATTCATTTTTTTTACAGTATTTCTATAAATAGTCTTAAACTTTTTCCAGTCTTCTTCCACCGACTCTTCTCCCTGGTCTCGGATTTCTGCCAGTCATTTCCGCCAATTCCATATAGTCCATCAACTTCACCTGCCATTCTTCCCGAATAGATAAATCTTGTGTCTTCCAGTACTTCACAATGAGTATTCTTGCTGCTATTGTTGCATACGTGGAAAAAGTTCTATCCTTCTTTAACACCAATTGGCCGACCATGCCCAGGAGAAAGGCCTCTGGCTTCTTCAAAAGGGTATATTTAAATACCTTTTTCATTTTGTTATAAATCATCTCCCAAAGTGTCTTAATCCTTGGGCAAAATAAAGAACTTTTGATTCTTCATCTGCTATATAAAATCAATATTCACATAATGTTCATACATTTAGAAGTAACACAGCTGTTTCTGATCTGTCTTTGAATTGGGCTCTATTCCATATCCTTCCATACACAGGCAGAAACATACCTCTTTGCACATCTGCTCTGAAATTTTGTACAGAGGGGTATGGGATTCCACCTGTGTACAGAGGAGCGTGGAATGGGGCTTCCTCCCCCCTTCCTCCCCCATACAGGAATTCAGGAGAAGATCTGAAAGAAGCTTGTGTTTGTGCATCGTAATAAGTCAGGGTTCGGGGGAATGAGCAGAGTTATGACATGCACCTGTGGATCGATCCTTTCCTGGTACAAGAGGTAGAAATAAACAGCCTCTCCATAGTACAGTTGATCCATCGCCAAAGTGGAGTTTGCTGTGAACCCCGATCTCCAGCCTAGTGCAGCCAAGAGCTATAGCAATGTTCAAAAGACTTAAAGCAATGTTGACAACAGCAATGTTCAAAGAACCAAATTTGTGGAGATTGCAGTAGTACTGGAAGTGTAACATCGGAGATCATTCCGTTTGCAACTTAGGTGTTAAGTCTGCTAGTGCTGAAGTCAATTAGTCAAGAGGGGAACAGGTAGAGGTATGGCTTAGCAAGTAGGCAAAGTGGTGTGAGGTTTGCTGAGATAGCACATGTTCTGATTGGCTGTGTAGTTCCACAGGAGCTTTTCCTCTGAACGTTTGGCCGAATGTCTCCCTGCTATGTACAAGGTATGAAGTAAGAAAATCAAACCCTCTCTGTTCCTTTCTACTCACAGTGTATAATGTTTTGTTCAACTTCCTCAAGAAAGTGTGATCAATGCTTCTCTCTTTGGACTCCATTTGCATTATTTAAGTGACTCTGCTAACAAGGGGTTCCCTATAAGTTTCATAGAAGTGTAATTCCACTAATAGGTAGAGTGAGTAAGGGGCATCATAACAGCCCCTGTTTGGGCACCGTGGTGGAAAAGGAAATTGAAAGGGAAAATAAATGCTCATCTCTTGCACGTATCAATTGCACAAAGCACTGTTTACAAAAAACTTGAAACAGTGAAATATGACCAGTACCTTTATATCTCGGAAGCGTCTGAGCCTATAACTCTAATTACAGTAGTCTAATTAATGTCTTTATGGCTTCATTAAATCTTTAGGATATTTATATTATCCGCAGAAATAATCTCTATCCATTAAGAGTGCATAAATCCTTGGGCATATCTTTAAAAATGCTATATGCTTATTTCATTGCAGAATACATAGGAAATATAAAGAAATCCATTATTGGAATAATATTCGCTTTCCGTAAAATTTATTTGGCCTGTAATACACGGCCACAAAGGTCTGATTGCTTGTGAAGAAATGCAGAAGACAGTGCGGGGAGATAATTAGCTGAGCGGTCAAATAACCAGAAATTATATTGCCAATATACTTTCCATTCTCTCTGCAGAGTCACCCTCACCTCCTTATGAAGCCCCAACGGAGGCAAGAGATTGACATGCAGGAGAAGGAATCAGAAGAAATTGATGGGGCTAAAGAAATGTTACTGGCCGCAGTTGTTTCAGTCGTAGTTGGAATTGCCCTATTGGATCAGGTTGGCGGCTCATTGAGTCCAGCATCCCCTCCTAACACTGGGCATCCTGTCGCCCATGGGAAATCCTCAAGCAGCAGCTGAACGCAGAAGGCCTCTCCCTTCCTGTGGTTTCCAGCAACTGGTATTCAGAAGCATCGCTGCCTCCAACTGGAGGCAGAACACAGCCTCCATCATGGCAAGTAGAGGTTGATAGCCTTCTCCTCCATGAATTTGTCTAATCCTCTTTTCAATCCATGCAAGTTGGTGGCGAGGAGGCCCCAGTGTTTAACTATGGTGCACCCAGACTTTGGCATTCGCTTCCCAGAGTGGCCAGACTGGCTTCCTCCTTGTTGTCCTTCCGCCGGCAGGTGAAGACTGTTTTATTTTGGCTGGCTGTTGGGAACTGGCTGCTTTTAAGGAAAGGGCTTTTGATAGTGCTGTGCTGCTTTTTCTCTCGATAGGGACACAGGCGGGTGGCTCTGTGGTAGAAATCACAAGAAGTTCCTGGCATTGCGGAGTGGCAGTCGAAAATGACAGACTATGCGGAGTTAGCCAAACTGACCAGAAGGATTTGGGATCAGGACGACCAGAGATCCCAGGACAATTGGAGTAAAGGACAGCTGTAAAAACTTAAAAACACTAGCAGGACTGAAGTAACTCCTACAATGTAAAATAGATAAGATGTGATGATAAAATACACGAAAAGGATTTGAGAAAGGATACTGAGAGTGGAGCACCTGCAGGCAATGGGTCCTCCATCACCTCAGGGGCCAGAGCAGACTCAGCTGGTGCCTGCACCTGGGGATCCAGCACAGGTGAGGACCCTTCAGGCTCATGCCCCAGCCCCGGCTCAGCTGGTTCTGGAGGCGGGGACTCCTGTGCAGGCTGGGATTCCTCAGGTTCAGCCTCTGAGTCTGAATCCCAGGCCATCACAGGAGGGGTCCTCACTTGCTGGTGGGGAGCTGCTGGGAGAGGCTCCAGCTTCCCCGTCGAAACTGTTCCCACCCGCCTCTTCGGGGTTCTCCTCCCGCGCTCCTGCCGTGCACAGGAGGCTTGGGAGGCAAGCTGCACGCCTGGGCATGCAGGGAAAGGGGAGGCCGCCGGCAAAGCTGCGCAGCTCCCCCACTCGCTGGGGTGCCCCTGAGAGGGCGGCGTTGTGGTGCAGCGCGCCACTAAGCTCTATGGGAAAGACGGCTCTGGGTCACGGCCAGAACTGGTCCACCCATGAGGCACCTGCTTCAGGTGGTAGAAGCTCAAGAGGTGGCGCCCTGCTTGCCCCATTGCATCCAGTGCATGGTGTTTCCACTCACCCTCTCCACTCCTTAGGTGGGGAGTGAGACGAGCAGTAATGGAGCACGCCAGAACAACCCGCTTGCCAAGTTCAGCGAGTGGGGTGTTCAGCAAGGCATTAACATTGCTGCTCATCTTCCCCATCCCTTGAGCAGCAAAGACTTGCAAACTAAATTAAGTTGGTTTGGAACCCTTGTGCAACAATCCCACTTCCCCACAAACTGGACTTGTTTGGGGGTTTTTTTTGCAATAAGGAAAAAGTGATGGGGAAATACAACGGAAAGCGTTTGACACAATGTTCAGCCGCTAGCGTTGTCTAACCTCCTTGCAGACTTTGTGCAAACAGATCAGGATGGATATTTTATTCAGGGCTAGACAACATGGTGCCTTCAGCATGGCCAATGGCTAAGGATGATGGCAGTTGCATCTGGAGGACCCCATGTTGGCTACCACTGCCTTAGTTTCATGATAACCTCCTGTCCTGGTGTGCCTTTGATGGGAGTTTTATAAATAACACATAGCCTTCTGCTGTAGAATTTGGTCTGTGCCTTTCAGAGCACTGCAGAGGGGGGCAGTTACTTCCCCCTCCGTTTTTAGACTCTGTGATTAAACCGCACAGCACTGCTGTGTTGTACCAATTAAAATAACTACTGTCTATTTGGCAGTTCTTTAATGGGAAATGAAATTCACTTTAAAGTGTATATCATGCCAATACATATATCATATGGTACACAATTGAGATCATTTTAAAAGGACAGGACTTGTATTAGTTCATATTCCCTTGCTCCAGCCCTGGTGATGAGCATCAATTTTGTTAATTAAGAATTTTAAGCCCTGTAAATTTATAGCACAATTATGTTTTACTTCACGCATAGAAAGAAGGTCTTTACCCCAGTGCTACTATTAACAAAATGTCCGCTTATATTATTTGCTGACTGTTTCAAAGGCCGATGAATTTCACGTGAAGAGCAACCATTTGTTCCTTGCTTGCTGTATATCAGCTGTTTGTCAGGGAAACACAACAGTGAAGACTTTTGACTTAAATCTTTCTTTCCTTTCCCTTTCTTGCCTTTTCCTTTTCCTTTTTTTTTTTTAAACGAAAAGCCAATTCATCAGGTAGGAAAAGAATGCTGCACACCGTCTCAGGTCCTGCCAGAGACAAATGGCTGTAAAAATTTAAAATCAATCATTAACAGATTAGCTGTTGGTCCAAAGTAAATAGCAATCAGCTTATTAGGCATCAGGCAGTGTGAGATAAAGGGGAAGAGTTATTGAAAATGAGGATGTTTGCTGCAGCTGTGCTGATGGAGCAGAACAGGAAAAGGCTGTTTCTTTGTTGCCCTAATTACAAATGGAAAATAACCTAGACGGCTGCTGTTGGACAACTCTGAGCTCTTGCTTGAATAGAACGCAGCATGAAGCTTTTGCTCTACGTCACAACACGACTTCTCTTGATTCACTCTGGGGTGTGCGCCCCCCACTTTTCTCCTCCTCCATGAGGCCCGGCTCTGCTTTCCCGAGACACCCCAAACTCCCAAGAGGGATGGCAGTGGATTTCTTCCTCTTGCAGAGAATGTAAGGCTTGGCTTTGCACTAACTGATCGATGGGAGTTCTGAACACTGTGGTCCAGCTCTGAAGGCCTTCTGGCGGTTCCCTCACTGAGAGAAGTGAGGTTTCAGAAAACCAGGTAGAAGGCTTTCTCGGTAGTGGCGCCCGCCCTCCCATCAGATGTCAAGGAAATAAACAACTATCTGACTTTTAGAAGACACCTGAAAGCAGCCCTGTTTAGGGAAGTTTTTAATGTTTGATGTTTTATTGTGTTTTTAAAATTCTGCTGTGAGCTGTCCAGGGTGGCTGGGGAAACCCAACCAGAAGGGTGGGGTATGAATAAGAAATTATGATGATGATGATGATGAAATGAATTAATTTGCTGCCTAAATTGGAGGCTGTGGTAGAAGGCTACCCTGCCCCGCTGAAACTCTAAATCATGGGTAGGCAAACTAAGGCCCAGGTGCCAGATCCGGCCCAATCACCTTCTAAATCTGGCCCGCGGACAGTCCCGGAATCAGCCTGTTTGTACATGAGTAGAATGTGTCCTTTTATTTAAAATGCATCTCTGGGTTATTTGTGGGACCTGCCTGGTGTTTTTACATGAGTAGAGTGTGTGCTTTTATTTAAAATGCATCTCTGGGTAATTTGTGGGGCATAGGAATTCGTTCACCCCCCCAAAAAAATATAGTCCGGTCCCCAACAAGGTCTGAGGGATGGTGGACTGGCCCCCTGCTGAAAAAGTTTGCTGACCCCTGGTCTAAATCTTGTCCTAGGAAAGGCTTGGAGGGAAGAGAGTCAGTTTTTGTTCCTATTGCTACAAATCATTGATGTGTCTGCGTTTGCTCAAGCCTCTGTACCAGCTATGCATTAGAACAGCAACAGGCAGGATTCAGGCTTGTGAGATTGACCAAATTTGCTTTTTTGTAGAACCACCACCAGGCGGCACCAGTCAGAACAAGGTGTAAAAAAGCAGCTCTGCTGGGTTGGCAATGTGCTAACAACGAAGGAGGCAGATTAGGCCACTTACTGGTGTGGCAGTCAGTAACCAACTTGAAGCAAGCAAGAGCCACAAGAAAACCTGGGCTTTGAGAACTGTGCGCAGAGTCCTTGGTTTATGGGACCAAGGTCAGGGCAGATACAATCATGAAAGCATTGTGTAATAATCAGGCCACTTAGGACTAATCAGTGGTTTTCAAACCTGGGCCCCCAGCTGTTGTTGGATGACAACTCCCATTATCCCTAGCCATCAGGGATGATGGGAGTTGTAGTCCAACAGCAGCTGGGGGCCAAAGTTTGAGAAACACTGAAAGGTCTGCAACAGAGAGGTTGTGGCTCATAATCTGTCAATTTCACTTTCAGTTTCTCATCCCAATTTCAAGTTCAGTTCTCAACATTTCCACATCAATTTGCAAACTTTTTTTTTTTAAATCATGAAAACTCATCAGCATTTTGATGCTGATTTCTCCTGATATGCACATTGTTGTATGCAATTTTGCACCATGTACCCATTTCTGCAAAGCACATCTCCCCTAGTATTTATATTTCCCCATTATAATGTGTTCATTTATGTTAGTTTCCACTAATATATGCACCTGTATGCACACTTTGTATGTGGATTTCTGGACACATTACTTGGCTTGAAAACTGCATTGCAATATTCAGAGAGAGGCAAATTTCAAAGGATGGTTGGGTTTCAGTTTTCACATTGTTTCGGAAAGTGTGAATGAGGTCAGTTTGCCCTTAAATGCAACCTGAATCAAATTTTCTCCCCTATCTCTTGTGGCTCTTGGGGCAAGACTCCAGCTTCCCTCCCAGCATGACGTAACTTGGAGTCTCCTTTGGGCCTAGGAAGGCTGAAGTTGAAACAGCTTCAAAGCTAGAGAATTATTTATTATTAATATTTATTAAAATTTCATACCACCCTTCATCTGAAGATCCCGGGGTGGTTCACAACAGAAAAAAAGTATATTTCCCCTGGTCCAAGGAAAATGATGTACGGGTGATTCCTCATATATTTGCATACGTTATATGTGTTAGTTCCTCTGCCCATTTCATTAATGTTCTCTCTTTCTACCACTTTCAGGAAATATAGCATTCCCTTTGTCACCCCTCTTGTGTACAGATCCATTTGTTACACCTCTGCACTCTTCTGCTTCCAAGAACTCAGAGCATCCTACATCTGGTTCCTAAACAAGTCCCTCCCATTAGGCCGTTTATAGGGCCAGAGCTACTTAGCATCACCAGCAGAATCCTATCATCTACTAACAGAGAATCTACAACCACCTACCACTTAGAGCTTTCTTTTTTCTTTTCACTGTGTTTCTCAACACCCCTCCTTCTTTGCTGTCCTTTCCTCTGCTCCTCCTTCCATTCCCTTCTGCCCAAATCTTTTCCTTCCACTCTGTTTACCTGACTATATATATATCTCTGAAGGTTTCCAGTGATGTAAATGACCCCCTTCCTCATGCTGCTGCTGCTAGCGGAGCAATCCCTGTTCTGCTGAGCTGGTCCTTCTGGGCCAAAGAGGGCGATTGACATGAGGCAGCCTCCTGGCAGAGTCTAATCCAGAAAGGGGACTTGGGTTCACAAACTGCTGGAACAGCAAGCGCTGCACCGGGGAGGCAAAGCACAGGAGTAATTACGCAAACCTTTCCCAGAAAGTTAAGGAAAGGGATTGCGTGCTCCAACATGGCTGTGAGAAGGAACAAGGGGGAGAACAAAGCATTTGTGGCGAATCATGTTTGCAGGTATATAATGAAGCTGAGACCTCTCGTGCGTGCTCCATTACAATGAGGCTGTAGAACAGGGAGGGAAAACCTGCGGCTTCTGCATGTTGTTGGGCTACAACTCACAGCATCGCTAACCAGTGGCTAGGTTCCCCTTCCCTGTCATGGAAATTCTACTCCGTATTGATCCAGAGTAGATTCCAATGTATAGTTAGCAGAGTAAAAACTTAAACACATTGCAGGATTCCCCCAAAATAGACCAGAGGCAATTAATATTTCATCCAGCAGAGCTTTACTGCGACTGAAGGCAAATGAGCATAATAGACACAAATGCAACACATTCAGGATCAGCACTGTCCATAAGAAATCCAGTTGCAGCAGCCTTAACTTAAACTTGCAATAACTTATAATAAAACTAAACTTAACACTATACAGTGGTACCTCGGGATGCGAAAGGGATCCGTTCCAGATCCCCGTTCGCATCCTGAACAGAACGTAAGATGTGACTGCGCGTTTGCGTGTGCGCGGGTCGTGTTTCGCCGCTTCCGTTCATGCGTGTGATGTCATTTTGACCGTCTGCGCATGTGCAAGCGGTGAAACCCAGAAGTAACATGCTCCATTACTTCCGGGTCGCTGCGGAGCGCAACCCGAAAATACTTATCCTGAAGCATATTTATCCCGAGGTATGACTGTATACAGAACACCACACCAGAAGGAAAAGAGATAGAAAGAGAACGCACACACCATTTAAATGGCAATGCCCTTCATTGGGGGGGGAGAGGACTTGGCCCCCTCAAATCTTTCATTGGGAGTTGGCTGCTGTGGTTGGAATGCAACAACATCTTGAGAGCCACAGGTTCTCCATCCCTGTTTTAAGGAAAGTTAGGCACCATATCCAGATATCATGCATGATCCAGAAGTCCACACATCTGACTGCCTCCTGGAAGCAGCAAAGGTGCTGCAGCAATGCGTTGGAGACTTTGGTTTTTGTCACCAATTGATTGGTTTTTCCTACTGTCTCCACATTTCTTTCCTATTTGAAATGTTAATATCATAAAAGTAAAAATTGAGAGTTATGGCGTTAACCAGCTGCAGAAAGACTTTCGAGCAATCAAAACTGCTGACCTTACAGCTTCAGGGTTGAAATCTTGTTAAGGATAGCTGTTGTTCCAGTTTCTCTAACCTTCCCTGGTTATTTTCTTTGGCTGTGGAGGAAATAGGTGTTGCCTGCATTTGGGCTTTCCCTGTGTATCTTGCCCAGGAAAGTCTATTTGTGTGGCATTATAAGTGGTGAAGGAGTAGCTGCTAGCGAGCTTGTAGTGATTGTGCCACCATTTCTGCATTAAAAGTTCTTTCCCTATTGCATTGGTATGGTGCTGCTAGCTGAGCACACATTGGTGGCTATCTTAGCTTAGGCCATTACAGCAGGCCATAAATCATGCTGACCTCAATAATCTTGTGGAGGCCTGTGTTTTTCAGGATTGCATCCAAACTGGTCCTTTAGGCAGGTGATTGTTGAACTCAACAATCTCAACAGTCTAACTCAACAGAAGTTAGACTTCTGTAGACCTTGCATTGGCTTGCAATTCTCTAATGAAACACCTGGTATCTTCCAGATGTTTTGAACTACAATTCCTAACAGCCCTGACCATTAGCCATGCTGGCTGGGGCTGATGGGAACTACAATCCAAAATATCTGGAGGTTACAGAAGACTACTAATGCTTCTGGGCCAGAACCATAGCTTGATGGATCATTGACCTGATCAATTTAGGTTTGGTCAAGTCATACAGAGCATACAGTGACCCACTAGGGACTCTATAACCCTCTTGTTATACCTGTCACCCACGTCTAGCAGAAACAAAGGCAGACCCTTCAAGTGTCCCTATTTTCCAGGGACGTCCCTGATTTAGAGAAGTCGTCCCAGTTTCTGATTTGATCCTGGGATGTCCTGCTTTTCCTTAGGATGTCCCTGTTTTCACTGGAGAAATGTTGGAGGGTATGGAGCTATCCAACCCCCAAGCCATCTGAAGACAATCCTATACAGGGAAGATTTTAAAAATGTTTAAAGTTTTATGATGTTTTTATATATGTTGGAAGCTGCCTAGAGTGACTGGGGCAACCCAGTAAGATGTGTGGGGTATAAATAGTAAAATTATCATTGTGGAATGGGACGTCCCTATTTTCATTGGAGAAATGTTGTAAGGCAGGGGTCAGCAAACCTTTCCAGCAGGGGGCCAGTCCACTGTCCCTCAGACCTTGTGGGGGGCCGGACTATATTTTGAAGAAAAAAATGAACGAATTCCTACGCCCCACAAATAACCCAGAGATCCATTTTAAAGAAAAGGACACTTTCTACTCATATAAAAACACACTGATTCCTGGACCATCTGCAGGGCGGATTTAGAAGGCGATTGGGCTGGATCTGGCCCCCGGGCCTTAGTTTGCCTACCCATGTTGTAAGGTATGCAAAGGCACCGTCAAGAACCTGGACGTCCACATTACATGAGTAATGGGTCACATGCAACATGATACATTAAAAGTACCGGCTTCAACTTTATGCCCCTGCCAGATTCTGTGAACGAAAGGCGTATGCTCTAGTGGGTGGCCTAAGAGGGGAGAATCCCAGACCCAATACAGGCTGGGTTGCAGATGCAGGCCAGCCAGACCCAACCACAGTCAACCACAGGGAATCAGTCTAGACCCAGTTGTGATCCAGAAGCAAGGCTCCACCTCCTCATCTGGCAGCACTGGTTCCAGAAGATCTTGCCTGCTCCTCAAGATCCTTGACCTGTGGAATGTCCAGTTTATGCTCCAAGGACTCAGGGCCAGGGCAAGGCCTGACACATACTCTGTGATCCAGTTTGCTCTAGCTGAAGGAATCCAACAGTATTTTCATGGTCAGTGGTGAAAGCAAGGACCTTTGTTTTGGCGATGCTTATTAACTGTATGCATATATGCACACTTTAAAAAACGACTGTATCACTGTCATGAGTCATCATTAAGCCGGTCAATACCCAATGCAGCAGAATAAGTTACAACCCACACCAGTAATGAATAATTATGAAACAACTTATTCAGAGAAGGAGTTTTATTCTTACCCCAGGCAATGAGCGGTTAGTTTATTTCCTGAAAGTGAATTTAATCAAGAGTGGGTAATAAGAATATCTCTCCCATAATGAACTGCAAGGCACTGCGAGGAGACATTGTCAGGGCTGAATTCTTGAAATATGCTGTTTGTAATTGGAAACCTTTATATCTGTGTCCCACCTGTCATTTTTCTAATCCTTTTTCAAGGATATCAATTAAAATAATATCTGCCATAGTTACATGGCAACTACCATTGAGAATAAAGGGAAACCCATGTTTCTAAAGTTCATTTATTTCAATGAGTCTACTCTGTGTAGGATTTTGCTTAACACCACTCCTTAATTTGAGAAGAGACCTTATCTGTGCCTGAAGAACGTACAGGCAACTCCCAATTGATGCATGTCCAATTGACGTGCGACAGCATGTGCATTGCACCGAACCTGGAAGCGACTTTTAAAATGGCAGAAACATTCCTATAAGAGCTCAGAAAGGGCACAAAACAGTGCCTAGCAATCCCACAAGCCTTTGCATCAATCATAGAGGCCTGTGGAGAGTTGGAGTTTGAGTAAGGAAGTTTGGAGGGAGTTTGGTAAGTGCGGTTGGTTTTTAAAAGGGGTTTGCAAGGGTTTTCAGAGGTTTAGAGGATGTTTGCAGGCTTTTCCAATGATGTTTCAAATAAACGTGGTTTCACTATGCCTTGGAACACAGCTCCCATGTAAATTGGGAATTACCTGTATACCCATTAACATTATGGTAGCATAGCAGGTTGCAAGACATGTTTCTTCCTTTTCAGACCATCGTAATATAGCACCTATATCATTTACTTGATTATCAAATTTATTTATTTATTAAAGCAGAGTTTCTTCAAAGCATTGAGATGTATGATAGGTGAATACTTTATTTATGTATGCTACAACAGCGGCTAGGATTCTGCTAGCCCAAAGATGGAAAAGCGATGAAATACCTACGAAAGAACAATGGCAAGATAAACTGATGGAGTATGCTGAAATGGCAAAGTTAACTGGAAGACTCAAAGATAAGGACAATAGAGACTTTTAAAAAAGACTGGGACCCTTTTATGTTATACCTACAGAAACAATGTAAAGAAATGAACTCAGGGTTTGACTAAACATTTACAATTGGCAAAATAAATAGTGAAAATAGAAAAATGAGGATAAAATGTTAAGAACAAATTAAGATAATAAGCAGGATAAATGAATGGGTAAGAAACCAGGAAGGGAAGTTGGGGGGAGGGGATAATTGAGAATTCATTTTGTGTTTATATTGATAATTGTGATTTTGTTAAAGAAGATGTAAAATTTAATAAAAATCATTTACAAAAGAAAAAGAAAAAGAGAGATGTATGATTGGCAAGGCCTTGGATAAAATTTGTTCTATTGCTCTTGGGATTTCTCTCGTGTGTGTGATATATGATGTGACTAAGCTGCAATGAACAGAAAATATGCTTGAATACTGGTGGTTGTGTCCATTCATGTAAAGGCATGGAAAATGGACACAAAGTGACAGCATGAACTGGGGATTTTGTACATTGCTTGTAAACATGCATAGGATTGTACCCAACTGTGATACTCAGCATAAACCCCATGAAATAAATGGAACTTAATAAACTTAACTCCATTAATTTGAGTAGGTCTGCTCTGAGTCTGACTCAAGTTAGCTACAACTCAAGTCTCCAAGTGGTGAGAGATAATAACACTGTCCACTTGTATACAACTGGGATTTGTGGATGTTGGCTCTCCAATGTACTTATTCAATACTTGGGGACAATTCATCTTGCACAGGCATTGAACTAAATGTACACAAAGGCTATGCACATCCCCTGGTCAGTACATGAAATGTCTGTGATATTCACATTGCCAGATGCCAGTTGGCCCATACTGACCAGGCAATATGCAAAATCTGCCACTGGCAGTAAAAGGTAAAGGTAAAGGACCCCTGGATAGATAAGTCCAGTCAAACTTGACTATGGGGTGTGGCGCTCATCTCTGGTTTATGCATATCCTCTGTGCCTCTATGTGAATATGCACAACTGATTCATCAGTCAACAGATCAGTAAAACTGGGAAAGGTACCTTTTCAAATTGGGTGTTTCTATGGCAGTGTTCCTATTCAGTGATGGAGCATCCAAAATGGTCCCAGATGTAGTCTCTTCCAGAGAAGACAAAACCCTGGAGAGCCATTGTCAGTCATTGTAAACAATATGGAGCTAAATGGAACAATTCTCTGATCTGGGATGTTCCTATTTTCCTACGTGATTATCTGTGTTAAGTTCATTACCACGACTGCTAAGTAGTATCACTGCTTAATCAGTGATAATCATTAAGGAATTATTTGATGTTCTTTGATCAAGTCACTCTAGCTTGTGCAATAATTCCTTGGGACACATGGAAGGGTAAGGTTTTTTTGTTTGTTTCCTTTGACCAACTTTGTGTGACCTGACCCCCTACACCAGCCCATGAGAGCGAATTTCTGAGTTTTCTCTTAATGTGAAAGCGGGAAGCTCCCTTTCCTGCTGCATATGAACCTCAGCTATTCAGCCAGAGTTCCAGAGACTTCACCAGAAGAATAACTTTTTGGGTGGCAGTGGTAGCTGGGGTCCCCCCACCCTCTTTCTTCCACCCAAGGTCTAATATTGAAATTGCATTTAGAGACAATTAAACCCAAAGCTGGGTATACTGATGATAATGCAGACTTATATAAATAGCATTGGCTATTTCATTTTCATTCACTTATCAGATATATTTACTTCTCAGATATTTCCTTAACTGGAATTGACTGTACTATAATTGCCTATTTCTTTGGTCCATTGGCTGTTAACCTTGAAGTGACTAGGGTAAAACCGGCGAGGCCTCCCCTGTCAGCCCTGACCTCTCACTATGCGGGAGAGTGTGCTACCATGACAACCACGACAGATGTCAGCTAAGCAATGTGCACCCTAGAAAGATCTCCCGGATTGAGAAAATCGATCTTGTAATGGTACTAGCGAGCACATTCACTGAACTGCCAAGTGTTCTAGGCTTAATCATTTATTTCATCTAGCAGGGAGAAGAAAACATAAAAAGAAATGAAATGAATTTGACCTCTGTCTTTGGAGTGATTTTAGTGCTACGCCAAATTCAAGCAAGTGCCGCTTATGAATTTAAAAAAATTACATTAGGAATAACATTTTGAAGTGAAATGACTCTTGTAATGCCAACCCTCCAGAAACATGTTATTTCAAATGTCAGATACGTAATAGTCATTTGCTGTTTTCTGTATGTGCCCAGAGGTTATCTCCAGCTAGGGTGCACTGCAGGTAAATTATTATAAAGAACCTGCATATGAATTACACACAGAGATTGCCTGTGGTTTCCCCCCCTAATACTCCATCGGTATAGCAACTTCCCTTTGTGACTGTATTAATCTAATGCAGCCGTGCTGAGAAAACAATAAACAATGTTTCATATTGACAGCGACCCTATTTCTTGTAACCTTCTAATATAAAACATTTTCCGCCCGTCCCGAGTGGAATTCTGCTTGATAACAGCTAATTCCCCCGTGGAACAGAATAGATTCCACACAATGTAAGAGAGCAGTCAATCATTCTTCTTTCCTGAATTCATTTCCATGCAGCTTGTTGTATATGCAGATGCCTTTATGGCCTAAACCTTTATCTCTGGAACAGCAGTTGCCAAAATACCAGTGTCTTTATGGGGTGGGGGTGGATGTGGGGGGACACCCAAACCAAGACTATGATTATTTTTATTTTTAAAAACCTTGGATTTAGCTGGCGTGCTGAGTGGATTTTTTTTTTTTAAAAAAAAGGATTTCTGCTAGATCTTATAGATAGCAAAATCTTAAAGCTAAAGAGAATAAACATTTCTTGGAGATAACCATGCCCTTAAAAAAACCCAAGAGATATGTCTGAGAGTGGCTTGACTGAAGGCAACCTCTTAAGATTTTCAATGCGATATGGCTGTCCCTGTGCTGTGGGATATTTTATTGCATTTTTGCCCTCAAGTGAAGCTGACGGGAGCCAGGCTTGTAATTTAAATCAATAAGAACCCTTTACCATGGCCATAAAATACTTGGCTAAGCCTTTGAAGTGGCCACAGCTGAATGCACAGTGAGCACAGTATAAATGTTCCTTAAGATGTATTGTGTAAGTCCACTACTAAAACAGTATTCAAAGGAACCATTGCCTAAGCGCCACTGATGAATGATGGGAGAACGTCCGACTCTCTTTTGATCATTTACATCCACTCTTCACACACACAGCCATGTGAAGTTGTGACTTAATTGGCACATCACCCTGCTGCAGATGTCAGACTTCTGTGTCAGGCATCCCGGGTATCCGCTTGATAGGTTTCCTGGGATCTGCACCAGGTTCTGAACCAATAATCCACATCTGATATGAAGTTATGTCAACGCTGCCTTTACATTTCAGCGATGGCTGGGGAAATATAAGGTGAAGGCCGGCAGTTCATTCGTCACCCTAGCAGGAGCGCAAAACTGTGGTGCTATGCTTCAAAGCTCATTTTCTTCTGTGGGGGAAGAGCTGCGCTGGAAACGATAACCTAGATAAATTAGAACAATTTTAGCTCTGCCATGTGAGATGATTTAGTCTTAGATGGGTCTGTAGGCCTCTCAGCCTTGGATGGTACAGATGCATCCAGTCCTATGAATGTGCTAGATGTGGCCCTTTCATTCATATTTTTATATTTTTCTATATTTTCTACATTCTATATTTTTCTGTTAACAATTCAAAACAAACAGGCATGCACACAATATCTAGAAAACCAAGGGCTGACGACATCCTTTTCACAGGAGCTACTAGAAAAAGGAAGTCACGCCCTAGTGAATTTTATGTTCATTTGGTGGATCCTGAAATCACACAAGAACAGCTCAACATGTTTCACTGGGGTTTGCAACACATTATAGCCTAAATGCCAGAGAAAGCTGGTTGTTCTTAAATCCTATTGAAATCAATAGCATAAGTGCGACTGATTTCAATGGGACTTTTAGTGTGACCAGCTCTTTGATTGTGGGCTTACCTCTTGAATAAACACAGACATTGTTCTGTGTCCTTATTTATAGCCATTAAGAGCTGTCAGCATAGCCAGAGCTATTCTGTTCCCACATAGTTTCTTCCTATATTATATCAAGAGCTGGCTGCAGTGCTCTCTCTTGATCCCCTCCCATATCACAGAAACCCCTAGGTGTTAGGCTTGGTTGGTTGGTGGAGACACCATTTTGATTTCCCTAGTTAAGTCAGGCGCATTGTGGAAAATTAAAATGGCGGCTCCCAAACTCAGCAGTATGGAGCTCATCAGATCAGAACGCTGGTGAAAGGAGGTCAGAGCATATATCACTGGTGAGGTTCTCTGATGAACCCTGATGAGGTTCCATCATCTGGCACTGCTGTGTCCTGACACCTGGCCAGCATTATAAATATCAGTCAACAACTGATCAACATAGAATCTTGCATTTCCAATTTCCAAAGGGACCGTGCTCTTGATCACAACAATGGGATAGGCAGTTCCAGTGCTTAGTTCTAACTAGATGGATTCGAAGGATCTTCATTAACCAAACTGAAAGCCTGATCACCTTACCATTCTCTGCACCGGATGTTGCCTAGGCGCACGGAGCATTGTTCCTTTTGCTTTTAACAACAGAAATGAATTCTATCATTTTTTTCTAGCCCTTTCTCTAATACCGTATTTTACTGAATATAAGCCTCACTTCCCCCCCTCCCCCAAATTCTGACTGTTCACAATTGGGCTTTTACGATATCACTGCTGAAACAGACATACGGTAAAATGGAACAAGTGTGAGTGCCTGCAGAATTTTAAGGGAGCAGCTTATATTCAGGTATTGTCTTTTTTCATTCTTCCCCTTTAAATTTAAAGGTGTGGCTTACATTTGGGTGTGGCTTATATCTGGGTATCATTCACCAGAATATCTACCATTAAAAACAGAGCTTCTGATTTGGTAGCAATATTCTTTCACCTAGCTTAACAAATGCAATTTAGGTCATGTTACTAAGGTCATGTTTCAGAGCCCATATAAGTTGAAGTACCAGGAATTAAACTGATATGGACTCTAACTTGAGTTAGGTTAAAGTCATTTAAGCCGCTCATATTGTGACTCCTACTTTTCTGTTTTAAATATATTTTTTCTGCCTCAAGATAATTTTAATTTTCCTCAATTCACCTAAACTGGTGCAATAAATTGGAGCACCCCACAACACAAGTGGGGTATAAATTTTATGAAATGAATGGATGAACGAATTGCTATTGTATTTCTCACTGGTAGGATAAAACTTGGCTTTGAAAGAGGATTTGAAAATTCATGGAGGATAAGGTTATTCAATGGCTTCCGACCATGGTGGCTATGTTGGAAGCAATAGGCAATAGACCTCTGAATACAAGTTGCTGGAACCCATAGGAGGGGTAATGCTCTCACGATCATGTCCCATAGGCATCTGATTGGCCACTGTGAGAACAGGGTACTGGACTTGATGGAAGTGATCCAGGCTTTTCTTATGTTCTTAAATAATTGAAACTGACAAAATCCAGCCTCAGGTATTCTGTCTGAAGAAGTCCCCTTGGAAATATACCGTATTTTTCCGTGTATAAGACTAGGTTATTTTATTAAAAAATTATGCTTAAAATTTGGGCTCGTTTTATAAATGGATAGTGGAGAGTTGGGACGGGCTATTGGTGGTTGCCATGAGTTTGTCAGTGGCGTTTTTGCGGGTTATTGGTAGATGTGTCAAGGTCTGCTGGCTATTGGCTGCCATGGCAATTGGGTGGGCGATTGGTGGTTGCTTTTGGTCCTGTGGGTGAGCGATTTTCAGCAACCTCCCCCCTGAAAATCCTCAATAACGCTGGGCAATCTCCCCCTCCAAAATAGCTCAGCAACTGCAAGCAACCCCTCCCATAAAGCTCAACAACTCTGGGCAATCTCCCCCCATTTCCTCAATTTTTGGTCCCAAAAAAGAGGAGGTGTCTTATACATGGGGGCGTGTTATACAGAGAAGAATACGGTATATGGGATCACACACACACACACCAGAGTTATCCTCCCGAAGCAGACTAACCCAAATCCACACATATGCGCATCAAGGATGGGACAATACACACAGTATCTTTATAGTGATCAAAAATAGGAAAAAGGTGAGGCATGAGAGAAGGAGGTGCATGCAGACACATGTCGCCTCTTTGGGTTCACTGTGTGGCCTTCTCTGAATTGCAACAGAGAGAGAACACCTTTTACAGAGACAGGAGATGGAGATCAAAGTCCTACCCAGCTGCATCTGAAACTCCATAAGGTTGCAAAGGAGTTCTTTGTGTCAAAAATATGTCTCAATACTATCCTCTTCATATGCATGAGAACATCCAACCCACAGGCTCAGAATTTCCACATGTCAAAGTAGCAACCCCAAACTGATTGCATCACTGTTCCAGCGTGATTCGCAGATTTCAGATCCACAAGCCGCGACTTTGATCATTTGCCTCAGCCTCTGTAAGCAAAAACCATTCAATGATTCATAGAATTGTAGAGTTGGAGAGGACCCTGAGGGTCATCACGTCTGCTATTTGGTTGCCAAGGCTCGAACTGTAATCTCCAAGGCGTGATTGCTTCTGCAAAGCTTTATTTATTATGCTATGTTTTCTGTCTGTTTGGGTTACAGGCATTTAACTTTAAAAACATAGAATCATAGACCTGTAGAATTGGGAGGGACCCCGAGGGTCATCTAGTCCATCTAGTCTAGTCAGGAATCTCAACTAAAGCATCCATGACAGATGGCCATCCAACCTCTGCTTAAAAGCCTCCAAGGATGAAGAGTCCATCACCTCCCGAGGGAGACGGTTCCACTGTCAAACTGCTCTTACTGTTTTTTAGTCAGAATCTCCTTTTTTGTAACTTGAATCCAGTGGTTCGGATCTTAACCTCCTGAGCACAGAAAACAAGCTTGCTCCATCTTCCACATGACAGGCCTTTCAATATTTGAAGATGGCTATCATATCTCCTTTCAGACTCCTCTTTTCCAGGCTAAACATCATCACCACCATTATTTATTTATTTATACCCCGCCTATCTGGCTGGGTTTCCCCAGCCACTCTGGGCAGCTTCCAACCGAATATTAAAAACAATACAGCATCAGACATTCAAAACTTCCCTAAACAGGGCCGCCTTCAGTTGTCTTTTAAACGTAAAATAGTTGTTTATTGCCTTGGCATCTGCTGGGAGGGCGTTCCACAGGGCGGGCGCCACTACCGAGAAGGCCCTCTGCCTGGTTCCCTGTAACATCATTTCTCGCAGCGAGGGAACTGCCAGAAGGCCCTCAGAACTGGACCTCAGTGTGATGATGGGGGTGGAGACACTCCTTCAGGTATACAGGACCGAGGCCATTTAGGGCTTTAAAGGTCAGCACCAGCACTTTGAATTGTGCTCGGAAACATACTGGGAGCCAAAGATACCCTGCTCCTTCAACCATTCCTCATCAGGCTTAGTTTCCAGACCCTTGATCATCTTGGTTGCCCTCCTCTGCACACATTCCAGCTTGTCAACATCCTTCTTAAATTGTGTTGCCCAGAATTGGACTCAGTAAACGAAAGGATAGGACAGAATCAAGAGGTTTGACACATGTTTTAAAAGCACTATATGCGATAAAGAATCCATGTATCATAAGTATTAGTGCCTTAAGCATTGACTTATGAGTTTGCCCTAAGCTGGCCACGTGGCTTCTGTTTTCTTAGGGTTGCCAACTTACTAAGTAATACAAAATGCATTTTAACTATGACACCTGAATGAGAAAGTGGAGGCTTAGGTCAAAGAGTGATTTCACAGGCAAGTGTCAAGACAGCTGCATCATGAGCATGGAAAGATAGATGCCTCCAGATCATCTTCTACAACTGGACATGTGGATGGCCTGCTCTCTCTTGTGGAATGTGAACTGATGACACCACCTGCTCCTTAGCTGGGCTCAAAAGTGGGATCCAAAGTACAGAATGACTGGAAGGTTGCTGTGCCGATCTGCCTCTGAGCTCTGGCTGGGGAGAGAAGAAGACCTGGAAACAGAGGAATGAGTCCGCTTGACCAGGACCCAGCTACCTAGGACAGCTTCATGGCTGAGTGGAGATTTGAACTCTGGTCTACGTCCTATTCTAACTCTCTAACCTCTTGAAGTATTTTGGGAATTAATGGAATTTGCTAATTAACAGAAGGCAGATAGATATTATTCCTAAGTGTAATGGATGAAGACTGAGCAAGATGTGTTTTTTAAAAAAACTTTCACATCTCGGACCATTGAAAACACAGGATAAATGGCCCCTCTATCATGTGTAGCAGAGGTGTCCATGCTGAGACTGGTGTATATTGCAATTTCATTTTTTATGACTATGGCTGACCCCTTTCCCCTGCAAAAGTTGATTCTGGGCTAGCACAGTGTCAGGCTTTGGGGGATCAGCTTCCTCCCCCCGTGGCAGTAGAAAAGACATCAAACTAAAGGAACGCCTTACCACAGGAACGCCTTAATCACAGCAAGAGAACAAAGAACACATCTCCTAGAATGGCGGTGCTCCCAATTAAGGGACACTCCCCCTTCCATCCCTATTAATTTATGTCACTCCTACCTCTTGTAATCTGCGCTTGTAGCCTCTGTGCTTTCTGTTCTGACACTTTCTGAGCTCTCTGTGACTTTGGAGAAGGAGGGTGAATACTATCCAGAGACTGTCAGTCTGTTAACTCTCTCTCTTCTAGTGTTTCCTCTGCTAGCTGTTCCCCATCCAGTATTTCCCAGCTTCTGCCTTCTGAACTATGCCCCTCTGCAAACCACTCTTCCAAATCTATGCTGCCATCCTGCTCCTGGGAAGATTCAGGATCAGGGGAAGGGGGTGGCTCCCACCATTCTTCCTCAGTGCAGCCCTCATCACTGTCCCTGACACAAGTGCCCCCCCATAACTTGCCCCCTGCCTCCCACCCTTCCAACGTTAATTGAAGAAAATATATTTTCCTCATAGAAATTAAAGTCTGAAGTTCTAAGCATGCACACTTGAAAGCTAGCTCCATCAAAATTGGATACTAACTTCAGTTAAAGTATATTTTAGGATAGGGTCACTGATGTGAAATATACAGACTTTCACCATGAGTTAGCCCACTGTCCTGGAGACCACTGACATCCATTCCAATAAGGCCTTACAGAATGGCATGTATGGCCAGCAATGCAGAATGGTCACCCTGTGAGCAGGCATTGTAGTCTCTTGCAGCCTGCCATCCTGGGCAGGTGTGTTATGTTTGGCAAACTTATAGCTGACACCCAAAGCTCCCTTGTGACTTAGATACATGCCAAGGTCATGTGCACATGAAAGCACTGAGCAGAGGGGAGCAGGGGAGTGTCAGGCTGTTGCTGTTAAACTATGGAACTCACTCCCACAGGCTGCAGTGATAGCCCCCAAGCTGTTGTTGTTGTTTAGTCGTTTAGTCGTGTCCAGCTCTTCATGACCCCATGGACCAGAGCACACCAGGCACTCCTGTCTTCCACTGCCTCCTGCAGTTTGGTCAAACTCATGCTGGTAGCTGCGAGAACACTGTCCAGCCATCTCGTCCTCTGTCGTCCCCTTCTCCTTGTGCCCTCCATCTTTCCCAACATCAGGGTCTTTTCCAGGGAGTCTTCTCTTCTCATGAGGTGGCCAAAGTATTGGAGCCTCAGCTTCAGGATCTGTCCTTCCAGTGAGCACTCAGGGCTGATTTCCTTAAGAATGGAGAGGTTTGTTCTTCTTGCAGTCCATGGGACTCTCAAGAGTCTCCTCCAGCACCAGCCCCCAAGCTAGATGGCTTTAAAAGAGGATTAGAGAAATTCCTGGAGGAGAGGGCAATCAAGGGCTACTATCCATGAAGGCTGTGCTCTCTCTACAGCAATGCTTCTGAATACCAGTTGCTGGAAACCACAGGAGGAGAGAAGGCTCTTGGGCTTGGATCCTGCCTGGGGGGTTTCCTATAGGCATTTGGTTGGCCACTGTGAGAACAGGATGCTGAACTAGATGGGACGTTGGCCTGATCCAGCAGGCGCTTCCTATGTTGCTCACAGCTTCAGATGCCTTCAGAAGCGTGAGCACGCTCTAACCAGCAGAGTGGATAACACGCAACAGAAGTGGCAGATAGAGGCTGTGTAAAGCGTATTTACAGGCATTTTATTCAGCATCAGGACGAAGGGGAAAACATGTCTTCTCCCCTTCGTGTCCAAGCAAACAGCATAAGCAAAAGCTATACACAAAAAGGCTGTATATTGTCTCCCTGCTTATTTAACTTATATGCAGAATTCATCATGCGAGAGGCTGGGCTGGATGAATCCGAAGCCGGATTTAAGATTGCCAGAAGAAATATCAACAACCTCAGATATGCAGATGACACAACCTTGATGGCAGAAAGTGAGGAGGAATTAAAGAAACTTTTATTGAGGGTGAAAGAGGAGAGCGCAAAATATGGTCTGAAGCTCAACATCAAAAAAACAAAGATCATGGCCACCTGTCCCATCACCTCCTGGCAAATAGAAGGGGAAGAAATGGAGGCAGTAAGAGATTTTACTTTCTTGGGCTCCATGATCACTGCAGATGGTGACAGCAGTTGCGAAATTAAAAGACGCCTGCTTCTTGGGAGAAAAGCAATGACAAACCTAGACAGCATCTTAAAAAGCAGAGACATCACCTTGCCAACAAAGGTCCAACAAAGGTTAAAGCTATGGTTTTCCCAGTAGTGATGTATGGAAGTGAGAGCTGGACCATAAAGAAGGCTGATCGCCGAAGAATTGATGCTTTTGAATTATGGTGCTGGAGGAGACTCTTGAGAGTCCCATGGACTGCAAGAAGATCAAACCTCTCCATTCTTAAGGAAATCAGCCCTGAGTGCTCACTGGAAGGACAGGTCGTGAAGCTGAGGCTACAATACTTTGGCCACCTCATGAGAAGAGAAGACTCCCTGGAAAAGACCCTGATGTTGGGAAAGATGGAGGGCACAAGGAGAAGGAGACGACAGAGGATGAGATGGTTGGACAGTGTTCTCGAAGCTACCAGCAGGAATTTGACCAAACTGTGGGAGGCAGTGGAAGTCAGAAGTGCCTGGTGTGCTCTGGTCCATGGGGTCACGAAGAGTCAGACACGACTAAACGACTAAACAACAACAACAACAACAATACACAAACAGAAGTTCCCAGCAAGCTGTGCTGGATTGTAAACAGGCATGTGACACACAACAATCATGCCTGTTCCTTTTAAGGTGGAACGGAATATTCTAACAATTTCTGGCAATTAAAGCTGATTTGCTGCCCTTGCACAACATACCTGCGATAAGGACACTGGAGGGAAAATGCACTTAAAAGTGTGAGGTAGCTAAATCCAATGTTGTGCAGCCTTCCCCTGCAACCAGTCAGAACGAATTTCCCAAAAATATCCAGCATCGTCTAACTTCCCCACAAGCTCTGCTCAAACAGATCAGGATCAGTGCCCGATAAGCAGGTCATTGAACCAACTAATTCTATTTCGTGTATATGTTGGATTCCCCATCTATGCACCACCATCACTAGATGATGAGTCGAATTTTTCTAAGACACCCCCCCCCATTGCTTTATGAACAGATAACTACTTCAGGGCTCAAACTCTGAAGCTACACTACATTTAATAAGTCATATCATTATTTGCAGCTTTTAACCTTGCTCTGCTTTTGGTTCCACCTGTCATTTCCTCACTGTTTTCTGCTTCCTCTTTTTATGTCAACACCTCACAGCGAGGCTGTAGCAGGTGAAGGCAGAGTGGTTTTAATCTAATTTATGGACGTCTACATTCACAAAGAAATGGCTTTCTGCCTACTTTCTCTTGGGGGGGGGGGCAGAGAAGGCATACCTGCATGTTCTTGCAAGGCGTAGGTAAAGTCATGGTAATTTCCCCTCAGTCGAAACCCCTCATGCTGTGCCTTTAGCATCATATACAGTATAATTTATAAAAGTGTGTGCAAGGGCAAAATTGTTCCTTTAATAGATTCCAAAGATTCCAATTTCCATTCTGCCACACAAGAGTGAAAATCCACTCCTGCTCACTTATCTGTATCTTTGCTTCATCCTCACACTGCATCAAAAATCAGGTTCAGGTGCAGGTTAAGAGCAGGCATTTTACCTCAGGAATAGAGGGGCTTATTAAATATCTCCACACAATTAACATCGCCGTATCAATAGGAATTATCATTATGTCCTGTCAATCAGAGGCTGAATTTTGCTTCAGGGAAACAAAACAATTTAAATTATAGTAAGCCTCCTCCTCCTCCTCCTCCTCCTCTTTTACATTCTTCCCTTAAAATTGGATAATTACGTGACTTTTCATTAGGCTCCTCAGAGCGTAATAGATCACGATATTCACCCTTTGACCTTGGTGATGAATGTCTCTGGCAAAAACATGTGACAAGCATGATTCTAATGAGAATAAAATACTGAATAACAGGGGAGTGTCTTATAGTGAAAGAACAAAGCAAGGGTGTGTGTGTGTGGAGAGAATGCTTCATGGTCTGTGTTGTGGATTCAGTTTCCTAAAGCAGAACTTTAAAAAATGCAGAAATAAATAGAAAAGCAAACATGTTGATTTGAGGAAGCTCTTTTTGTAGAGAAGAGCAATTGTCTTCCTTTTAAGGCGGAAGGCAGGCAAGAGTGTTTGAAAGGTCAAGTTAATACGATGCATTGTATTTTGGACATTCAACCTTAAGGTACTTCCACTCAGGTTTAAAAGCTATATTCACAGACAGACACATATTCAGACAGCCAGATATATTTAAAGACTCTGAATTGGATTTTTTTTTTTGAACAACCACTGTGCACACAGCATTATATTAAGAGTGCTTTTGGACTGGCTGTTTATTTGCACAAGTTGGTTGTTATCTTGCACTTTCTAGTGCAGGGTCAGCCAACATGGCTCTCTAAGTTGCTGGACCCCAGCTCCCATCAATATCAGCCAGCACGACTAATGGTCAGGGATGATGGGAGCTGCAATTCGGCATCATCTGGAGGGAACCACGTTGGGCACCCCTGTTCTAGAGCAACTGTTCTAGAGCCACTTTTCTGATCACAACAAGGCTGTAATATTGCAGTGGAAAATCAAAGGCCGGCGATGCCACATAACCTCCGTCTCAACGTAGTGGCACATGTGCCTAACAAACAGCCTGTGTGGATGCTCCTTGAATGAAGTTTCACATGAAAAGCTCAGAATGGATTGGACCACCAGCCACCGATTCAGAAATTGGGAGAGGGGATCCCTCCTCCCAGGTGACCCACTCTATGGGCCCAAGGGGTCTTCAGCTCCCTCAATATCTGTTGGGAAGGGGCCGCCCCCCCCCAATGTTGAAGGGGTGAAGGAGCCCGAGTATGAAGCTGAGCCCAGCACAGATTTAGTGGCTGGCTCCTCTCAAGCACAAGAAAGGAGGAGCTGCTGGCCTCCTCCAGACAATGCAATGTTGCTTGATAACACCACTGTACGGCGTTTCCCTACTCGGATGTTGCCACTGCAAATCATAACCAATCAGATGCTTGTTGCATTGTAGACCTGCTCTGTATAGGCCACCAGAGGATCTTTCAAGATGCAATGGCTTGTGTTAAACAGCAAGCACAGATTAGCCCCTAGTGTAGCCCCATTCATTTGGACAGAAGCTTTTATAAAAGGGAGAAGGGGGAACAACTTGAAGAGAAGTCCTGTATCTAGGGATGAATTGTTCTGCAGAAATTTAGCAGAATGTTCTCTCTCTCTGGTGGTAAATCTTCATCAATAGTAGCCACATTTAGGAATTATGACCCTCTTACACTGATGAGGAGTTACTCACTCAAGTAATCCCAGTTTGAAGTCCCATTGGGACTTGACTGATGACACAGAGCGCGTGAAATATGTCTTGCCCACATTTACATTAGCATCATGGGCAATAATTTACCCTAATGGAATTTAAATGGTAAAGCAATCTTAAAGAGCACCATGCTAATAAGCAGGGGCAGTCCTCTGTGCATATTGAAGAAGACTGGGACAAAACGCTTTGAGTCACAAGAGTTTTTAGACTCACCACTGACTTGCAGAGGACTTTCACACATGGCAGAGTTCAACTATTTGGAGAGGTGTTTGTGCACCTGTGTGAATGTTTTTGATGAAGGGTAAGTAATGGAAGAACGTTCTGATGGCATAAAGGCTGATCTAGGGGCGTTCTCTCTCTCTCTCTCTCTCTCTCTCTCTCTCTCTCTCTCTGTGTGTGTGTGTGTGTGTGTGTCTCACACATAAATTGCACATGTTAATCACTAAAAGGCAGGAATAGGTAACTTCCTGTGGGATCTCAAACACGTAGTAAAATTACATATGTGGTTTTGAAACTGAAACTGCTTTGATCACCCTGGTTGATGACTTGCCTCAGGAGAGGAATAGGGTAATTGCAGCCTTATTGATGCTCCTTGATCGCTCAGTGGATTTTGGTACCATTTACTATGGCATCCTGGTTTCATCTGGGCCATCTGAAGGAGATTGGGTTATGGGCTATTAGTGGTTTTCTAGAAGGTTGGTCTCAGAAGGTGGCAGTGAGAGACCACTGTTCTGCCCCATGGCCCTTGGAATATGGAGTAGGTTCCATCTTGCTTCCCATGCTTTACATGAAACCACTGGGTGATCATCTCGAGATTTGAGTGGATAGTACTTACCTGTTGCTTCCAAAATCTGATTCATCATCTGCTCTCAGAGAAGCATTAGATACGACTGGAGGACACTTATGGAGTTGATGGGGATAAACAAGCAGAAGAAGAGTCTCCAAAGAAGATGGTGATGCTGTTGGTCAAGGGTTCTGGGAGAGGGAACGCAACCTGATCCAGATGGAGTTACACTCCTTTTAAAGGACCACATGCATATTTTGAGGATGCTCCTTGACTGCTACCACTTTTTGGATATTCATACAAGAAGTAACTTTTACCATTTTTTTGGCTGGTTGGACAGCATTTGTCTTTCAAAGTAAAGACAAAGCTAGCCTCAGTTATCCCTACCACAGTTAATTCCAGGCTTCATTATAAAGTAGTGTTCTGAAAACTACAATTGATCCATATTGCAGTGGCCAGAGTTTTAAACCAGAATCCATTATTCTGACCTTGCAACACCTACTGTACATCAATTGCTCATTGTTTTCAGTCTCAATTAGAAGCACCGATTCTAGCCTTTAGGGATTGAAGTGGCTTGAGTCAGGATACCTCAGGAACCACCTGCTTTTGTATGAGTCTGCCTGCTGGTTAGGCCCAGTGTCTGAAGCTCTGCTCTGAATCCCATCCTTCCATCAGATTAGGTGGGTAAGTATCCACAGGGCCAGCCCACCCATGAGGCAAAGTGAGATGCCTGCCTCAGGCAGCAGGATCCCTAGGGGCAGCAGATTCCAGTATCTTTCTTCCCTGCCCTGCCAAAATGTCTTGGCATCTGTGCTTACCACCTCCAAGGAAATAATTGCTCTTGGAATCTCCAGGTTTTTAGACGTTTGCTCAAAACCTTTCTATTTCAATGCACTTTTGCTCGAGATGTTTTTATTTCAGTGTGCTTTTAGTGCTTTAGTCTTCCAATTTGCTGCCTCTACTCTTTAATCCAGATGCCTGCTTTTAATGTTGTCTTAGGAATATTTTGCATTTTGTGTTTATTTCATTGTCTGAATTTGGATTTTTTGGTAAGGTGCATTGTGCATTTTCCAATGGAAAAGCAGGATAAAGAAGATGGTGATGATTAATAATAATAATGTCACTTTTAAGTGTAAATCTAGCTTAGGTAAAATAGGTTACTTGGCTGTCTTACTGAAGACCAACAATATCTCAGAAGGGGATTTTATTTTCTGGCCTCCATGTACCAGGAGGCAAGCAATCTGTGACTGAATTTTACTGGCAGTAGATTATACCTCCCTCCTTCCCACATTGGCTCAATGCAAATTACATTATACTGTCAGACTGGGTAGTGTTGGTAGCCATTCCTCCAGGTATCCATGAAAGGTGGGAACAATCAATGAACCAGTCCAGATAGGGTTACTTCCATGATCTGCTCTGTAATTCATCAGTATCCCCACTTGCTTTGATGACAAGTGAGCACAAATTCATTCATACAAAGATGTGACTCTTACACAAGGGTATTTTATTGTGGGTGACTTTACCTGGTAGAAAGGATGTTCACATGCCCAGAATGAAGTTAGATAGGGGGAAGTATTTCACTATGTGGTTAAGGGGCACATAGCTCAGGGACTGAGTAGATGCTGACGTGGTCAGTCTTTTCGACAAAGTGTGGTCCTTTCTAACAAAAAGGTGGTTCTTCCCCCAGACAGCTGTTTAGACGACTGCTTCCATTTTAGAATGGAGGAGGACATTAGTTAGCCTTCCTTGACAGCGACTGCGCTTTACAGGGTCATTGTGATACCCTGCAAAAGTTGTTGTACTCTGACTCCCATTTGTCCCAGTTTGCATGGCCAACGGTCAGACTTGCTGATGATGGGGCTGCCATTGCTGGGTACCTAGCACCCACTGCCTGAACCCAGCTGCCTAATAGTAGGGCCACTCCTAAAAAGATAGGATAATCTTAAGCAGGGCCAGCCCACTCGTGAGGCAAAGTGAGGCGATGGCATCAGGTAGCAGATCCACAGGGGCAGCAGATCTTGATGTAGTTCTTTATTGTCTCCTTGTTCCTGGTGTAGATCTTCATTCACTCCCTTCTCCCTGGCAGGAAGAGGGGTACTGTTTTGCAGTTCGCCTCAGGTGCCAAAATGTATTGGGTGAGCCCTAGGCCAACCAGAAGCCTGTGGGAAACCCCATAAGAAAAGGCCTGTTGGATCAAAGGCCTACCTTTTCCAGCATCCCACAGTGACAAAACAGATGACCCCCAAAATAACCATAAGTAGGCAGGGAAGGCAATTGATCTTTCTCACCATTGTTCCTCAGAAACGATTATGTAGCAGCATCATGCCTCTGACTATGAGTTGCTGGTGAAGAACAGTGGGAGAGGTCTACTTCGCTCATGCCCTGCTTGTGGTCTTCCCAAAGGGATTGGCCACTGTGGAAAAACAGAGTGCTGGACTAGGAAGGCCATTGGTCTGGTCCAGCATTGTACAACCTCCCCACGAACAAAATCAGAAGGAATGCTCAATAAATAGTTGATGTTGCCTAACTTCCCCCAAATTTTTTGCAAACACTCCAGGATGAATGCTCAATAAACAGATAGTAAGGAAGAACCAGAGGTACATTGTTACAAAGACACACATTTTTATAAATTCTGTATTGGGTTAAGGTCTGGTTAACTACAATAGCATACATATATATATATGGTAATGTGTATAAGTTTTGGTTTTGTTCCATTTTGTTTTCTGCATGGGTACTATTTCTTTTTCTTCTTTTTTGTGCCTTCTCTTACTCTGTGCACTTGTAATTACAATATTTCCCCGTCTATAAGATGCCCCCAATTCCCTATTTTTGGGGACTCAGATTTAAGAAAATGGGGTGGAAACACTATCCATGTATACGATGCCCCCTAATTTTTGACATTATTTTTTAGGAAAAAACCTTAGTCTTATACACAGGAAAATAGGGTATGTACTTTTTATCTTTTAACTGAGAATATAAAAAGACATGTACAGTAGAAGCATTTTCCTATTATTATTATTATTATTTCTTATCCACACTTCAGCATAAGGTTCCAGGGTGGGTTACAAGAATATATAACAAATTATTAAAATCATTAAGAATAAATAAATAAAAATAATAAAATACCTAATAAATAATGTAGAAATATTAACAATCAAAAGAACAGGTTGGGATGCACCAGTTGGGTTCTTAAAATAATCTCTCCCCACTCCTCTTTAATCAGCAATAGCAGTGACATGTTTTGGCAATCCCGAGCTATAACAAAATCACAACCTTGTGGGGTCTCCCCCAATGGTGCAGCATCTATCAGTCTCCCTTGACATCTCTGGTGGGAGAGAATTGGTTCCCTGAAGAATTGGTTCCTCTTGGTTTTCTTCACTGGGATGGGGACGTGTGTGTTAGAATCCCAGAGACTTGCCACTCAGGGCTAGAAGGCAGCACTGGGAATTGGAAGTGCCGTTCTACAAAAGTGGCTGACTTCAAAAGGCAGTGCTGAGCCACTGTGCTGACTTGCATCAAGTCCCCCTCAAAGTTGGAAATATGGTGCAGTTGGGGGATGGCGGTGATTTAATGTACTTCCAAAGCACTACAGGGCACTCTCCTTAAAGAAAACCGCTGTAAATTATTTGTAGCTAATTCCATTCTGGATGGAGGGCACGCTATGTTCCCCAGTACAAGAGTCTCGCTTGTATCTAATAATTGTTATATCTTCTCTGAAAATTTACTGCCGATGTCTCAATTTTAACAATTTAAATAACAAGCCTAACCAAGTGGAACTGGGCAAAGGCAGGCAGGCTCCCTTGATGAAAGCAGGACCACTCTTACGTCTGAGCCCATTTATACTTTGACATGAGCAGTGACACACAGAGATGAAATCTGTTTAAAGCGGCTGCTTTCTCAGCACAATGACAGATTCCGAGTGTAAAGAAAAACTGTTTCGCAAGAGGGCATACCTGTTAGCTTTAGTTAGGGAGGACGTGTTTCGGGGGTGGGGTGGGGAGATGAGAAGCAGCAAAATTATGACAGGCGTGTGCAGGCCTGTGTGCAGGCATGCAAAACAGATGCCTGGATCGGGAGCACACAGGAGAAATATACTTTCCCAGGCCAAAAAAAAGGCCTTTCATAGGCATTAGCTGGCTCAGTAAATAATATTCGGCTTAAGGATTTCAAAGAGAGGCTTTTCTTGCATGTATGGCTTTGTTCATGATGGGAAAAGGGAGATCCTGAGGCTGCAATCCTATCCTCACTTCCCTGGGTATCAGTTCCATTGAACTGACTTAGGCTCACTTCTGGCTATCTGTGTACAGGACTCCACTGTATGTGTCTGAAGCAAAGGAAGACCAAGATCCCATTTCTCAGAAGCTGCGTAGACCTGTGGCAAATGCATCTTCTAGGGAAGAGAAAAGCCGGAGATCTTTAAATTAGGACTATGGGAAGCTGCCTTTGTTGGTGTGATGATGATGATGATAATTTATTTTCTATACCCCGCCCATCTGGCTGGGTTTCCCCAGCCACTCTGCGAGGCTCCCAACATAATATTAAAAACACAATAAAACATCCAATGTTAAAAACTTCCCTAAACAGGACTGCCTTCAGATGTCTTCTAAAAGTCACATAGTTGTTTCTTTCCTGATGGAAGGGTGTTCCACAGGGCGGGCACCACCACCGAGAAGGCCCTTTGCCTGGTTCCCTGTAACCTCACTTCTCGTAAGGCCGTGGGAGTTGGACTTCAGTGTTCGGGCAGAACAATTGGGGTGGAGACGCTCCTTCAGGTATTCTGGGCCGAGACTGTTTAGGGCTTTAAAGGTCAGCATCAACACTTTGAATTGTGCTTGGAAACGTACTGGGAGCCAATGCAGGTTTTTTCAGGACCAGCGTTATATTGTCTCAGTGGCCATTCCCAGTCACCAGTCTAGCTACCACATACTGGATTAACTGTAGTTTCCGGGTCACCTTCAAAGGTGGTGGGAGCAGACCATCCAAATCGGTCCCACCTCCCTGCAGAGGGGAAGGGAGAATAAGCTTTCTATACCTCCATTAATCCATATGATAGGTAAAGGTAAAGGGACCCCTGACCATTAGGTCCAGTCGCGACCGACTCTGGGGTTGCGGTGCTCATCTCACTTTATTGGCTGAGGGAGCCAGCGTACAGCTTCCGGGTCATGTGGCCAGCATGACTAAGCCGCTTTTGGCGAACCAGAGCAGCGAACGGAAATGCCGTTTACCTTCCCGCTGGAGCGGTACCTATTTATCTACTTGTACTTTGACATGCTTTTGAACTGCTAGGTGGGCAGGAGCAGGGACCGAGCAACGGGAGCTCACCCCGTCGCAGGGATTCGAACCACTGACCTTCTGATTGGCAAGTCCTAGGCTCTGTGGTCCAATCCATATGATGCTCTTCTCCAAATCACTGCCTGCCCACACTTTCCCCTCCCTCAATCCTTTTGAAGGGAGGTATGGGAAGAAATCTAGAATGAGAAAATGGTATGAGAAAATCCAGAAAGTGTGGGAAGACAGTGATTTGTAGGAGAATGTCATATGGACAACAGAGAATTAATGGAGGTGCTGAAAGTTTACATTAAATGACAGTATGGATGAGTGAGACCATTGGGGAAATGGAGATAGCTTTAACAGTTAAGAGTTCAGTTCTTTGTTGTAACCCTTATTATGCTCCAAGTTCCTCATCGTGAGTATAAAAAGCATTAGCAATCCAATGAACTTTAAAGAAAACAGCCAAGCAGTAAACAAAATATGTAAGATATACAGATAAACTTTTTTAAAAATAGAGAGTTTATAAAAAGTAGAACACTCCAAGGCAAAGGGGGAGAGAGGACCTGTAACTTTGATGATTGTGTAGGAGAGGATTCCAAACAAGTTTTTCTCCCATTTCACACCTGACAAAACTATGTAAAGGTAAAGGTAAAGGGACCCCTGACAGTTAATTCCAGTCGTGAACAAATCTGGGGTTGCAGCGCTCATCTCGCTTTACTGGCCGAGGGAGCCGATGTTTGTCCGCAGACACTTTTTTCAGGTCATGACTAAGGCGATTCTGGCGAACCAGAGCAGTGCACAGAAACGCCATTTACCTTCCCTCCAGAGTGGTACCTATTTATCTACTTGCACTTTGACATGCTTTTGAACTGCTAGGTTGGCAGGAGCAGGGACCGAGCAACGGGAGCTCACACCGTCGCGGGGATTCGAACTGCCGACCTTCCGATCCGCAAGCCAGTGGTTTAGACCACAGCGCCACCCGTGTCCCGACAAAATTATGTACTCGGTCCCCAAAAGATATGAAGTTAAATGTGTCTTCAGCACATCATTTTTTTAAAAAAAATGCAAACAGCATTTACTCTAAAAAGGTTTGTTTAAGGACCAAGCTAGGTGTGATATTAGATGCATCCTTGCATTTACCATGCAGAGTTAGGTTTTGTCCTGTCCTGTCCTGTCCTGTTGTTGTTGTTGTTTTTAAATGCCAATTCTCAGTAGGAAAGGCTGACACGTAAGGGGATTAGAGCAGCTATGGTCAGATTGACATCAATGCAGGATTTCCTATGAATGAAAACACTAGTTCCAGCAGTGGGGATTTTCCTGAGGATCACAGGAGGGGAACATTAAATCCCCTTTTCATTCCTCTTACGTAGCAGCCCCTTCTGCAGTTGGTGCTCTTTGCATAAAATAAGAACAACTACATGGTAAATGTAAAGATGTATTTAGCATCACTGTCTAGCATGGTCCTTATAAAAAAACTGAGAGCACAGGAAGCCTGGTTTCCTTTCATTCTGGTCATCCTAATAAGAAGAAATCAACATGTACAGAACCTGATTTGCAGCAGGCCCACACACACCTTGCTGAAACAAACTCAGCCTTTCCTTTGCACTCCCCCCCCCCCATTTGCCTACAAGACTGTTCGGTGCTCTTGAACCTTTGACAAATGGTAGTGCATCGACTTTAGTTGCACCAAGGAAGTGAGGAGCTGGGCTGTGGTTTGTGAGCAGAGAAGCCCACCCACCTGCCGGGCAGGGACATAGCATGGAAGGTGCCAGGCGGGCCATGCCTCCAGGTGCACAACTTTTGGAGGGATGCGAACCAGGTGTCCCTAGGTAGGCATCCCCAGCACAGCCTGGCCCGGTGCTTCTCTCCACTTGCCAAGGGCTGTGTCCCCTGGCCAGGCTCCCCCCTGTGTGGATGGGCAGGCAGCTCAGTGCAGCCCCACTTTGCTCCGGTGGGGGTGGGGTCACTTTGACGTCGGCGAGGGCTGGGCTGGCGCCCCCTGCCCAGCTCTCTCACACACCTTCCCCACCTTAGAAAAAATAGCTTCAAATGACAAAGCACCACTGTACCACTTAATACTGCAAAGTGTGTGTGTGTGTGTGTGTGTGTGTGTGAGAGAGAGAGAGAGAGAGAGAGAGAGAGAGAGAGAGAGAGAGAGAGGCTTTTCCCAAGGTCAAACTGATTCCAGGAAGTAGTTATCTTTGGCAGAGATGAAAGCCCACCAGTTTTGCCAGCTGCCAGAGAAACTGTAACCATCTTGCCCACTTCAGGAAAGCAGCCATAAGTACCTTGCAATACCCTAAGGCCCAGCTACCTAGAAGTAGAGGAAGAAAGGAAATAGTCGTGACAGATGGCTGGTTGCATCCCCCAGGTAGTTCCCTTCTGTTATGAAATAAAAGTGCACCCCTGTGTGTGTGGATCACAAAGAGATTCGCTTAAGGCAGAAGGGGCTGTGGTCCCACTGGATATGCTGTGTGAAGCAACCAGAAGCAAACACAATGTCCCGCATCCGACCACGAAACCTCAATGCTCAGAAGGAAAGGAAAGAGATAGCAGCTAGCATGTAGCATCTGAAAGCACACAGAAAGTCCCTGAAAATATGTTCTAACTCAAACACCAGCTTTTGGGGAGCTGTCTTTATACTGAGGCTGACCACTGGTCCATCTAGTTCAATATAATATAATATAATATAATATAATATAATATAATATAATATAATATAATATAATATAATATAATATAATATAATATAATATAATATAATATAATATAAATCCCCATTGAAGCAGTGGGACTTACTTCTGAGTAAACATGACTGCTCATGTTGCTTGATTAAGGGTGGAGATTCTGTGCCCCTCCAGACATTCTTGGACTTCCATCATCCCCAGTCAGTGTAGTCAGTGATGAGGGATTATGGGAGTTGTAGTCCAATAACAACACCAGGAGAGCTATAGGTCCCTCAACCTTGTGCTTGAAACTACAGTTAGGTTTGGAAGATGTGTATTAATATTTTGTTCCTCCCCGTGGAATGCCCTCCCATCAGATGTCAAGGAGATAAAGAACTACACAACTTTTAGAAGGCATCTGAAGGCAGCCCTATATCAGGAAGTTTTTAATGTTTGTCATTTCATCATGTTTTTATATGTGCTGGAAGCCGCCCAGAGTAGCTGGGGAAACCCAGCCACATGGGCAGGATATTATTATTATTATTATTATTATTATTATTATTATTATTTTGTAGATCTTTGTACCTGTCTTTTTTAAAACCTAGGTTGTACGATTTTATCCCCATGAACTCATGAACAGCTTAACATCCTGAGTATAATGCCTTAAAAAACAACAACTAGGTTGGAAATGCAAGCGGACGTCCTTTTCATCTTTCTCCCTCCATTCGACATATGCCAGTGTTCGCTTTGTAAGATGCAGGACAGTTCACAATGCACAAAAAAGGAGTTTACCTTTGTCATTATCAGAGCTAGCAGGTGCCAAGATGAATCTACCAGGTAGGCAGCAAATGGCACGAGCTGGGCAAAATATTGTCCATTTTCAGCAAATACAATTTTAAGCAACTGCAAGTGACGCTGATCTGCTATTGGCCCAATGTTGGATCGTGCTTCCAGGACAAAGGCATCTCACTGTCTAGGAAGCTGTTCCCAGAGACAGCTGTTAACAAGAGTCCAGGATTCTAACCATCGTGTGGCACCTGGCGTCGACCAGCTTCTTTTTTGGACTCCCCCCCCCCCAGCATTGTCTTGGCACAAACACTGCAGCACTGCACCTTCAGCCCAAACACCCAATCAGTGCATTTGATGATTGTACGCTGGGTTCAAAACACTTGAAACATCTCAGAGCACCTGACATCCTTTCAAGTTAGCTGCTATAAAGCGAACACAAACAGAGCATGTATCAGAGAGGCTGCGTCAATCAACGCTCAATCTTTATGTTCTCACAGACGTTCCTTATCCTGGCCGATTTATTTCATATTAAAAGGGCTGTCAATCTGTATCACAGGAGCAGGTTTGGTGGAGGGGGGGGGAGTTTGTGATTGTGTGTGTGTGTTTTTTTAAATGACAGTCCTTACTGTCTTCCTCCCTCTTTGGGGGCTCTTGAATTCCTTTCCTCCTTGGGTATGGCATTAATGCTGAGAACCCACGCCCAGAATGAAACCTTGTGAAATGATAGAATCGTCCATTAAATTGACCACTTGGACCATCCAGCAATGACACTGTCTCTCTTTCATGCAAAACAACCATCCCTTTTAGCTGAATATCCATATTGGCTTCCCTGAGTCCAAGTTGCACAGGCCGTCACAGGCTTCATTAAGACTGAAGCGTCATCATTATAGTCTGCTGCTTCTCCCATGAAGATAAGAAGCTGCCTTCTACTGAGATAGACCATTGGTCCATCTAACTCAGTACTGTCTACAGCAGGGGTAGCCCTCATGGTGCCATCAGACTTGTCAGTTTGCATTTCTTCATGCAGAAAGTGTTTATCTGATGTACAGAGATCTTTCCTATTCTAATTAATTCAAGAAGGTCCGGAAGCTTCTCTCTGTGTGTGAAAGAAAAAAGCAGAAGGTTCCTGGTGTTTGGGTTATGCCTTCAGAGAAGCTGAGTACAGCCAGTTTAAACTGGTTCTGTTATATTTCAGTCAAGGTCATGCTGACTATAAAAGTAGGACCAGAAGGGTTTCACCTTCTCTTTCTATCTCTTTTCCTTCTGGCGTGGTGTTCTGTATACAGTGGTACCTCGTGTTACATACGCTTCAGGTTACAGACGCTTCAGGTTACAGACTCCGCTAACCCAGAAATAGTATCTCGGGTTAAGAACTTTGCTTCAGGATGAGAACAGAAATCGTGCTCCGGTGGCGCGGCGGCAGCAGGAGGCCCCATTAGCTCAAGTGGTGCTTCAGGTTAAGAACAGTTTCAGGTTAAGAACGGACCTCCGGAACGAATTAAGTACTTAATCTGAGGTACCACTGTAGTGTTAAGTTTAGTCTTATTATAAGTTATAGCAAGGTCAAGTTAAGTCTGCTGCAACTGGATTTCTTATGGGCAGTGTCAATCCTGAATGCATTGGATTTGTGATCATTATGCTCATTTGCCTTCAGTAGCAGTAAAGCTCTGCTAGATGAAATACAATTGCCTCTGGTCTGTTTTTGGGGAATTCTGCTAACTATACAATGGAATCCACTCTGGATCAAAACTGAGTAGAATTTCATGACAAGACTAACAGCCCCAGACCAGTAGCCAATGGCCAGAGATGATGGTAGCTGGAGTCACCATCTGAAAAGCACCATTTTGGATACCACTGACTGGCAGTGACTCTTCAGTGTCGTAATCTTGTTGCTGAGTGGGTTTTTCTGGGGGGAAACAGCAGAACAAGTGGAAGTGTGGGTGCTGTTTTCTTTTCTTTTCCCGAGAACTGATAGAGCCATTGAGATTATTTTGTTGTAGGAAGATAGACGCTTAGTGCCTCCGGGATATCTTTATCTATTCATTTCTTTTCAGTTTATAAACTACTTCACAACCAAAAGTTGTGGCTTACAAGAAAATGAAACAAGATAAAACACAGAAGATGACAAGCTCAGTTTACTGCAATAAAACCATTGTTGCTTTTATGCTGCCTTCAACGCAGGTGGCGCTGTGGTCTAAACCACAGAGCCTCTTGGGCTTGCTGATCAGAAGGTCAGCGGTTCGAATCCCCGCTCCTGTGAGCTCCCGTTGCTCTGTCCCTGCTCCTGCCCACCTAGCAGTTTGAAAGCACATCAAAGTGCAAGTAGATAAATAGGTACCGCTCCTGTGAGAAGGTAAACGGCGTTTCCGTGCGCTGATCTGGTTTGCCAGACACGGCTTAGTCATGCTGGCCACATGACCCGGAAGCTGTACGCCGGCTCCCTCGGCCAATAAAACAAGATGAATGCCACAACCCCAGAGTCGGTCACGACTGGACCTAATGGTCAGGGGTCCCTTTACCTTTACCTTTACCTACCCCTGGTCTGACTCAGTACAAGGCAGCTTCCTATGTTACTCCGGGTGAGGAGGCAAGTCCTGTGCTTGACTTGGATCAGAGCCTCGAGGAAGACCAGGAACAGGTGGACCCATCTGGTCTCCTATAAAACTGGCCAGTGCCACTCTGTGAGGGGACACATCTCCCCTAGGTTTGCAGATCACGCTGGGGCTACTTAGATTCTGCTGGACAACTCTCCTGCTAGTCCAAGCTTTCTGTGGCTGCTCAGTTCCTGCTGGACAGCTCTCATCCTAACTTATATATTTTTTCTCCCACAAGTGGTGTATGGTGGTGCCATACGCCATATGGGGCTCCTCATAAGGAAGCTGTGCCTGGAGGAAGAACTGTGAGGGGAGAGACTTCGTCAAACAAGGCCTCTTTCCACCTGCCTTGCCCCACCCTGTAGTCTCTGCTTCTCAGTTTGTATTGTATTATTTTATGTACTGTGGCTTGCCATTGTTTTATTGATTATAGTTTAGAAATTATTTATTGTAACTGTTGAGTGGATTTCTGTTTAACTTTTATATGTTGATATTATTATTTTGTACTATTCTAATAATTGTTGAATGTTACTTTTTGATGTAGGTTGCTTATTTTAAGTTTTGTTTCTTTATCACATTTTTGTATTGCATTAGATTGTTATCAGTTGTACATTTTTTGTTTCTTCAGCTTGTAAACCGCCTTGAGTATTGTAAGATAGAAAGACGGTATACAAATAAAAAATGATGATGATGAAAGTGAGGGGTTGGCCAAATTTTGTCAAACTGGAAACTATTCAGCCATTCTTTTTGACATTGTTCTTTTTTAGAATTATGTTTTTATTAAGATTTTGAATCATTGAATCATTCAAACAAAAGGGTCATATTCGGGGATTCTGGGGTCACTCTTGAACTCGCCAAGTGGCACTCCTATTGGCATGATAATATCTGTGGTTGGGCTTCCTTCAATATCATCCAGAGTTCATACTGTCTCGCTTTTATACTGGTTGAAATTACAGCATATGCCAGATCCAAGTTTGTCCCCAAATGTTTTCTGGTCCAATTTCTAATACAGCTGAACAAAATGAGACTAATAAACAGGACGTTCTTATAATTTAGTATGGGCTGATTCCAGAGGAGTGATAGACTACAACACCTGTGAAATGTCTTTTATGCCTTTGGGGAGAAGTGTATTGTATTGTTCACTGTATGATTCCCCTAGGGATAGACTTTTGAATGGGATTCTTCAGATGATTTCCGTTTCGAAAAGTAGGGAGGACATAGTAACATAAGAAGTGCTTGCTGGATCAGGCCAAAGCCCCATCTACTTCAGCATCCTGTTCTCACAGAGGCCAACCAGATGTTTGTGGGAAACATGGAAGCAGGATCTGAGCGCAAGAGCCCTCTTCCCTCCTTTCCAGCAACTGGTATTCAGAGGCACAATGACTCTGATAGAGGTTGAAAATATGTTATTTACTGATTGATAGGGGTAGATAGATGGTTTCTCTGCCTGCTCTAGCAGTCCAATTGATGAGAGAGCTGTGCTGGCTGGGGCTAATGGATTTGTAGTCCAAAATGTTTGGAGCTTGCCAGGTTGGGGAAGGTTGCTCCATCCTAGGACCCTCGTACCTACGGGACCGCCTCTCCTGGTATGCCCCACAGAGAAACTTACGGTCTTTGAATAAAAACATCTTGAAGGTCCCAGGCCACAGAGAAGTTAGGCTGGCCTCAACTAGAGCCAGGGCTTTTTCGGCTGTGGCTCCGATCTGGTGGAACACTCTGTCACAAGAGACCAGGGCCCTGCGGGACTTGACATCTTTCCGCAGGGCCTGCAAGACAGAGCTGTTCCACCAGGCCTTTGGCCAGGGCACAGCCTGACTCCCTCCCTCGGCAATCTTCGCAGAGCTCTGGCCCAATGGTTGCCAGTGGCTTGAATTAATTAATTTTATAATGAATGATTTTAGAGTGTTGTTTATGCTGTACTTTTATACTGTTTTATTGTTGTTAGCCGCCCTGAGCCCGGCTTCGGCTGGGGAGGGCGGGATATAAATAAAATTTATTATTATTATTATTATTATTATTATTATTATTATTATTTAGATCAGGGTTTCCCAAACTCGGGTCTTGAGCTGTTTTTGGACTACAGTTCCCATCATCCCTGATCACTGGTCCTGTTAGCTAGGGATGGTGGACGTTGCAGTCCAAAACCAGCTGGAGACCCATGCAGAAGAGATTAGTGAACAGAGACGTTTGCAGTTTGAATGGACATTCTGGATGGTATAGGCATTACATTAACATTACAAAAGCAAAGGAAACAGCACACACTTTGAGCCGTGTGTGTGTGTGTGTGTGTGTGTGTGTGTGTGTAAATGCCATTTGACCATGTCAGCACTTTAAAAAAGGAGCAGAAGAGTCATTCATGAATGGCTAGCCCACAATCCACCATGAACACAGATGCATTATCCTCATCCTTTTTATTCGACCGTCAGTCAGAAAAAAGTACATTTTATCAATACACAGTTAAAAACATCCAGGGAGATTTTAAAACTTAGCAAACACTAAAATGGGCTAAACAGATAGCCCCATATCAATACAGTCAATTATAGTCTTGCGACGCTTAAAAGCTAAAAAGAGAAATTTGGCCACCAAGGAAGGTATAGCTCTAGTGGCATTATTCAGCAAGTGTAAAACCTGGTTTTCTCTGGGTAGGAAGCTGAATTGACATAGGAGAGGGTCTATAAAATTTTGTCTAAGCTCTGCATAAGAAGGGCAAGTCAAGAGAATATGTTCAGTGGACTCAACCACACCCATGGCACAATGACAGGTTCTCTGGGCGTATGGTACCCCCCTGTACCTTCCCCACAATATCGCAGAGTCAAGGACATTTAATCTAGCCGCTGTAAGAAGTCTACGGTATTCCACATAATGGATTTCTGCAAGGTAGGGGGCTGGTATGGTCCGATAAATCTGGTCCCCTAGGAACATCCCTGGTTTTACCTGGGCTATGTCCTCTTGTCTGGCAATGTCGCTCAGTCTCCGGGAGATCACAGCTCTAGCTTGATTGTACGTCATAGACTCAAAGTAAAGGTGAGACAATCCGCAGGATTGAACCTCATTAATGACCTCCCTTTCCCACGATGATTGGAAATCATCCCTCAATATCAAGGGGGCAATACCCACTGGTTTAAAACAAAGCTTGAGCCATAGCCAGAGCTTCGTCTTCAAGGCCTCATACCGTAGAGCTTGCCAGCCGACCTCTAATCTCATAACCACACCCGCTACCGAGGGGGGAATCCTAAGGATGGCTCTAAGGAATCTCGTCTGGATAGAATCCAGTTTCAAAAAATCCCTACGGGAGCCTAAAGAGATGCCCACCAAAAGAAGGGGGAGGACTTTCATTTGAAAGAGTCTCAAAGCTATCTTCACTGATTGAGCCTGATTCTTAGCATATAGAGATCTAATCTGGATGGCTGCTTTAGATGCGTTAGTTGTTATATAGTCTCTATGGGCCAGAAAAGACCTATTTGACCGTATTACTTGTCCCAGATATTTAAAGCAGTTAACCTGCTCTAGGGGGGTCCCGTTCATCGACCATCGATGGAGTCTCGGTCGGGCAGAAAAGACCATGATCTGTTACCATAAAGCACCAATGCTGCAGCAAGCAAAGGCTCTAGCAGCTCAGCCAGCTGCTTGTGGCTGGAAAGCCAGACAGGATGTTTGTGACTGTTGCCATGGGAACAAAGGGGCAGTCCATTCTGTACTGAGCACCGGATGTTAGCTCAGTGTGTGTGTGTGTCATATGACCCGTACTGGATGTACTTGGGAGGAGTTTTCTTCTTGCTGTTGTTGAGTGCAGACATGATTCTCTGTACTGATGTAAGAGGCAGAAATAAATGATGTAAATAGTTTTCTGTCTGCTTCTTTCCCCTCCCTGGGGACACCAAAGGGGAGAGAGGAAGAACGGTGTGTTCCTCTCATACATCTGAGAAGAATCGCCGGACCTCGCCTGCTGAACAGCAGAGGTTGGGAGACGCGGGGAGGTCGACAGGAATATCTGCCGGTGCCTACGCTTGTGGCACATTCCTCTGACCCAGGCAGAATTCCAACAGTGGCAGCCTTCGGATGGTTGCGAGTCATCGGACATCTGCATGAGAGGCTGATGGATTGTCCTCCTCTGCTCCAAGGAGGAAGAGAAGCGTCTGAAAGATGCCAGAGGCTCCACAGACAGCTGATGGAAAGAAGAGGTGTTTTCCAGAGCAACAAAGTTCAAGGTATGCTGCATTTCGGGCTAAAAGTGTGAACGCAGGAAGATTAATTCCCTGGTTCACGGAGCTGCGTTTCAAAGAAAACAAGAGCTCCGGGAGGAAGAGGCCTGCAGCTTGAAGGCTGAAGCCTGCATTCCACAAATTTTTGTGGTAGATAAGAAGTCCTATTGAAATGCATTGTTGCTAGGTAACGGTCCTGGAAAGTTACTGGCAAAGGGGCTGGACTGTGAGCCTGGGAAGGCGAAACAAAGCCACAGAATGTTTTGGCTACAAGGTTTACGAGCTCTTGGAAGGGACTTTTCAATAGCAGCCTGAGTTTAGCTGCCAGGTGCAAAGAGCGTAAACAATTTGCAGTTTGCTGCGTGAGAAAGGAAAAAAACGACTGTTGGATTTTACAGTTTGTTTGACAGTGTTAGCTGGAGGCTTTGATTCAAGATGGATGCCAAGAAAGGGGGAGGTTTGCCTTGCCCTCCTCCCTTATCCAATGACAATTATTCATCTTGGTCTGTAAAGATGAAGGCCCTGCTGCAGAATCAGAGGCTTTTTGATGTAATTGAAAACCCCATCCCTGCAGCACCAACCAGAGGTTGGGAGTCACAGAATGTAAGGGCCAGGACTGCTATAATTCTGTGTGTCTCAGATGATCAGTTGGTGCATGTTCAGCATTTAGAAAATGCAAAAGAGGTATGGGACACGCTGCGTACAACGCATCAGAGAGATGCTGGTTCTTCAGCGTTGCTGTATTTTGAGAAATTGACCAATCTGAGACTTGCGCCTGATGGAGATGTTCAAGCGCACCTGACAGAAATGAAGTTTCTGCGTCGACAGATGGTGGAACGCAATTTTCGTCTTCAGGAGGAAGTGTTTTGCTTCATGATGATAAACAGCCTTAGCCGCACCTACAAGGTTGTTGCCAGTCAGCTTGGTTCCCTACCGGCCGCGCAGCTGACCGCGGAGAGAGTTTGTGCTGTGGTCCTGAATGAACACGACAGACTTGCTGCACTGGAAGAAAAAGACAGGGGGAGGGAAGAACAGAGTTCTAATTCCCCCACTGCTGATGCTACTGGAGAGCATGGTGTAGCATTGAGTGCTGTCCGATGCTACAATTGTGAACAGACTGGGCATCTACAGCGAAACTGTAAGAAGCCGCGCCAGTCAAGAAGAGCAAAGAGCAGCTCTACGAAGCCTGAGGCGTCAGGCAAAAGCCGTACCAAGTGCCAGGTGAAACCTGCAAAGGCTATGATGGCGAAAGGAACCACGCCAGATGTTGGGAACGCGTTCATAATTGACACGGGCGCAACGGTTCACATGTGCCCGCACAGAGGACTGTTTTCGACGTTGAGGAAGCAAAGCTTCACTGTGAAACAGGCCAACGGTCAAGAGCTGGAAGCAACTGGAATTGGGACTGTGTATCTTGAGAGTCTGAACTTGACTATAAATGATGTTTACCTGGTTCCAGAACTGAGATTTAATCTGCTGAGCGTGTCGCAGATTGCAAAGAAAGGACTGAAACTGTCCTATGATGCTAAAAGCTGCAAGATCTACAAAGATGGAGAACTGTTTCTTACTGCCAAAGAGAAAGATGGACTGTATTTGTTGACTTTTGATCAAAGTGATTACATGAAATGTAATTCTTCTGATTCTAACGAAATCTCTCTCGCAGGTGTGACCAGTGTGAGCACCAGGAAGGTGACTAAGACCAAGAAGGTCGACAGAGCATTTCAGCGGGTGTATGCTGATGTGATTGGTCCTCTAGAACCATCTAGAGGCGGTGCAAAATATTACCTTGTGTGTGTGGATTGTTTCACTAATTATTCTTGGGTTTATATGATGGAGAAACCGCAAGAAACTTTAGAAAAGTTTCAGGAGTTTTGTGACAAGGTTAAAAATATGCATGATGCTAACATTGATTGTCTTTTCACAGATGAGAAGCAAGTTTTTCTGTTACAGAAGTTTCAGAAGTTCCTGGATGGAAAAGGGATAGACCACAAAGTGGCAGTTTCGCAAGAAGCGTGGAACAGGGGGGTCTGTGTAAAAGTGAACAAAGAATTGCAAAAGGGGATGAATGCGCAATTGCTGAGTTCACATTTGCCACATGAATATTGGGCCGAATCGCTAGCGTCCTATCTTCATGTGTGGTTGAGAAAAGTCTCAACAGAGTTGGGATGTTCTCCTTTTGAGAAGCTGTTCAATAGAAAACCTTCTGTTGCCTATTTTAAGGTTTTCGGGTCTCATGTGAGAACAGAAGCTCCAGGTGGAGTAAAGAATGCCAGAGGCATTTTTGTGGGTTATGAAAAGGGTCTCTACAGAGTAATTTTGTCTGAATCTGGTCAGGTGATTCTCACAAAGTTCCTAGAGAGTGCTCCAAAGCAAGAGCGTGTAGTACAGACATTTCCCACAGGAAACGATTCTGATGATGATGATGATGATGAGTTTGATCTTATTGAGTTCAGTAGTACTGATGATGACAGCGATAGCTCAGACAGCTCAGTTGTCACAGTCATTGAGAGGAAATCTCACATAATGACTAGACCCTCAGAAGAGGAGGATGAACCATTGATTAAGCTTAGTACTGGTTCTCCAGAGAGTCCAAAGGTTGAACCGGTGAGCACAGAGGATCAGAACCTCTTACGTAGGTCTGAGAGAGCAACGAAGGGTGTACCACCCAAGAGGTATTCAAAGGAGTTTGCTAACCTTGCATATGTTGCTATTGTAAACGACCAAGGACAGATTGAAGCTGTGTCTGAGTCAGAGACAAAGGCACAACAGAGAGTTGTTAACCGAGGTAATGCGAAGTCACACAACCAGAGAGGTACATTGGTTAAACCAGTGGCGGGTAGTTCCAAGGGTGGAACTGAAACAACAGGGGAATGTTATAAATATAACAACTGTTTGTTTTCTTCTCTAGATGACGCTTTGCTCGCAGCACACATTGATACTTTAGGGGGAGTATGTTACCATAAAGCACCAATGCTGCAGCAAGCAAAGGCTCTAGCAGCTCAGCCAGCTGCTTGTGGCTGGAAAGCCAGACAGGATGTTTGTGACTGTTGCCATGGGAACAAAGGGGCAGTCCATTCTGTACTGAGCACCGGATGTTAGCTCAGTGTGTGTGTGTGTCATATGACCCGTACTGGATGTACTTGGGAGGAGTTTTCTTCTTGCTGTTGTTGAGTGCAGACATGATTCTCTGTACTGATGTAAGAGGCAGAAATAAATGATGTAAATAGTTTTCTGTCTGCTTCTTTCCCCTCCCTGGGGACACCAAAGGGGAGAGAGGAAGAACGGTGTGTTCCTCTCATACATCTGAGAAGAATCGCCGGACCTCGCCTGCTGAACAGCAGAGGTTGGGAGACGCGGGGAGGTCGACAGGAATATCTGCCGGTGCCTACGCTTGTGGCACATTCCTCTGACCCAGGCAGAATTCCAACATGATCTTGGTCTTAGCATAGTTGGGTTGGAGCTCATGCTGATCACAGTATTCATGTAGAGCTTGCAACATTCTCCTCAGTCCAATAGGGGATGAACACAGATGCAATTGCCTTCCTTCCTCTCTCCTGTTCTAAAGTCATCTCTCCTGGTGGGAAGGGAGACAATGTTTCTTCAAGAGCTCAGAGTGTGTAATAGAAAACTGTGTAATAGTAACAGTAACAGTAACAGTAATAGTAATAGTAATAGTAATAGTAATAGTAATAGTAATAATAGTAATAATAGTTTGTACCCTGCCCATCTGGCTGGGTTTCCCCAGCCACTCTGGGCGGCTTCCAACAAAGATTAAAAATACATTAAAATGTCACACATTTACTAGCAATGTATATAGACATATTTGCACAAAGAAGCCACCCACATCTGATTAAATTATCTGTGCAACTCATTGGTGTGCCATGAAATGTTACCAAGTGTCCTTGCTTTTCCTGGATGCAATATTTTTATAGGTACAAAACCTAAGAACCTCTGCTTAATCAGGTTCCTATTTATGTTTCTAATTCAAAATGCACATGGCCTGAAATCATAGTAATAATATATGCTAGTACTAGCAAGCACTCCTAACTGTTCCAGCAAGCTGTGTTATCCACCTATCTAAAGACAGAAAGGGTGGCAACAGTTTATATTAAGAATATAATCATGGTGGCCATTTCTAATTCCTCCCCAATTTCTGTGGAATTTCCTGCAATAACATTTTCCACAATGAACTTGGTGTTCAAGTAAATGTAATATGGTGCTCCATAGGAATTCAGCTGGAATTTAGCATTCATCAATCTCTACTTACTGTAACGTGGAACTGCAGACATTTTATTGCCAACCAATTACAAAAGTGTGACTTTTTAAAAACACTTTTAATATAAAAAATGTGATAAAAATCTCCTATAAATAAGGTGGGGTCAGTAAGTTAAGTATTGTATTAAAATGTTCATTGATTATATTGATTCCATACCAACATCTAGGCATGGTTCTACATACAGTGGTACCTCGGGTTACATATGCTTCAGGTTACAGACTCTGCTAACCCAGAAATAGTACCTTGGGTTAAGAACTTTGCTTCAGGATGAGAACAGAAATCGTGCTCTGGCGGCGCAGCAGCAGCAGGAGGCCCCATTAGCTAAAGTGGTGCTTCAGGTTAAGAACAGTTTCAGGTTAAGAACAGACCTCTGGAACTAATTAAGTACGTAACCAGAGGTACCACTGTATTTAAAATTGGAAACTCAGAAACCAATAGTTTATAAGCTCTGCCACCTCTGGATGTTGACTAGAGTTTTTCTGCCTTTGGGGAAAATCTCCCACAGCAGTTTCTCCGCCATGGAATCCCTGAACATTGCAGAGGATTCTGGGACATTGTCTAAGATGCAGACCCCATTCATAGAGGACTCTGGCTAGACTTGTTAGACACTGCCACTGCCCTATGTAAATTGAGAGTGTGCTCTAGAATGCACCCAACTCTCCTTGGCAGCAAACCCATCATATGGCGATCCAACACTGATTCCTAGTGCGGCAGTTAACTTTTGCTCATGGTTGTGGTTGAGCCCTCCAGAGATGGAGCCACATCAACATGAATAAACTAGCTATGAAATTCGAGGAAGAGCTAAAAGCTATGCTTGGAGTCGGTAGTGTCAACCTCTCACTCCTTCAGCCTGTACTTTCCATGTTGCTGTTACCATGGTCTGATAGATAATTCATTTATATGCAATAGGGAAAATTACTTTGCTTCATGCATCACATTCATAAATGCATCAGAAAGGACTCATCTCTCCCCCTTCAAAAGGCTGTTGGTGCTTTTGAAGGAAAGAGGGAGAGAAGAACACTCTCTTATTCTCTCTCTCTCTCCCTTAAAAAAAAAATCAGTCTAGGCTTTCTCTTCTTCTGATACAATTTTCCCTGTGATGTAACTGAGTGATTTTGCAGCAGAAAGCTCCCAGAATTAAACCTGAACTTTCCAAATAGCTTCCTAATAACCATTGCCCAAATCAATGGGGCTCCATGAATATTTTGACACAGTTTAAATGGGTTTGTATCCTCACCATTGAGATCTGGTGATTTAGCCTGTCAGGTTGCAAATGTGGAAATATCACCTCTCGCTGAGCAAAGTCCAATATCTCATTAGAAATGAAAATAGAAGAGAAGGGAAGCACAAATGCTGTCAGTGACAGTGAGGAAAGAAATTAAACCTCCGGAGGCCTGTATATCTTATACAAAAGATTATGCACTGCCAGGCTGTATAAATCATGCCAAGACTCTGGGGCTGCAATGGTCTAGAAAATAAAAAACCATAAAAGTGTCATATTGAAATACAGTCACTGAGAATTCTTTTATGATGAGCCTAAATTCGCCTGACATTCTCACAAATTCAGCGGCCGGCTTGGATTGTTTATACGCAGGCTTTCACTGTCAGTCACGAAGTCCCAGTTTCCACAGCAAATTATTCTAAACAGGGCTTATTATCAAGGCATAAAAAAAGTTAAAACACAGATGGCTGGAGAGTTCCTGTTTAATTTAAATGCCCCGTGGCCCACATCAGTGCGAGTCTGTCTCGTCCTAGATTTACTGTCGATAAATTGGCTGCACTTATTAGAAAGCAAGAGTTCAAAGATGATCGGCTGGGAGTATTTCTGACAGAATTAGCGTGAGGGAGCACATCCCAGCCTTGCCGTTGTGTTCTGAAATGCAAATAAAACCAACAGGAGACGTATGACAAGAGTGATCGTTTCCACGTTTTGTATTTAGGAGTCACAATTCAGTCAAAGTTTAAGCACCGGTAGAGACCCATTGATTCAGTGGTAGAGTTAAGCACATACTTAAGGCTGCAATCCCATAATAATTTACCTGGGAGTAAGTCCTCAACTTGGACATTCATAGGATTGCACTGCACACCTCTCCCATGGAAGTCAATAGGACCTAGAAGTGCTTAAAACCTTTCTAGGTCCATGGGCGCATTTGACCCTTTGGACAAGTGCTGCCACTCTCTCTGGTCTCTTGCCTTCCCTGGATTGTACATCATCCTTCCTTACACTCCCACCCACACTTTGCTTTTCCTATGGAACTGGTGCAGGGCCTTGGAATGTACATAAAGATGAAAGAGGAAGTGAGAAAAAGCGCCACTTTCCCAGCTGCTTCCTTCAGTTCTATGTACTTTGCACAGGATGAAGGATAACCACTAACGCCATCTCAGTACCAAGGGGGGGGGGCAATGAATTGGAGAGGGGGAACTAACAGGTTTTCTGGGCACAAGGGGAAGATTTCAGGGGTGCCAGAACATCTGCACAACAACAACAACAACAACAATTTCTAACCCCTGATACTGTCCATGGATTGAGGAGGAGGAGTAATGTTGATTTAGGTGCTGGTTTATAAAATAAACCAACGCAACACTGAGATCCCGAGAACTCTTCTTTAGATAAGAACTTAGGAGGAAACAGTCCCCTGCACTGTTGTAGCCATGTAGCTCATACCCCCCCAAAAGGGGGGGGGGAATGTTGCTGCTGTTTTCCTGCCCACCTATCCTCTAGGAGTTTGTTCAGAGAGCTAAGGAATCTCATGCATTACTATGATAGAGCAGCCTCTGCAAAAATGCATATGCATACAAATAAATATAAGGGGAAAGAACCCTATTAATGATAATTCTGTTAACAGATAATAATGCAGCATGGGATGTGGACTTGGGTGATGAAAGGTTGAGTCCCTGTTCAGTTGTGAGCCCATTTAGTTGCCTCAAGCAAGCCACTGTTTGCATTCCTCATCTGTAAATGGGCTAATGAGAATCTATCTGAAAGTAAGGTTTTCCTTTCAGGCACAGTAGCCAAGTAACATGAAATCTCCTCTTTTACACAACTTTTAAAGGTCTGGAAACCCTGTCCCAGGGGTCAGGAAAAATTTTCAGCAGGGGGCCGGTCCACTGTCCTTGAGACCTTGTGGGGGGCCGGACTATATTTTGGAAAAGAAAGAAAGAAAAAAAAAGAATGAATTCCTATGCCCCACAAATAAACCAGAGGTGCATTTTAAATAAAAGCACACATTCTACTCATGTAAAAACACCAGGCAGGCCCCACAAATAACCCAGAGATGCATTTTAAATAAAAGGACACATTCTACTCATGTAAAAACATGCTGATTCCTGGACCATTCACGGGCCAGATTTAGAAGGCGATTGGGCCGGATCCGGCCCCCGGGGCTTAGTTTGCCTACCCATGCGCCTGTCCTCTCTTTTTTTTAACCTGGCCCATCTACTTGCAGAGCTTCTGTGTTTTTCTGCAGAACAATTAAAAAGTTGAAGCTTCCTCCATTACACATCTATTGCATTTCTTCATCATGCAGCTGCTAGAAAATGGCCATCTTATTGCAGCAAGGGATAACTGGCATGAGTTACTGGAAATGCTATAATGGCAACAGCATGAAAGAGCCACCATTGGCAAGACAAAAACAAACCTACAGATCTGAATTCTGGAACTCTGTGCTTCGCTTGGACCGTTTGAAGTGCACCACTAACTTTCTCTTCATTTCAGATATGCAGCTGAACAGACATTGAAGTTAATTTTAGGGAGGAGGGGCCAGAGCTGTCAGAAGGATCCCAAATGATGGGCAGGTGAGCAAGTCTTGGTAACACGTACTCTCATCATCCCTGGCCATTATCCATGCCAGCTGGGACTGGTGAGAGATGGAGTCCAATATCAGGATGGGCACAGCTTGCTCACCTTTCCAGCAGGTAGACCATAGAGATATAGCTCTCTTCCCCCATGGCTCCTTCCTGCCCCACAGAACTATCTGTAAAAAGGAGTTTGTTTTCGTAAGGAAGGCAGCAATTGATTTTTGAAGCATGCTCGTGATACTTTTTTGGTGGTCAGCACGTGATAGTACTGAGACATGACAAATCTACTGGATATTTATAGCTACATCTTCTGCTTTGCAAGACAGATGTGGAATATAATACACAGGAAGATTTCTCCCCCACTTTCTCCTTAGCAATACAGTTCCTCGATATGTGTAATGAGGCAGGCTCTCTGGAACATGGTTTTCCAACAGTACTTCTCACCCTGATGGGTTAGAATAACATTACATAAAAATATATTTGGACCTCTGAAGGTGGCATAAATACAAGCAGTAAGTCAGGGAGGGAAAGATCATTTCATCATCTGAAACTGTTTCTGGGCAAATTAAGATATCCAGTGTGGTGTAGTGGTTAAGAGTGGTAGCCTCGTAATCTGGGGAACCGGGTTCACGTCTCCGCTCCTCCACATGCAGCTGCTGGGTGACCTTGGGCCAGTCACACTTCTCTGAAGTCTCTCAGCCCCACTCACCTCACAGAGTGTTTGTTGTGGGGGAGGAAGGGAAAGGAGATTGTTTGCTGCTTTGAGACTCCGTTGGGTAGTGATAAAGCGGGATATCAAATCCAAACTCCACCTCCTCCTCCTCCTCCTCCAGAGTTGGATGGCAAGAGGCAAATGTCAAAGCTAGGCACCTTTTCCCAGAGTGCCACTTCTCTGATCTTCAAAGCAGCAGGTGGGGCTGCTATTTAGTAAAAAAGAAAAGGAAGGAAGGAATTATGGGTGAACCAAGAAACAAATTACTGTGCATATAATCGGATCCTCAGTACCAATTATTTCAATGGGAAAACAATTTCCTAATCGGATCCTCAGTACCAATTATTTCAATGGGCTTATGTTTATTTTATTTTTTAAAACCCCATTGTGGGAAGGTCCCTACCTCAGTGGCAAAGCATCTGCTCTGTATGCAGAAGGTCTCGGGTGCTATTCCTGGCATCCCAAATGGGGTTGGGAATGTCCTCTGTCTGAAACCCTGAACAGCTTCTGCCAGTCAGTGTAGTCATGTCTGCAAAGCGGAAGTAATTTTATGGATAGGATTGTAAAAGGGGTCAGCCACTCAGCTGAGATTGTGACTTTTTCTCTGGCAAAGGATACTCTCTTAGGCATGTTGGATCTGAGCTGTTTAGTCCTCTGGCAGGTGGCACCTGAAATATATTGCAAAATCCCCACCCTAGGTTTTGACTCAGGATGAGGTTTTTTCCCCTGTAGGCCAAAAATTAGGATGGCGGTGTTGCAATAAATTCAGGTGTTGAAGATTTTAGCTATAGGCTTCTCACTTCCCAACTTGAATCCCACCATTAAACAACTGGCCAATGAAGCAATAATGCATGATTTGAAAACTAGTCATTTGGCAATGTCATGCGTTCAAACAATTTAGTGAAAACAGCTTTTCGAATGTGAATAATAACCACAGAAGAAGTGAAATAGAAACCTTCATTTAGTACAACTAGGAGCAAAGAAGAAATATTTATTGGGTCTAACTTGCATGCAACTTTCTGAGCGGCACAGAACGGTAACTAAGGATCAGAATTTGAGAGTTTAAAAATGATGGACAAATATGGATTGAGAGGTATGCTGCTTGCACTAGATTACTGTAACACTTTTGGACTATAGGAGCCTTGCTTTAAAGTACCAATGGAGCATTTTAGCCCAAACCTTTCACTCTCCTTTGTTTGTAAAGTTTGTGCACTTTGCCAGCATATTGCAATTCATTTTATTGATGAACTCAACCACAGGCCTCCAATTGATCCTGGTGTAAAGAATGGACTGTGTGGGACAATCTTGTATTGGCAGGGAAATAGTCTACTTAGACTTGCCCATCTGTATCTTCCTTTATTTACATTGCTCTCTGGCAGGCCTGACAGTGCCTGTTTTTTCCTCCTCTCCTTCCTGATGAGGTGCACCATGTTGGGGTTATACTACAGTGCAAACAATCTGCTGCTGAGGTTGTTTGCTGTTGTGTTTTACATCTATAAAATTAAATATTTACTTGGTACTCCAGAGGTTCCTGGTGCATTCCAGACTCATAAAAAATGACAGGATACTGCCCTGAGGAGATTATAGTGTTAAGCACTTATTTGCATTTATTATTCATGTTGCAGTATCAGGTTTATTGTCCTTTTACTTTTATGTAAGTTATGTATTTGTGTGTGTGTGTGTGTGTGTGTTCATGAAAAATACATTTTGAAATGATATACAATGAAAAAATAACAGATTCAGCTAGGAATATTTACATTTGTAATATTTGCTCCTCACTAACACACGCAAAAAGAGCAGGTGCTCCACTTATATCTTACTGATTTCAGTTGCTAATTTGATACCTTGAAGTAATTTTTCCTTCTGTGTATGTTATGAAAATTGATGTGTGTTAATGATTTTATGGAAATGTCTCATTGGTGGGGAACCTTTGACCTACAACTATTATTATTTATAATAATATTACTATGATTAAGATTTATATCCTGCCCTGCCTTCCATAGGAGCCCAAGGTAAATAACACAAATGATAAAACAATTGAAACATCTAAAAACAATGCATGTGTAGACTGGGAAAGATCTCTGCTTAAATGGCTTGTTGGAAGAGGAAGGTCTTCAGTAGTCACTGAAAAGGCAACAGAAACAGTACCTGTGAGCGAACATGGTTTTCATTTGTGCATCACCGGAGACAGTTTGGTGTCATCTGAAGAAGGACCAAGTTCTATGAGAGATTCTTTGTTAGAAACCTGCGGTTCTCTAGATGCTGATGGGACTCCAACTCCCATTAGTCCCAGTCAGCATGGCCAAGGGATGCTAGGAGTTGTATTCCAAACAACATCTGGCGAGCCACAGGTTAGCCATTCCTACATTAAAGCTTTCTAACAAATCTCCTGTTGTCTCAAAGAGAGGAAAACATCTTCCCCTTTGCCTTATTGAAAGGTGAGGTATGACTAAGACCTGCATTCCTTCATCCATCCATCCATCTATGAAATCCCAGAAGTTCAAAGCAGGCCACAAACTGGTTGCAGGACTGCTGCTTTTGTCCTTTCTGGGTGACATTTTACTCTGGAGAGATTTTATCGTGGAAAAACTCTAGTTAGCAGCCCACATCTTTTATTTTCTTAAAAAAGAACACCCAGCAACCCACTCCTGTGATAATTTTGAAACATTGCCCTGTTGGACACAGCTGGCCGGTAACTCAGCTTTATGGCATTGCAGCAGAAAATTGAGTGGAGATTGGAAGCTCAGTGCACTAAAATCACACACTGAATGTATATCATTTCACTAACCACTTACTAAATAGTAAACACAAACCCTTTTTTCTTCCCATCTACATGGGCTGCGGCTAAGCACTAGGTGTAGTGTAGTCTTTGTAAATTTTATCCTCTGTTAACCTCCTTCAAGTATCTCTCCTTGCCCATATAAACAGCATCAAATCAAAGGAAACCAGTCTCTTGCTTCCAATGATATTTTACTGTATTTTTCTCACTGTTTTAGGCCTAGGACTCTAACAAGGTCCCTTTTCAGAAACAGTTCAGACTTAGGTCACCTCTGTACTGTACACCTAAAGCACTCTTAAAGCGCTTTAACAGTAACAGAGAATTTTGGGAATTGCATTCCTCCCCCCGTGCGCCCCCATTAACTTTCTGGAAATCAAACGCATCTGACTGGGTGCAGCCCTTATTATCTGGGGTGTCCAATATACTAACAAGAAACTTATTTTCTGAGTGTGGGTCCTTAAGGAGCCAAAAGAGCAAGATCTACACAGAAGTGGCAGGCATGACTGGCCTGCCCACGAGGCAGAGTGAAACAGCCGTCTTGGGTGGTAGAATCCTGTGGGGGTGGTACCCCCGCAAACACCCCACCGGCCCCTGCCAACACTGGGGTTCTGTGGCTGCAATGGCTGCAGCGGTGGCTTTGTCCAAGATCTCACGAGATCTTGTGGCCCTCTTGCCAGAAGCTGCCACCACAGCAGCATGACCCCAGTAAGAGAGTCTTCACTGAGTTGAGGGAGGAAGCAGCACCTTTCCATTTTCCCCTGGTGGCAAGTATCAATAGCAGCCAGTGTTTTGAGGCAGTATCCCTCCTTGTCACCATATTTCTGCAGCTCACCTGAACAGGGCTATGGTGGCTTAGAGGTGAGGCCAGGGCTGTGCAGATGCACCAGGGGAACCAATCTGGAGCTCCCAACAATATGTCCATACAGCCCCAACCCCGTTGTCACCCTGCCCTGAGCCAGCCCTCTCTAGGTAAAGTTCAGTGACTTGTCCCCACCACACCAGATGCAAATGGCAGGTATCAGCATAATCATGCACCATTGAGTGCAGTGGGGTAAAATGAGGGGAAATAGAATGGAATGTACTGGAAAAAGAGGGCATGGCTAGTTGGCTGGAACAGCAGCCTCACTGTAAGGTTTTGTGGCCGATTCCACTTGCCCGTAATTAAAGTACAAAGATACAGTACTGAAAATGTCAGATTTGTGTGCATTATTTGCTGTTGTCCTGTCCTCCGGATTAAAGAAAGACTTGCATGCAGATGAAGGCGAAGGGTTGTTAGTGAGGGGCCCTGTGTGCAAGGCAGGGAAGGAGAGATCTCCCAGGGTTAGAAGGCGCATCTTTTTTTCTGTATGGAACAAAAGTTGGGATACGCTTGTGAGAGAGAATCTTCTATTTTTCTTCCTCTTCTTTCCCTCTCTGTTTCTTTTTTGCTTAGATTACTTTGTTTTAGATTAGATTATGAAAAAGTTTTAATAAAACTTCATTTAGAATGTGTGTATGTGTGTGTGTGTGTGAAGATTCATGTTCATTATTATTAAAAGAGGCCATTGAGGTGCTAATGTGCTGGTATTTGCTAGTGTATTGTGTCAAAGGTAGTTGCCTGGGAGGGCCCTTCATCCTTGGAGAAAATGGGGTAGCTCTGAATTCTTTTTGAAGCTAGTAAACTTATATAACCATCACTCTGCTCAATGAGTACTGAAGGTTTCTGGAAAGCCTAGTAATGAAGAATGCTTCTGATGGTGTCAGCAATAAATCACACTGACTGAAGTCCAGAAGGATCTAGCGGGATTTTTTATTTTATTTTGTTGTTTGCTCTTTTCCTGTCCATTGGAAAATGATCATTTCTGAGTGCTGGTGAAACAAAAGGCCATTTCAACTGCATTTTGCTTTAGAATTGGCAAAACTGCCCGTTCACTGCACATCAGCGCTATTCTCTCCCTTGGCTTGACTTTCTGGTGGTGTTGCTCCTCCAGAGACAAGAGAAGCAGCTTGTGTCAAATCTTTACCTGCCATGCGACCCAGGACAGCTTCAGGCCTGATGCTCAGTCATGAGTGCTCTGGGAAAGATCTTGCATACAAAGGGAAACTTATGAATATGTTCAACTTCCTTCCTCTGCCTCCTCTTCCCTCTTTAGGTCTGCTGATCCTGTCCACCAGCCAAATGTGAAAATGGTGATACTTCAGAAAGTCTCAGGGAGGGAATAATCAGGTAAAAAAAGAGATAGATAGATAACACTTTCAGGGTGCATGCTATGCTAAATTAAAATCGTACATTTCACTCTTAATTTGATCTGTCTTTCCACAGCTGATATTTATGTTTTAAAAACACACACACAATTGCTAATGCCATGGATAACCTCATAACTGAACATTGCTTTAGCTATGAGCTGGGACGACATTGGCTCAAAATCCAGTCTGAGCCTTGAAGCTCATTGGGTGGCCTTTGGCAAGACTCCATCACTTGGCTTCGCCCAAACTTCCTGGGTGTGTTGTGAGGATAAAATGGGATAACCATTCATTTAAGGGAGGGTGGGATGCAAGTGTGTATATCATAATGATATGTGCCTGCTTTGGTAACTTCAAAGGAAGTGTGGTTTAATGAAGACTTAGTTCCACAAGCATTTCTCTGACAGTGTTTATCCTCAGATTTATTCTTGGCACTTGTTTAAAGATGAACTTCTTCCACCACTGGGCTTTGAAAAAGTTTTACATTCCAGTGTACAAATTATTTTTATTACATATTCTTTAATGTGCGTATCTGTGTAATGCATTACTCAAGCAAAGGGCATGGCTTGCTGAAGGCTATATTAGTCAAACTGCAGTGTGGTTAAGATCACTTGTTTCTATAGATCATCGTTGCTCAGCGGAGTGGTGAAGCTGTCAACAAACCCAAATACTTTTGGCTTCTAAAGCCAACTGGAACAGGCAACCTCTCACAGCTTTCCTCACTGGAGATAACCTTGTTTTGGAAGGATGGCCAAACCTGGCCATGAATCTTGAGACGAAACCTAAATATTCATCATTTGCATCTCAAGTGAGAACCTGCAATGCAGGGGTAGTCAATGTGGTCCCCTCTCAGTGGTGTGGACTGCAACTCTCAGCTTTTCTGATCATGGACCGTGTTGGCCAAGACTGATGGACATTAAAGACCCAAATATCTGGTGGACACTTTGTTGGCTATCTTTGCTATAAGAACTTATTAACATGTTCAGGAAAAAATTAGACCTGTGGTACAGCCTGCCTTGGACTTCAGAATGGAAGTTGTGGGTTTTATGTTTAAATCCTCCCCCCAGGGAAAAAATAGAAAGCAAAACAAAACCTTCCTGTATGTAGATAACTTGCACATCCCCATTAAGGCCAGCTGACTACAATCCTTCCCCATTACATGCAAACATTTCCACTGACAGGGAGTTTCCGATATATGGAAATATTGAGATATGTATGTGCTCCCACTTATACTCAGAAGTGGTATAAAGTTCTGAAAATGATTTCCTCTACCAATAAATATTGAAGAACATCTTCTTGGGTGTGATCTTGTGCACCATCCCAGACAGATCACCGGATGTCACCATCTTTTGAATTTAACATTCTTTCAGATATTTCTTGGAACATTTGCAACCACAGTTAATGCAATGTGTTCTTTTTTAAAAAATGGCATACTTCTGAAACAGAGAAACTGTTCTTCTTTCCTTCCTAACATACAATTTACACCCACGTTTTCCCTGTTCAAAATGAGATGTCACCCTTCACTGCTCTCAAATTCTCCTAATTAAAAAGAGCCTTGTCAGCACAATTAAGATGGTTTGAAAGCCAAGTCATAAGGCCCGTGTGTTCATGATAAGGCTGTTCTTTAAACACCTGGGCTTCGAATGTGCTCACGATGGACCGGTAATGTAAAATCTGTGTTGTTGTTTGTTGTTTAGTCATTTAGTTGTGTCCGACTTTTCATGGACCAGAGCACGCCAGGCACTCCTGTGTTCCACTGCCTCCCGCAGCTTGGTCAAACTCATGTTCGTAGCTTTGAGAACACTGTCCAACCATCTCGTCCTCTGTCGTCCCCTTCTCCTTGTGCCCTCAATCTTTCACAACATCAGGGTCTTTTCCAGGGAGTCTTCTCTTCTCATGAGGTGGCCAAAGTATTGGAGCCTCAGCTTCAGGATCTGTCCTTCCAGTGAGCACTCAGAGCTGATATCCTTAAGAATGGATCGGTTTGATCTTCTTGCAGTCCATGGGACTCTCAAGAGTCTCCTCCAGCACCATAATTCAAAAGCATCAATTCTTCGGTGATTTAGTTCAGCCCATATCTAGAAATTCTTGTTGCGATCACTGAGACTAATGTGTACAGAGGGTGTTATGTTTGCACAACCAGACTGCTAAAATAGCACTTCAGGCAACATTCCTCCTCCTTAGCTTGAGAGTGGGTGATCATTTTTATGTCTTGACTATCATCTTTCCTTTCATGAACAATCTTGGGGTTTTTTTAAAAATTCCTGCATTACTTTGATTTAACTTTGAACGAAACCCTTTCTCCTGTTGGCGCTGACGCAATGAACTTTACAATGCCCCCAATGCTTGGCTCTTAACTTCTCTCAATTGACTTTAATAATAATAACTGCATTATTTACACCCCTGGCTGGGTTGTCCCACACATTTAATAATGTTTGCTATTGTTAGAGTTGGCCTTAGGCATTTTGGCACCAGTTTTTGGACTGGCAGAGAGCATCTTTGCTACATTTGAAACAGTAATGAAAAGAGACAGTGATGTGTAGGGTAACCTTTATTTTTGTCTCTCTCCCCTTCCCCCAGCCCCTGTTAAATATCACTTATTTGGACTTTTCTTGCTGTTTGTCTTGCAAGTTCCCGAAATAAAAAAAATGCCGTTTCCCATATTAACTCTTGTGTAAAACTGGCTTGACAAAACTGAGCGACTGTCTGCCTTTAAAAAGTAGAACTGAATGGTCTTCCTCAGTCATATCAGGATGACCGTGCACATCTGTTCCCTTGACTAAACTCCAGCCATAAGCATAAATCACAGCATCAACAGCTTCGTTCCTGTGTGCACTCTTGAAGGAAAAACCTTTGGAAGCTGTACATGTGCTTGATTTTGTGTGCTGTGTCCTGAGAGAGAATATAAAAGTTCTGTTAGGAGGTTCCCAGAACTTTCCTGGTTGTAAGGGAAATATATCAATCATTTGGTAGGAAAACCAAGACTTAGCATGATGTATGTTGACTCACAAGCAACCTATTCCTCCCTTTTCTTTAGACCTTCCAGAACCTGACTTGGGAAGAGAAGGCTTCTGAGGATTTCTACGTTTCTGAGCACAATTCAAAACGTTGGTGTTGACTTTTGACGCTCTTAATGGCTTTGGAACATCTCTACCTCCATCATTCAGCCCGGACACTGAGGTCCAGCTCCGAGGGCCTTCTGGTGGTTCCCTCACTGCAAGAAGTGAGGTTGCACGGAACCAGGCAGAGGGCCTTCTTGGTAGTGGTGCCCACCCTGTGGAATGCTCCACCCCCATCAGATGTCAAAGAGATAACAATTACATGACTTTCAGAAGACATCTGAAGGCAGCCATGTATAGGGAAGTTTTTACTGTTTGATGTCTTGCTGCATTTTAATGTATTGGAAGCAGCCCAGAGTGGCTGGGGCAACTCAGTCAGATGGGTGGAATAACTACTACTACTACTACTACTACTACTACTACTGTAGTGTTCCTGTGCTTTTGACAGCCAACATTTAGCATATAAAGCTCCTCCTGCCATGAGAGGAAAAAGCAGGTTATGGTACTTGTGTCCTCTTCCAGACCTTAGGAGGAGCCCACAGACAACAGTGGGCAATGGAATGTCACTCATTGCAGAACCAAGGACAGCTCCATACTGCCCGGATCTCACCACTGCCCTGTCCCACCTTCTGATATGGCTGCCAGGCCAGGTCTGCACAGCTGCCTCTCCCTACCAGCCCCTCCTGAGATGACTAATTCCTTTAAACTGGAGATGCTGTGAATGGAACCAGGGATCATCTGCATGTCCACCGTGTGTTCTGCTATTATGGCTTGACATTGTACCCCACAGGTGACATCTTATGCTTTTGTACCCCACACTGAAAATGCTAGTAGGACTCCCAAACAGTTGTGACCCTGCACTCTGAAGTAAATAAATGTTTGGATACCTGCAATGGCCTCCCACAACCTGATGCCTCTAGCACGACAGTCCCTGCACTGGTTGAGACCAATGAGAGTTGCAGTCCAAAGACTTTGGTCTGATCAAGACACTTGGTGGTTGTTGTTGTTGTTGTTGTTGTTGTTGTTGTTATTTTATATGTTAAATTTCTATTCCACCCCTTCATCTGAGGATCACAGGGCAGTTAACAACATAAAATACAAGAATACATAATATAATAACAAACAAAACAATAACCTCCAACAATACACACAGTTCAAAATGTCAGAATCGGGGGGTCGAAAGGCCAGCTGGCTCGGCCCCAGCTGCAGCATCTCCCCTCAGCCTTGCCGCTGCGGAGATTCATCAACCTCTGCTCTGACGTACATCGGTGACTCAAGCTTGCAGACTTGAGCACACTTTACTCAGCAGTGTAAACTGTGCAACAGAAGAGGCTTGAGGCTGTAGACACATACTAAACTACATATTTATTATACATAAATCAGGACAAAGAAAACATGGCATCTCTCCTTGCCGTCTTCTCAGAGAGAGACTAAAAAGCAAAAGCAATACAGAGTGGAAGTTCCGCTCACACCAGCAATCTGTGCTGGAATGTAAACAGACATGTGACATGTAACAATCCCATGTCTGCAGCAAAGGGTGGAATGGAATTCCCAACACAAAAGACCATCGGCCTGGGAGAAGAAGAATGTTTCTATCTCAAATGGAGAGGCATAATTGATAAAACATTCTCAAGTCCTAGTTTTTTTATGAAAGTGGAAACAATTTCCACCTTATCCAATCTTTCTTAGTTGACAAATGAAAAGAAAGAGGAACTGTACACAAAGAAAATGAAATAACAATGGTGATATTTCCTGGGCTTTTGTATTTGCATGCAATTTCATTAGTCTGGAAGTTAAAATGAAAAAATCTGCTTTTTTCCACCTAGTGTTCCTAAAGTAGTGGGTAGTAAAGTTGAGCATCATGCTTTCCATTCGTCACGATGGCAGATTTTTGTCCGTGCTTTTGCAAAAGTGTTCACATGGCTTGCTCTTAGGGTCCAAAAGTTACCATATCACCAGGCATATCATATAATAATGTGATTTAAAACTTCTTCCCATTTCCTGAAGCAGCAGCCAAGTGAAGCATATGGCAGTTAATTTTCTCCCCCAATTCCTCCCCCGCAGGGAATGATAATCTTGAAAGCTGTAGTTAAAATGCTGGAGTTGGAGACCTAGTCAACAGTGTTCTCGTCTCTTCACCTGTGTGACCTGACTCCAAGCCTTTCCTTGCCCTGAGCAGAATGAGTTTGGCGATCCCTATTCAGGTTCCCATTAAAGCACTGATTCATGTCAGAAAAACACCAGAAATAATTCAGCAACACTTGGAGCTGTTGTGGGTCATTTTCACGCTGGAAGATGCCCAAGGCTATGCTTGTGTAGGCACTGAGTGAATCAGTTTGACCTGAGTGACACAGCAATGCTGTAGAAGTAAAACCTAAGCTCAGCCTAATAAAGTCTTCTGGGGCTTAGTAAAGACCTTGGTCATGTAGCCCCCACAATGAATTTCATGCTCCGGCAGATACCCTACAGTGTCATCTCCCCATGAGTGACTTCTTGCATGCATCCGTTGTATTCTGATAAATGTGACCATTGAATATGTATAACTTTAAGAGAAGCCTTTGCTTCTGATTAGGGTGGTGAACTTTGCCCGTGGCAGCTGGATGTGGCATGAACGACCTGAGAGGATGTGAGCTCTGTGGCATTGTGATGTATGTGGATTTCACATTTCTGTGCCGCTCAGTAGTTGGGTAGTCTTGGTGATAAGCTGTAGGTATATATCATCTCCCAGCAGGATCAGGAAATAAGTAAAGCTCCCTTTGAAAAGGCTCTGTTGGTAAGTTTATTCAGAATGGCATCTTTGGGATGAAGAATGAGCTCTCCCTTCAAATTAGGTTTATGTATTTTCTTATAAATGGATGGGTACACTGGTACAATGCCATTTCCCTCCAATTAATCTTAAAAGATTAAGTCACTTATGAGCTTCCTCATTGTCTTCTGTCCCAGCCTAGGCTCTTTTTCTCTGGAGGTTTTAGATCAGGAGATGGGGAACCGTTTTTCTTCTGAGGACCTTATTCCCATGGAACAAATCAGTCAGCATGCCAGCCATGGACAGCAGTGACCAGAGTAAAAATTGGGTGTGCTTTCTCCTCCTCCTGTCAGGGAATGGTCTGAAGACGAGGACTGGGGAATGCATTCTATGGCAGACCAGCTTCTCTCCGATGGAGAGCTGGAGGGTGAAGAATTGCCCCCCTTGTCCACAGCATGTTCAGAAGCAGAGAGAGAGGTAGAAGGTGAACAGCTTAGGGGGGAGTTACCCAGTTACAAGATAATGACAACAGAACCAGAAGGGAGGGAGCAGCTAGTTGAGACGTCACTGGAGATCCTGGAGGATATCCCTCTCCCTTCGGACTCAGAGGTCTGAATGTATCAGAGAGCAAAGGAGTCAGAGGGAGTGAGGTAATTCCCGTTGGCACTCAAAATGCTGCAGAAGCCGGAAGGATGATTAGACTAGGCAACCACCCTCCTTGCGGAGAGCTGTGTATTTGTGTTTGCAACATGACACTGTAATAAAAGGACTATAAATCTACCAGCTGCTTGTTAATTCTTATCTGTGAAGTTACCAAAGGGAGGGGAGGACTCTCTACGCCTGACACCTCCTCCTCCTCCTCCTCCTCCTCTCTCTCTCTCTCTCTCTCTCTTTGTGTGTGCACCACCCCTTTCCCCATTTATCTCTCCTTGCCACTCGCTTGAAATTATGTCAAGGATAGCATGTTGCCCTTTAGCCACAGGTTTCCCACCCCTCTTTCAGAGAGAAGAATTTCCAAAGTGGCGCAGGTCATGCACATGTCATGTACTTTCTAGATTGACACCACTTTATCCAAGGTTGCCTCTCCTTGAAGATGTGCTCTAGCAGATGTCTGTTCTGGGAAAACAGAATCCGAAAATCTGTCTTGATTTAGGTTGTGGGGGGGGGGGGAATGGTGTTCTGATAAGTACAGTGGTACCTCAGGTTACATATGCTTCAGGTTACAGACTCCACTAACCCAGAAATAGTACCTCGGGTTAAGAACTTTGCTTCAGGATGAGAACAGAAATCGTGCTCCGGTGGCACAGTAGCAGCGGGAGGCCCCATTAGCTAAAGTGGTGTTTCAGGTTAAGAACAGTTTCAGGTTAAGAACCGACCTCCGGAACGAATTAAGTACTTAACCCGAGGTACCACTGTAGTGTACCAAACTCAGACAAATTTGTAAGACTTTGGCTTGGCTTCAGATAGCAACCCTGAATGTGGTGGTCAGCATAGATCATGATGACCAGAGGCCAGAATCCCTATTTTGGCCTTGTTACAATTTCCATGTTGGTCTCCCATGGAAAGTTGTGCATGATACATTTTGTGATATAGCACTTTTGTAGGTGGGGCAGAAAAGAGAGGAAGCCAGGGACATCCCTGTGTCTCTGCCTCCCCAGCATATAACTTAAATAAATATAAGTATTTATATAGATGGGGCAGAGCGGAAATGCCATACCTTGAAAGAGAATATGAATCATGTGTCTCTGTTTTCACCCCTTAGAAAATAACCCACATTTCAAAAGTCAATTCATTTGGTCAATTCACCACACACTTAAGCAGCCATGTGTTTCATCTCTGATATTGGACTAAATTCAGACAATAATTTGAATAAAATGGAATTCTTGAAAAACTGGTGTTGGGTAATTGATTTTCTGCTGTATTCAAGAAGAACATATTTTCCAGAGAAGCCAAAATAAGACAAAGGCAAATGGAGCAATATGGGCATGTCAACATATGTACACAGCACAAATCTTTATTTTCTAGAGCTTCATAGTTAGTTTGTTTGTATCGGAAGCCAACAAACTGGGTTGCACTTGCTGTTTAGCACAAAAATTCACAGGCAAACCTTCTGTCAAATCATTATTTGACTCAGTTTCTCGTATGTGAAATGGGAGTAATGGTGATCATGGAGATGCAGAAATTATTAAACGTTAATAGGTGAGTGGATGTAACTGACATAGAGTAATAAAATGCTTGCAGATGTCCCATAATGCTGCCTGATAGTTCTCCTGTATATAAGAACCAACACTGGGCTTCCATTTTAACTATGAAAAAGGAAATGAGAGCAGGCAGTTTAGGTACTACATGATTTCTGCTGGCCTCAGCAGAGCTGCTTTTAGCTGAACAGCACAGCACTTGTTTCAAAAACACCTCCACTGTTGGCTTCCCCATCTCGATAATTAATCTCTTAGGCATGGAAATTCTGAATTTGGAAAGCGAGCTGATTTCAGTTGTCCTAGAGCTGCAGGCATTTCCCACTTGAGGTTAGGATCAGAATTCAGAGGCTGTTCCAAGCTAGGGAGAAAAAAACAAGCCCAAAAATGTTTGCTTCTCTTAAACACTGCTACTTAGTTTATGATCCTGGCATGGCTGCAGTGCATTTGAACAACTTGTTTGTTTCTACTGGGTGATATATAGAAAGTGGTATCAGTTTTCTGTTTCCCTGAAAGGGCTACTGTTGTATAACATTGTCTCTGAATTAAACATAGCTTGAACCTTACAGGCATCCAGCAGAGCATGTTTTTTAGATTTTGCAGAACCCAAGTGTGCTAAATCCATCACATTCTCTCTCTCTCTCTCTCTCTCTCTCTCTCTCTCTCTCTCTCGTATACACACACACACACACACACACACACACACACACACACACAGAGGCAGTGTAGCTACACCCCTGTACTGTTCTAATGTTAGCAGCTGGACAGCTACTTATTTAAGCAAAAGGGAGAACCAATAACCCTCATTTTCAGGACTGTGCCAGCATTATTAAAGGTGATGCTTTTGACAAATCCACAAAGCAAATGACAAATTGCTGAAGAATTTATCTGCAGCAATCGAGTCATGGAGGCACTGTGGTTGTCTCTAGATATGATGCACAACCCAGATAATTAGTCATCCAGATCTGAATTTTTCAGGCCTTGCAAAGAGTTCAGCTTAAGCCAGGACATGCCATGCATGGCTCTGAAGCTTTGAGACTTCTTCTGCAGCATCAAGACTGCACCACAAAAATTATGGAATAACAATGGAGTAGCTTAGGCTCTAACTCAGTGTTTCCCCAAGTGGGTAATACCGCCCCCTGGGGGCGCTGTAGCAATCTACAGGGGTGGTAGTAGCCTTGGGTACAATTGGGGGGCATTGAATAAAAATAAGGGTGTGCGTGTGTGTAAGCACAAAAAAGAAGAGAAGAAAATTTTGAAAAACCATTCATACATGTTTCAGGCCTGAAAAGTGGATTGCAGTTTGCTTGCCTGCCTATTTAGCAAATGGCGGATGGGCTGTGGCACCAACCCCTCCCCCAGTAGATTTCTAGCGGGGCACTGAGTATTTTTTTTACTGAAAAGGGGGTGGTAGGCCAAATCAATACCTCCTTTGTGAAGGATGCTTCAGAATCATTCATCAGTTTTGCCCAAACAGGTTATTCGCCTTTTGGAAGCCAGCTAAACAGAGCCAAGAGGAAAACAGAATTGGAGAAAGAAGCTTACATAATGGCCTTTAATGTCATGTTAACTTCAGTTATGATAGTTCATTCATTTATTTGAGGTCAGTTCTGTTCGATATGAGACATTAATGTTGTGGACAGTACAGTGGTACCTCGGTTGTTGAACGTTCTGGAAGACCATTCGACTTCTGACACATTTGACAACCTTGACAACCCAGGCTCAATGGGCAGTCGGCAAATTCAATTGAGAAAACTCAGAAACATGCCTTGGAAGCCGTTTGACTTCTGAGGCGTGATCGAAAACTGAAGCATCCACTTCCGGGTTTTCGGCATTCGGGTTCCAAAATGTTTGGCTTCCGAGACTCTCAAAAACTGAGGTACCACTGTATAAGATTGGGGAAGAAGAGAGGTGGGGAGGGAGGGGAACAGTAAACTGTCATTCTTTTACATAGTGTATGTGTAAGATTTTTGTGTCAGTGTCATATGAGTAGGTTCTCTTCCTATTCATTTATTAGTTTTCATTGGCAGTGAGAGAAACTGGGTAGACCAGGGTCTGGTTGGTTGCCTTCAGTTGACTGCAGTGAGTTTTGTTTGCATGTGTGAAGGGTAGGGGTTTTTGGGTCAAGTTATCCATATCGATTTGTATGCTGTCGGTGAGTTCGGCTCTAGTCTTGCACTGTGCAGTGACCGAAAGCAAGACTTTCACAGGAGTTCCATCAAGTCTGCTTTTGTTGCAACAGGATTATGATAAATTTTCGAATGGCAGCGTGCAAGAACAGTACAAAACGTGTATTCCTATGGAAATATATTGTGGAACTGTCCTTAAACAAACAAATGAGCCACTTTAAAATATTACGGCTATAAATGACCATGACAGTAGCACCACACATATAATAAAAAATAACTACTGAAGAGAAGCAGCTGAATTACTGTAGTAATAAACCAGATGTGATTATTATCATTTAACACGGTCATTGAATACCATGAATCCCTGAAGCCATTAAAATATTTATGATTAAACATTTGCTATTCCTTATAACAGAACATATAGCCTGGTACTAAAACCTGTTAAAGCATTATTTTGGCTGATATATGCCAGTGCTGGAAGAAAGGTCAGCTAACAGCTACCAACTCGTTGAAAAGGGTGCAAATAGCTTAAATGTTGGTGTTTGGTTTTAAGGTTAACTGCATCCCTAATAAATGAGTCTTTTATTAGCTTTAATGTATATGGATCACTGGTAGAAAGCAACATAGAGTCTCTCATTTAATTTGTGACTTAAACAAATAAAAGCACAAGTAAATGGTTAATTCTTGAAGGAGACATGTATTTGTTATTGGATATGATTCCAAGTACCTTCCAAGGATCTTGGTTGAGGCTCTCAAGATACAAGTAGTCCTTCTTTAGGGCAGGAAGAAGAATAGATATTCTTTAATTATATTCTAACAATTATTCTCGATTTCTCTGTACTGTACACCTATGGACTGGCAGCTGAATAGGAGATTTTGTGTTTTTATATTGTATTTTTACATTGCGAACTGCCCCAAGATCTGAAGGACGGTGCAGTGGTGGACCTTGGTGTCTCAAATTTCAGGGGTGCCCTGTGTGATGCCAAATTCTGGTGGGTGCTCTCCGCCTCCTGTCTTCCGTTGGACGTCATAGTTGTGGTGTCTGCTGCAATGCCCCAGAAGCTCTGCACCCTATGTGACCGAACCAGTCACACTACTCTGGATCTCCCTTTAGATTGTGTACCTCAGCCTTCCCCAAACTAGTGCCCTCCTGGTGCTGTCAAACTACAATTCTCCTCATCCTGACCACTGCCATGCTGGCTGAGGCTGATGGCTGACTCCAATATCATCTGGAGGACACCAGGTTGGGAAAGGTTGGCGTACGTTAAAGCAAATGTTGCCTATGGAACATGGCCACAGTTGTCCACATCTTTACCACTTGACTTGCGCTATGTCAGCTGTTGATGAGCTTGTCCTTTGAGCAAATGTGGCAACTGCACCTTCCTGACACCAGCATTGCTGTAGCTTGCCTGGGTGAAGTTAGGGATGGTGGCAGCAAGGCTGGGCTGCCAATCTGGTGCTCCTGATGGTCCACCCATGCAGCTCTAACCTCTCTGCTGCCTTGTCCCGTCTCATTTTGGGAGGGTGGTCCCATGGTTCTGCCCACCAGATGGCAACTATTGGTCGCTTCTGCTGTTTGGCCACAGCAGAATTTGGTTACCAGACAGCTGTGTAATTTATCTTTTTTATTTCTATTATTATTATTATTATTATTATTATTATTATTATTATTATTATTATCTTTTAGGGTCAGACTCTCCCAAGGAAGCTTCTGGATAATATCAGCAATCCTTCTGTAATTATGTAGGACTTTTGGACAATTTCAGCCCATAAACCATGGGTAGGCAAACTAAGGCCTGGGGGCCAGATCCGGCCCAATCGCCTTCTAAACCCAGCCTGCGGACGGTCCGGGAATCAGCGTGTTTTTACATGAGTAGAAAGTGTCCTTTTCTTTAAAATGCATCTCTGGGTTATTCGTGGGGCATAGGAATTCGTCCATCCCCCCCCCCAAATAATAGTCTAGCCCCCCACACTGAATTCTATAGCATAACAGCATGATAAGTTTGGCCTTTTCATTGTTCATACAAGTGAACATTCCAATGCACAAACATTTATCATATTTTGAAATTCTGTCTATAATGTTAACATAAGGATTCCGTATATCTGTATTAAATGGAGATAAGGCTTGTGTTGATTATTGGCTAGTAAATCCAACCACTTTATTAATAAGAGCTGAGTGATATTTTCAGAGTAATCACTCTAGAATGCCTGTTATTATTGATTTTTGTGACATCAAATGTGCGGAGTTACAACAGGAAATAAACCATTAAGTGATAAACAAGAAAACATGGATGCAATTACTTCCATGCTGTAATTTTATTCTCTCTCATTGCAGAAAATGAAGAGAAAATACTGACCTGAGCATCTCGGGTCTGAGCACAAACTGTACAATCTATTGTATTAAACAAAGTCAAAAGCAATGTGAAAGATCTTGAATCTATTCAAGGCATGCACCTCATTACAGACTTAGCAAATTAAAACACAAATAGGATTAGAAAAGAATAATGTAACAATCTCCCACTATGGTCCCTGGAGCATTAAGTCATAAATTGGGTTTGCATTAAATTGCTTCTGCAGTATTGAATTCAGAGAAAGAGCTACAGGCTGGAGATAAACCATGCTGAGCCACACACCAACTTCAGAAAGACTTTGCATTTATTTTTCCTTCTTTTTTTTCTTAGACATGCCACAAATTTCTTAGGAGGTCTAAGAAGTTGCATGCCAGAAACTGGCATTTGCTAGCTTGCTTTGAAAACCTAATACAAGAATTTAGCATGCAGAAATCAAGACTGAACTACTGTCCCCCCCCCTTTTCCCTTTCCTTCTTACTTGACCTGAAGGAAATCAAGTTAATATTAATACTTTTCAGTGATGGCAGTCTTGCAGGCTTGTAAAAGTTGCTGTTGTTGTTGTTGCTGCTGTTGCTGCTTATTTGTCTTTTCCCAGGAGATATTTTTTAAAAAATAAAATCCTGATCAAACATAGGGAAATGTCTATAACACTAGTGCACACACATTTGTTAAGTGTACGCCTTTGTAAAATGATTTTGGTTGTGATCCGGGAACCCACTGGTTTTTTTATATAGATATATACACCATATTTTTCTGTCTATAAGACGCATCCATGTTTTAGGGACTCCAATTTAAGAAAATGGGGGGAGATCTATCCGTGTATAAGATGCCCCCAAATTTTGGACATTATTTTTTAGGGGAGGACACCTAGTTTTATACACGGAAAAATACGGTATATAAATGGCCATGTTATCAGTGAAGAACCTCCTGGACATGGAATCGGGACTGACTCCACCTAGCCCACTGGAGACTTTTTGGGTCTGAAGGAGTATAAAGCGTTTCCTGTTCCAGTTGAGCCTGGTTCAAGCAACAAGGTCCTCCTGAATTGTAGAGTGTTCCTATATCCTTCGATGTGTTTTGGTCCCAGCTTCCTGATTCCTGGGTCGTTTCTTGGTCCTGGCTTGCTGACTTCTGTATGACTGCTGCCCATGATCCAGCCCTAACTTTCAGCCATGTTCCCTCCTTTGGGCCTGGCGCACTATGTCACAAGAATGCCCAATAAATAGCTACAATGCTAACACAACCATAATCTGCTGAGAAGAACCTACTCAGTAAGTACTATAGCAATTGGACTTCTGGGAACATGCAATAGTCTTTCGATTAAGATACGAGGATACTGTGTGTATGCATGTAACAAATGTGAAACAAAGGCACATTTGTCTGGCTAGTGCAGACGAGGATATCTCGAACGTAGCCCACTTCTGGCACCTACAACTCTTTCTCCTTCCACTGGGTCCAAATCTTTGCCTTGCCGGCAGTTCCCCCACAGAGCAACCTTTTAACATTTTTCTTGATTTTCTTAAGCAGCAAACATTAGACACATTAAGAACTACAACAACAAAATCATTAAGCACGGCAACATTCTCCGAGGAGCCAACCTTATCCTTTAATCAAGTTATGGAAAATTCATTCCTCTTCTAGCCATTTATCTTCTTTGTTTATGCCCACACCAAGTGACCTACTTCTTAACACTAAAAGTAATAACAGGGGAAACAGCACAAGGCTCTTCATTATTTATGGATTTAGGTACCATTTATTTTGTCTTATTGGAAATTAAATAATCAAACTCATTCATTCTAATTAAAGGTAGCATGTGCTAATTATCTAGCAGTTCTATCACACGAGAGCACACTCCTGGACTGACCGAAGGCAAGACCATTTTTCGCCACTGGCTTTCGAAAGGGGAAAGGAATGAAGCCAGAGTTTGTGTGTTTGGCTGATTATTTTAGATTAAAAGGCAGAACAATGAATTAAAATTAGCAATACCTTGGGACTCTGGACTTTCCAGGCACATTCATTCAAAAGGAAACTTTAATATCCTCTTGAATCCAATTCTGTCAAAGGTATGAGTGTGTTTTAAGCCTAGACATTGTCTCTAGAGGTGTGTGTGTGTGTGTGTGTGTGTGTATATATATATATATATATTGTCAGGGGTTCAGGGACAGAGGCACAGGGTAGGCAGGGGATGGAGAGCGATGGGGATGAATCCCAAGACAGCGAGGAAGAGGATGACAATGACTCAAGAGATTCCATGAGTCTTTCCAGCGAATCAGAGGATTCCCAGAAGGGGGCGCCGGTGGTCAAGGCCAGGGGAGCCCCAGGGGGGACGTGTCAGGAGCAGGGGGCCAGCGGGGGATCCCAAAGTGGCAGCTGGGCGTCAGGACCAGCCTCCCAGCCAGAGTGCAGCGAAGGGGGTGGAGGTTTCAGTGTATCAGGGGAAGCGGCTCCGGCAGCAGAGAAAGGAGGGAGGTTGGAGCAAGCCACCCTCCCGGAAGGGGAGGGGAGTAGTGAAGGGAGTAGTGTAGCTGTTAAAAGGAAGGTTAGAGGTTGGGCGCGCGCGCCAAGTTCAAATGTAGAGGCGCGCGGAAGTACAGGGAGCCCGGAGGAGGGGCCAGGTCCCAAAGCCCGAAGGAGGGGGCAAGAGCAGTCTGATTCCGCGTCAGAGGAATCCAGGAGGGGGGAAACCCCAGCGGGCAGAAAGACCCTGCGGAAAAGGAAAGAGAGAAAGAGGTGGAGCAGCGCAAGCCTCTTAAACTGGTGCAGAGGAGGGACGGATTCAGAGGGGACTTCAGCGGTCTAAGCCTAGCAGACGTAGGGCTGCGCGCCTCGGATGTGAAGCAAACAATGAACTGCAATAAACACTTTTGTATATAAGAAGAGATAGGCGTTGGTCTTTTGTGAGCTGAGACTTGAGGCAGCCTTGACATATATATATATATATATATATATATATATATATATATATACCTCTATTTCATTTTGCAAGGTCTCAGGTCTGCTGTCAAAGATCCTTTTGAATGGAGATGGCAGGGTTTTAAACTGGGAGTCTATATGCAAGGCATGTGACCTGTTGATGAGCTTTGGGTCCTCCTGTCACCTGAGCTGCACGGTAACGTATTGCATTCCCTTTAACTGGGTCCATTTTAATAGGGCCGGCCCTATCATTAGGCAGAGTGAGGTGGCCACCTCAAACAGCACAGTAGACACAGGGAGAGACACTGAGGACAGAATTTCTCAATGGAACACTGGAAGCTGCATTGAGCTGGATCATGGTCCCATCTAGATTGGCATTGTTGGCATGGACTGGCAGAAGCTCTCCAGAGTTTCAGACAGGGGTCTCTCCAAACCCTATTTGGGAACTGAACCTGGGACCTTCTTCATGCAAACTCTATGTTCTGCCTCTGCTGCACGGATCTCTCTTGTTTTGCCTAGCTTATCCTTGAGATGCTGTCCTGCTGGGATTTTGATAGCTCATCCTTTCCTTTGCTGTACAAGTGCCTGCGATCTGCTGAAGAAAGATTGGAGCACCGTGGTTTCAAGCAATTCTGGATTTCGCCCGTTTTGTTCCAAGCAATACAATGTGAAATTGCAATGGAGCATAGTTCTCTAGTAGCAATAATTGAACAGTAAAACAATAGGCAGTATAATTAGAACAAAAGTCACTGCTTAAATAGCAGTGTTGTGAAGAAAGACCTTCATTTGTATGGAAATAGCCTAGTTAAACTGACAATTTTAGTATTGTTAGGGAATCTGTTGCATCCTGTGGTGATCACCCCACTCTTTAATTTCTACGTGTGCGCACATATATACACTATAATTGCACTAGATCGTCACCATTCTGTTTCCTGAGGTTCTAAAGGCAGGAACAGGGTGAGATCAGCAGGGCAGGGACTTAAGGTGACAAGCAGAAGGTGACAAGCATGCTTAGTAGCTACAATGAGTGGAAGAATGAATATGCAGGAGGTTAACATGGGAATGGTCTGTGTGCAAGGGGGTTGCGGGAAAGGAGGCGACATGGACATGGGGTGAAGGTGAGATAACAGGGGTGCAAAGGGGGAGTGCAGATTAGGAGAGAGAGGCTGGGATGATTTATTGATTCAGCCCACAATTTAGCAAGTAAATTGTTTTCTGGTGGGAGTTGGGGGAGCTTGGTGCAGAACCCCCCAGTCTGCAATACCACACAAGCTTCCATACATATCAATGGTCCTGTGTCATATGAAATAGGAGGCAATATTCAAATTTTATTGCTGCAGACAGGGAGCCAGAGGACCTGAGCTCCATCACTGTGCATGGGTTTTGTCCACACATATATATCCAAAGAGAATCGTTTTAATTGTAGAGGACAATTGAAATTTAAAAATATCTTTCACAAAACTACACATTCAAATATTAATCAAGATATACTGTAGAGTTAGCTGCCGCCAGGCATGGGCTTAATATTGTAAATGGGCTCATTGTAATTTGTAGTTAGCTTGAGAGGTTCTGACACCATGCTTTTGGATTATCTGCGGCTGCTTGCATGTATAAAAGGTAAACAACGTCTGCTGTTGCATTTTATTCCACCACATTTGATGGGAAATGCCTTTCTCAGAATGTCTGACTGTGGAAAATTGCAAGGAAGTACCTCCCTGTGTTGACATTCCCTGGTACAACATTGCTTGAGTTTTTAACTTGGCCTTTAATATGGTAGCACAACAACCTACCACTGTTATTCCAAATCATGTTTCTTGTATTGATGTTCAGATAGTATACAGGCGGAGTAAATCTTCGCATTTGTCTGGGTTTCCTGCTATATAATTTCTTTTGCATGACATTTCATCCACGATGAAGACAGGGTAGCCTGCGACAGCGCCGTGCCATTTTCTTGTAAACCAACACGACACGCAGCAGTAGCTTCCTCTGCAGCTTGATAAACATCAGTATTAATTAAAATCACTCAGCAGAGGCCTTCCTCTCCTTCTCTGTGTCAGGCTGGTGGAGGAGAAAGAAGCAAGAATGGCAACTGCAGCTGCTAAGCCGTGGCTTCGAAAGGCCATGATGGAAGTGGCCGTGACAATGCTCTAGTGGAGAGTGGCAGGGGAAGCAGTTTCCCCACTCAAAACTGTTTTGCCAGAGGAGCATCTGCAGGCGGGCCCTGAATTTAGGACTGTCGTGCTCATGTGCTCAGCTCCCGTTCCTTTTAACAGGGCTTGCGTTGCCTTGGGGAGGCAGCGGGAGTGTGATGGCCTGGGATTCGGACTCGGATGCTGAACCTGAGGAATCTCAGCCTGCACAGGATTCCCCGCCTCCAGAACCAGCTGAGCCAGGGCTGGAGCTTGAGCCTGAAGGGTCCTCACCTGTGCTGGATCCTCAGGTGCAGGCAGCAGCTGAGTCTGCTCTGGCTCCTGAGGTGATGGAGGACCCATTGCCTGCAGGTGCTCCACTCTCAGCCCCGTCAGAGGAAGCTGAGGTTGCCTCTGGGTCCAGTAACCCTCCAGCCCCTCCTGAGCTGCAGAGGCTCAGAGCAGAGAGGTGGAGGGAACTAAGTTCCCGCAGGAGGATTGCTCGCCTCCAGGCCAGGAGAGGTGAGTCACCAGAGGATTGGGGCTGCCCTATGCCTTGGGGCAGATAAAAGCCAGCCAGCCCCAGTCCCAAGTTACAGGAGCAACATTGTTGGTTGCTAGTTCCTGCCTGAACCCTGTCCTGCTTTCCTGCCTGAGCTCCTAACCCGCCCTGGCTCCCTGCTTGCAAGCCTGTTCCTGACTTCTCCTGACTCCCTGCCCTGCACCCAGCTTCAGCTACTACGGACTGCCTCCACGTTGCACCTTTGACCATGGACCGGACTTAGACCTCGCCTCTCGGGTAACCCATGGGACCAGCACAGGGAGAAATCAGCAGTGGATTAGGCCCAGTGTCATTCGTGCCCTAACAGGTAGGGGCTGAAGAAGAGGCAGGAGCAGCTGTTCCCCCTATGGAAGAGGAAGTGCCCCGTTATCAAGTCTTCAAGAGGCTGACAAACTGACAGGGAGATTGGCATGGGTAGCAATCAAACGCTGGCATCAGCAGAGAGGGCCATGCCTTTCAATGGGCTGTCCTGCTCCTTGAGGGTGCCACCACTGCAGACAGAGGATCTGCAAGCAAGGGAGAGCTCAGCAGTTCCAGACAAGACAGAAAGGCAAGACAGAGGTGGAATCTACATGCATATAAAAAATGCTGTGAAAATGCTTATTTATTTTTGAAAAATACATTTAATTTTGCATAACTCACTGCCCCCATCTAGTGTTACACTTGTATAATGCACTTTACAACACATTAAAAACGTTTTATTTGTAGCTGTGTAGATGAGTCCAGAATCAGCTCCTTGGAGAAGGACCTGGGTATGGGTTTCAGGACCATGGTTAGCGATCCTGCAGCTGAGGCAGGACATACAAGTTGTCTCAGTAGTGTCCTGGAGCAATTGGCAGAACTTTATAGACAGGGCTCAAGAATGAGAGGTCCTGCACAGTGAATGTTGCTGGTGATGCCCCTGGCTGTGACCAGAGTTAGGTGGTTGATGAATGTGGTGGAAAGATCTTGCCTTAACAATCTAAAGTGTTTATTTAAAGTCCGTTCCATTTCTGTGCTAATCTTTAATTTAAAATAAAAATCCTCACAAGTATTTGCATTTAAATGCACACTCAACATTTTATCTCAATGAACACATTTCTCTATGTATTTCATACAAAAATGTGGATTTTGAACCAAGAACTGTGTCACAAAAGTTGGAGAAGGACAAAATGTGAAGAATAATTACATTCCAATGCACGTATAAATCTGGGAAGCTCAAAAGGGGTCAGTTCACTTAAAAATGCAGAACACATGAAATTCTCCTCCCTTACTCGTTCCTCATATACATAATCACCATCAATAACAAACATAGGATCAGTTTTCAAGATCTAATCTTACATTTACTCAGAATTCCTTGCTGTTGATTCAGAGGAAACTTGGTTTCAGTAAATTTATTTTTAATGAAATGTGTTACCTATAATAAATATATATTGTGTGGAGCAAATGAATCTGATTGTGAAAACACATTGAGCAGAAGTATTGGTGGAGTTAAATTTCATTGCTTTTCTTTTATTTCTTTTTTTAAAAAAGGCTATTGAATGCTGGTTTGAATTAAATTCTATTTATTTTAATAAAAGTGCAGTGGTCTGGGTGTACATATATTTGTTTCAGTGGCAGTGCATTGGATCCAATAAAACTATATTGGCTTCACTGCTTATGTCTCCTTTCCCGAGAAAATGGATTGAATGGAAAAATGAAAGAGGCATGAATCATCCAGCTCATGGTCTCAGTTCAGCTCGAGCATCCAAATAAACTGAAAGAAAGTGCTTGATTACTAAACACACTGCTTTCATTATATTCTGTCCAGCTCTCAAAGCCTGATGAAGCCTCAGTTGTGCATGTCCAGCTGGCCTAATATTAGAGCTCGGATGCTGAGGGGTCCTAGGAGGAACAGAGTCCTGTGACGAATGGTTGAAAGAGATGGGTTTGTTTTAGCCTGGAGAAATGAAAAATTTTTTTTTTTTGAAAACAATTTATTGGGTTTTACAATAGAAATAAACATAATAAACAATATAACATTTGTCTTAACATAGTTTCACATTTTCTTTGGACTTCCTCACATCTCCCGCTCCCACTTTCATCGTTATAACATTTTGTCAGCAATTTATCATCTTATTTAGATTCTTATATCCCTTCTATGTTTCATAATCTTATAGTTCTCGAAAGGAGTTAAATTTTCACAGTCTTACTTATTTTCTTAAAAACTTCTAAATTTAGTGGTGCTCAGTTATTTTGGTCTAGCATCTTATTTAGCATTCACTCAAATTACAATGTTTTTGTAAATAATTCTTAAATTTCTTCCAATCCTCCTCAATCCTCTCTTCTCCCAGGTCACGAATTCTGCCGGTCATTTCAGCCAGTTCCATGTAGTCTATCAGTTGCATCTGCCATTCTTCCAGTGTGGGTAGATCTTGAGTTTTCCAGTGTTTTGCGAGAAGTATCCTTGCTGCTGTTGTTGCATACATAAAAAATGTCTGGTCCTTCTTTACCACCCCTTGGCCGACAATACCCAAAAGGAAAGCCTCTGGTTTCTTAGTGAAGGTATATTTAAATACCTTTTTCAATTCATTATAAATCATTTCCCAGAACGCCTTCACTTTAGGGCAAGTCCACCAGAGGTGGAAGAACGTTCCCTCACACTCTTTACATTTCCAACACTTATTATCAGACAGGTGGTAAATTTTTGCGAGTTTGACTGGGGTCATATACCATCTATAAATCATTTTCATTACATTTTCTTTCAGAGCGTTACATGCAGTAAATTTCAATCCATTACTCCACAACCTTTCCCAGTCCTCAAACATGATATTATACCCAATGTCCTGTGCCCACCTTATCATAGCCGATTTAACCGTTTCATCTTGTGTATTCCATTTCAACAGCAAGTTATACATCCTTGAAAGTACCTTAATCTTTGGTTCTAACAATTCTGTTTCTAGTTTCGATTTCTCCACCTGGAACCCTAGTTTCTTATCATTTTTAAAAACTTCTTTAATCTGAGCGTAATGTAACCAATCTCGCACTTTGTCTTTCATTTTCTCCAAACTCTGCAATTTCCAATTATCTCCATCCTTTTCTAGTATTTCCCAATATTTTGGCCATTTAGCCTCCATATTGGGTCTTTTTCGGGCCTTAGCTTCCAGAGGTGAAAGCCACCTTGGTGTTTTATTTTCCAGCAAGTCAGCCTGGAGAAATGAAAATTAAGGGGAAATATAGCTATCTTCAAACATTGGAAGGACTGTCATGCTTGGAGAAGACTTGTTCTCTTTTGCTTTGGAGATGGAAACGGCAAGGAAGTATATTTTGGTGAAAGATGAGCAAACTTAGCAATGGGAAGAGCTGTCCAACAGTGGAACAGGCTGGCTTGGGATGTGGTCGGCTCTCTTTTATTGGAAGTATTTAAGCAGAAGTTGAACGGCCATCTGTCTGGGTTGCAAGAGGAGCTGGCTGCTAAGCTAGATGACCTCCAACGTCTTTTCCAACACTAACTATTTGTGCTGGATTTTGCTGCCACAGTTTTCGTGGTACTTCAACCCCTAGGAGCTCCCTGCTGATCTGTACAACCATAAGCGCTCCAGCCAAGGCACTTCCGATAGGCATGGCAGGGATGCTATTCATCAGCTGCTCTGCCACTGTGACTGGTAAACAAAGGAATCATGTGTGGATTGTTAGAGCAGATCTAGAGATCTTTTTCTTCACACTTAGCATGTTTGTGTAGAAAAGAACCCAACGGAGATGCAGCTTGTAAGTTTAATGTCTGGGTGAATGCACTGCATAGCCTCATCTTAGTGCAGACAGGAACATATGACCATGTCATAGTACTGATCACACATAGAATACAGACCTGTGAAAGCAATTGCAAAGAGTTGTTTGCCGGTGGATTTTGAACTCATCCCTGTAAGGGTGCAGAGAGGAATGGTGAGTTTAAAGAGCCTTCGGCACAGACAGAATGCGGAAAAGTGATGGCACTAGTTCCATCTTCATCTGAAAGTAAGAGAAAAATCATTTGCTTCTCAGACATCATTGAGCTAATAAGCCCTGAAAGTTGCACAGGGAGTGCCAGAATGTAAACAAGGCATCAAGGTTAAAAAAACAGCCAATTATTCCGCAGTAATATCAAACAAATGAATTCACAGTTTGACTGTTCTATGGCAGATGGACGAACACTTGTCAGTTATCTAGCACTGCAGAAAAGTCAGATTTATTTTCGGAGCGTGCTTCTATCATCCCTCCCCAAATACTGCTGCAAGGCAAAGTGGGCATCTGTGATTTCTCAAATGCAAACGATCCCCAACTATTTTATTATAGGAAGGACCATCTGCAATATACTCTAGGCTCATGTTTCTTTGAAAGAAAGGCGGGGAATGAATAAATGGGGACAGTGTACCTAGCAGGTCAAGCTAGGCTTGCATTTCTATCTCAATCCATTTTGAGTCACTAGAGGCTAAATCCGTTCCAGATACGAGGTGCAATTGTAGCATTCTACTTTAAACCAATAGCAAATCTCCTAATTGTTTTTTTTTTAAAGTGCTGGATTTATCCCCCCCCCCCCCAAATTGGATGGTGCACTGTTTGTTATCAAAGTACTTAGTTTGAACAAGCTGTCTTGACTATAGGTATACATAGCAGGAGAGAGGGAGAGGAAGGTGGGGTAATTGAAGCAGTTGGTTCCATGCAGGTGTTTGGGGTGCATGCATGTAGACTTAGAGTGGGGAGATGGTAGAGTATCTATCTATCTATCTATCTATCTATCTATCATCTATCTATATCTATCTATCATCTATCTCCCTATCATCTATCTATCTATCTATCTGTCATTTATCTATCATCTATCTATCTCTATCTATCTCTATCTATCTATCTATCTATCTATCTATCATCTATCATCTATCATCTATCTATCTATCTATCTATCATCTATCTATCTATCATCTATCTATCTATCATCTATCTATCTATATCTATCTATCATCTATCTATCTATCTATCTATCTATCTATCTATCTATCATCTATCTATCAGCTATCTATCTATCATCTATCTATCTATCATCTACTATCATCCATCCATTCATCCAATCCATCTATCTATCTGCACATGCATGGGAAATTAGAAGCTGATTGTCTTGCCTAATGCAAGTTGGTTCTTTTAAAATGAGATTCAGAGGCAATACAAAACACAAGTGAGTGAGGAGATTTAAGATTTTATTTTAAACAGCAAGCAATATATACATACCAAGCAAGCACTTCAATCTGCCACTTGGAAGTCCTCAAGAAGTGGCGAAGTGACTCCCCCAAGTAGCCTCAGGCACAAAATCATCTGAAATCAATCACAAAATCATCTGAAATCAATCACAAAATCAATCAAGCTAGCCTGTTAGCTTGTGTGGCTTGCCTGTCTGGCTACACGCTACTAGCCACGTGCAGATTATTCATTAGCCACCTCTCCCAATGCCCCATTTTCTTCAAACGATGTTCAACATCAAAAGAAGGTACCCAGCAATATCACTTCCTTCCAACAAATTAGGACTAGGACATTAAAGGCTGTTCTCAGCCATCAAAGAGCTTAACAACAGATAGGGGAAAGGAAGGAACAGGGGGCAGGAAGAGGGCAACTGAGTTAGATCACCAACTCCTCAAAATACAAATATCTTCCGGATAGATTGCCCATACACTGATTTTTATCATTACACATCTAGCTCACTACAATGACTGGCAGCATCTCTCCAGGGTTTCCAACAGGTGACATTTCCAGCCCTTCCTGCAGATGCTGAAGACTGAACCTGGGACCTTCTGTATGCAAGGCAGATGTTGTGCCACCAAGCTATGGCCCTTCCCTAAAGTGCATGCCTGTGAATGTGTGATAGAATTGACCATGTGTGAAATCAACACAGACTGAACTGAAAATAGATACATCCATTTCTGTGATTCCAAATTTAGAGATTAGCACCAAAATATCCATTGCTATTACAGCTGGTATTGGGTAGACATCCTTCACGAACTCAGTATGAAATTGGGCTCCACAAACCAAACTGTTCCCACCGTGAAACCAAGCCTGGAAATAGCCATATTTATTCCAGGCGCAATTCTTACCGTCATACTTGATTCGTCAAGGAGTCTGAACACACCTGACCACAAGCTCCTTAACGTCTGGTGTTGGTAAGGAAACCTGTAAGCCTGAGCCCTGGATCTTGCAGTCAGCGCCCCATATGTTCTGGAGAGGGAAGTGCAGGTTCATGGTTTCAACGCTGCCCCTCTTGTTCAGTTGGGTGTAGCAAGGAGAGCATGATGACATTGCCTTAGAGAAAATTTCTAGGCGTTTGAAGGTATGTTTGTCTGGTTGTGCATTTGCTTTTCTCTCTGGGTTCCCAGTTCTTTCTCATGGTATTCTAGTCTTAAGAAATGAATTTTCTTGCTATACCCTCTGTGAGATTTAAATAGATCCTTGTAATCTAAATTTGTATAACACATGGAAAATTGTACTAAGGCCCTGTGCTCTGGATCTTCTAAGTATATTTCAAGTAATCCCTCCAGCCCACAACTGGTCCAGTGATTGTGAGTTCATGCCAAGGGGCCAAATCACCCCTTCTCATATACTTCTCCTGGCCTGGTAGCTGTGGAATCAGGGCTGGCCCACCCATTAGGTGGAATGAGAAAGCTGCCTCAGGCAGCAGAATTCTGTGAGTGCCCTGCTTGCCCCTGCTACTGCCATTGGAGAAGTGAGGAGAAGTGGCAGTGGCTTTCCGTGAGGTCTTATGAGATCTTGCAAGAGTTCTGTGAGATCTTGCGGGGTCTCACCAGAAGCCACCACACAACCCCAGCAAGCAAGGCTTCAGCAGGGCTCAGGGGTGACACCTTCCCATTTCGCTGCCTAAGGCAAAACAGGATTGGCCGCAGCTGTGTTGAGCACGTATGGAAAATTAACATTCCAAGGATAATATTTTAAACATGGGAATTACTAATTTTTGTGATATCACTAATTAGATCTATAGCAATAACAACGGTTTAATGAAACGAAGGGTGCCTGTCTTCCACAACCTAGAGTTTACTTGGTTTTAAATGGATGTAATTGAAGTCCTTAATATTAAAATTAAACCCCACTTAAGTGAAAAGGATTGATTTTGATTTCAAGGACTTCAGTTGAATGGGGTGTGTGGTTGATCAGGCTGTAAGTTTGAATTTATGGCCACGGTTGCCATTAACTTTTGGGGCCTTTGTCACTGAAGGCCAAGGCATTTTGGCCCTGGATGCACAGACATGAATCTATGTAGCCAAACCACAAAGACTGAAAAGGTCAGGATTCTCTACCATTAAAAGTATAATCCTGAGCACAAAAAATGGGGGAATATCTGCTTTGCTGTGGCAGCTCTGTTACTCCTTGGAACTGACATGGAGCATGTTTCTTTCCGTTCCCCCCGGTTGCATTTGTCACTGGGAAAATTCAATCCCCTGCCATGTCATTGTTAAAATAATCTCAGAATTCTGGGCACCAGTCAGATTATGACAGTCGCACAGAACAAACACCGCATTCATCTTGGACAGGTTTTGCTTTAGAGGAATGTCTTTATTTGCAGTTGATGCGTTCTGCTCGACTGCTGACACGTTGACGACCAATTGTTCTTTGCTCGTGTGCAGCTTGAGCCTGCATGCATTATGAATACCGACAAGCAAGGCAATTTACTTACACACCAGGGTCGCTTTCTGACTCGGGGAACAAATGTGGCTGTGAGGTGCTGTGCACAACAAAAAGTTGTGTTGATCCTCATAAAGTGTCAAAAATAATAATCCAGTGCTCTCTACATTTGCAGTGGAGCTGTAGTAGTGTCAACCGCCCATTAAATCCTATTTACACATAAATTATACTGATGGTGTACAATGGATTTTTGCCTTTGACCGAATCTGATGTGTAACAGAAAACCATGCATTTATTCCCAAGGCTTGGGGGGTGTTGGGCAGGAAAAACAAACAAACAACTCGCATTTTCACCACTTCATTTCTTGTCCGTGGCCTTATTCTGTGAGACAGCCTCCTGTCCATTCACAGTCTACAGACCATGAACTGTTTCTTGATTTTCCCAGACACCAAGCAAGGCCACATGGTCCAACCCCTTATTGTTCCTGCAACCTTATGCTGGTTGCAGATAGACCTCATTCCCATTGCAGCATCTCTACACTTCTCCATGAGAAATTCAAGTTCAGGAACCGATGGTGATCCAGAAAGGCTTCCATAATTTCCTCCTGTGCATTCCTGAATCCATTTTTGCTTCTAGAACCCTGGGACCTCTTTGCCCTTATGCTTTGATTGTCACCAAAAGTCTCTTTTGTGTGTGTAACACATATAAAGGACTACATTTATAGTAGTGGTGGTGGTGGGGAGTAGACCCATGGACCTTCAGATGTTGCTGGACTACAACTTTCATCATCCCTGACCATTGGTTATACTGGCTAGGACTGATGGAATCCAACAACATCTAAAGGTCCACAGGTTACTCATCACTGCTTTCAACAGTTTAGGGCCCCCTGTTCTGATTAGACATTACTGATTCACACTACATACAGTTATTGGTTCTATCCATTTTGATCACATATAGAAATGAATGTGTTGGTGTAGTGGGCTTACACTGGCTAGGCCTGCCCCAATACACAAGGCAGGACCAGCATTAACAGTTGGCATGGTTGTGCACCTGGTGATGGCCCAAGGGCTCAGACAGGTCCATCAACATCCTGTTAGAATTCCTGCTCCATGATTGCAGTCATGGGATTGTTGACTTTCACATGATGGTATATGTTTTGACTCCACAGAGTGGGAAGTGCCGGAGACAGGATGTTTGTGTTACTGTGTTCCGTGAAGTGGGACTATTGTCCTTTGTTTTCTCTCTCTTTGCTGTCTGATGCTACAGAGAGAGGGAGCCATGCTGCAGTGCTACGTGTGTGTTTATATGTAAATAAAGTAGATTAGCCAAAATGCTGAGTTGCTGAGGTCTGTTACACAAGCTGTGAAGATTCTGCGGATCCCTAAGTGTGCCGATGTCTGTTGGCATCGGTTGCTGTGATGTTCGGGCAGAAGAAAGCTTTTGAAGCTCCCGAATGAACAACCAGGAGGGAGAGAACATTGCCAGTCGGGCATGTGTCTCTGCCAGGGTCCTACTCAAGTGTAGGCTGAGCTCCTGATACATCCATGGTGCCCTCTCTAGAACTCTGGGCAGCTTCCAACAAATTAAACACATTAAGTGCAGTAAAACATCAAACATTAAAAACTTCCCTATACAGGGCTGCCTTCAGATATTTTCTAAAAGTCAGATAGTTGTTTATTTCCTTGACATCTGATGGGAGGGCGTTCCACAGGGCGGGCGCCACTACCAAGAAGGCCCTCTGCCTGGTTTTGTCTGCTTGGTGCTGGGATTCAGTGCCAGTGTGGCCAGCTGCCATTTTAGATTGCCCCAAATGCAGTGCTTGACATGGGGAATTTCATTTTGAGAAACAAGGCGGCTGCCAGCTGCCATGAATTATCCAAGCACCACCTCAGCTCCCATTCCAAGCACCACTTTCACCTGCCCACTGGATAGGCATATTCAGGGGGACAGAGGGAAGTGACTGTTAGTGGTGGCTGATGGCACCACAACAGCATTAGCACCAGAGTAATGGGGCCAATGGGTACAGTAGCAATGCCGGTCAGGGTCTCAGATTGTTGCTGGCAAGGAGCCCTTCGGGGTCCCAATATCAAAGGTCCACTGAAATCTGATGCCAGCCTTGCCACATGGCATCCGAAGCAGAAGCTGCTCAAGTGGTCCCATTTTCCACTCTGCAACCATTAATTTGCACTTTCCAAAGTGAAATGAGAACTGAAACGCAGCCATCGTGCAAGATTCACCCTCTCCTGAATTTTGGAAAGGAGTTCTCTAGTCAAGTAATGTGTATACAAGACGGCCAAATGGGCATGCTGGTAAAAATAACATACAAACATGGTTTTCCCAGTAGTGATGTATGGAAGTGAGAGCTGGACCATAAAGAAGGCTGATCGCCAAATAATTGATGATTTTGAATTATGATGCTGGAGGAGACTCTTGAGAGTCCCATGGACTGCAAGAAGATCAAACCTATCCATTCTTAAGGAAATCAGCCCTGAGTGCTCACTGGAAGGACAGATCGTGAAGCTGAGGCTCCAATACTTTGGCCACCTCATGAGAAGAGAAGACTCCCTGGAAAAGACCCTGATGTTGGGAAAGATGGAGGGCACAAGGAGAAGGGGACGACAGAGGATGAGATGGTTGGACAGTGTTCTTGAAGCTACCAGCATGAGTTTGACCAAACTGCAGGAGGCAGTGGAAGAAAGGAGTGCCTGGTGTGCTCTGGTCCATGGGGTCACGAAGAGTCAGACACGACTAAACGACTAAACAACAACAACCTGGATTATATTGGTGGAATTTGCTTTGCAGAATTGTGTGCATTAGGCAAAATTGCAGACAGGCATGTATATATTAGGAAAAACGCTGGTGCAGTTTAATGAATGGCTTTTGAAAAAATAAGAGGTTGATATAGAAATGTGGGGGGGGGGAGGGAAACAGAGAGACTTGACATACTTGCCCATCCCTAGTGAGGATGCACCACTGTGACCTTGCCTTTGCTCAGCACAAATGCAAGACGACAATCATTTTGAAGGTCCCATTAACAAGAACCCAAAAGCCTACCCATGAAAGGCTGGTAGGGAAACGTAAGAAGGGGAAAATGTGATTCTGCCTCCTGCTTTAGTCAAAGCTTGTTTTCTAAAATGGTTTCTATTGATTTAAATGGCACTAGTAATGGAGAAGAGGGTTATTTATTAATGTTAGTAAGGAGAGCAGGACTAACCTTTGGAGTTGCGGCAAAGGTTCCAAAATGATGTGAGAAATTTTGCTAAATGTAACCGCCTGTCCGTTGCCACGCTTCAGAAACTTATCTTTCGCTTGTTGACATTTTAACATACACTTGTTGTCAGGGCTGTCATTTTTCACTTCGCTAAATAACATCTCTTGAAAGGACAGAGGGAGATAATATTTTGTTTGGCGGCAGCTTATGACACTGGTAAATACAAAACCAGATACGACCGTGCGTTTGGTTGGATGGCGCTTCCAGCTTGCTTCCCGACCTTCGGCTGAAATGAAAATAGCTTACATGAAAACTGTAGGTGAAACATGAAGTCCTTTTTGATGACAAAAAAGATAAAAAGATAAACTGTCTTTGCCAACCCTTCTCGCATTTCCATGCTCAACATCCGTGAGCCAGTTTGGGATTTATGGATCTGAGGGCTAACTCAAAGCCATGTTAAGCATGTATTGGTGTTTGCTATCAATTATGTAGCTTCCTTGTCCCCTCTTTGCTCCTATTCCTCCTTTTCTTTTCTTCATCCTGGAGGGAGTAGTAGAGCATCTGCTTTAAATGCAGAAGGTCCCAAATTCAATCCCTGGCATCTCCAGGCAGGCCTGTCTGAAAGCCTGGAGAGCCACGACCGCTCAATGTGGACAATACTGAGCTTGATAGACCAATGATCTGGTGTAGTTCTCTCTTCCTAGGACCAAACAAGCTTTTCTTGTTATCTGAACCTGCTGCTTCCTTTTCTCCAGAGCCCAACAATTGTATTCCAAAGCCCAACAAAACCACTTGAATGAATGAATGAATCTTTATTTGCATCGGCTATCAGGCATAGCAATAAAACAACAATACGATATACAAAGAATAGAAATAAAAAGTCAAATATAAAATACATTTTAGGGTTTTGAACAAAACCACTTTTTAAAAAATGCTATTTGCAGTTAGGAAAGTAATGGGGAAATACATTGAAAAGTGTGCAGCTAATAGTAAGACATATAAACAAATCAGGATGAATGCAGAATGAATGTTCGTTGTCAAATAAGCTCCCTATGAAGAAATCAGAACAAATTTTCGATAAAAACTATACTTAGGATGAATTCACATGTGGGGAATTTGCATTAGTTTTCCTGATTATAATGCTAGAGCTTCTTTTCTAATGTTCCTTTCACACTGTAGAACCCATTGCACTATGGAACTGTGGCTTTTTGACCATGGTACCTGCACATCATGCTAAATTTCATTCGCACCAGTGTGCGTGATCTACAACACAACTGTGAACAAAGTTGCTACTCCTCCTCCCTTTCTACTCATACATGTTCCTGTTCCCTCATGATTCACCCATGAAAATGGCAGGGGAGAACTTGATGCCAATATACCACCCCAAATTTCATCACTTCACACTTGTAATCTTCTGGGTTAATGGGGTTGCAAACTGATCTTTTGCCCCCCTTGAAGCAATTAACATGGAAATAAGTGCTAAACTTCCACTGGATTCTGCCAGACTTCCAGAAGTGGCTTTTACATTGTGTGAAAGCTCAAATATAATACAGAAATTAATAGTGAGAGAAATGAAATAAACTCCCGTGTGAATGCAGCCATAGTCTAATCATTGCATAAACTTTGTGCAAGCAAATCAGGGTGAACGCTCAATAAACAGGCCATCTGGTGAAGCCCTAGTATTCTGGCAGCTACTTATACTCCAGTATGCATGTATAGAACATGTTTAAAGCCATAGGCCACCACCACCTACCAAAGCAGGAAATTATAACAGAACTAGGTTTTGTATACTGGCTAGTGCATGTTTTTGTCCCGACTATCCATCTGTTGAAATCATTATCATCTTATATCTTATTTATTTTCAACTGCATTACCCACTTACCACTTTCTCACTATGTCTCATCTTATCTTTTCCCATTACTCCTAGAATTATTGTTGTTGTTGTTGTAAAAAAGGGGAAGAACCCCTGGACGGTTAAGTCCAGTCAAAGGTGACTATGGGATTGCAGTTCTCATCTCACTTACAGGCTGAGGGAAGCGGCGTTTATCCACAGACAGCTTTCTGGGTAATGTGGCCAGCATAACTAAACTACTTCTGGTGCAACGGGACACTGTGACAGAAACCAGAGTGCATGGAAATGCCATTTACCTTCCCGCCCCAGCAGTACCTATTTATCTACTTGCTCTGGCATGCTTTCAAACTGCTAGGTTGGCAGGAGCTGGGACAGAGCAACAGGAACTCACCCCGTTGCGGGGATTCGAACCGCTGACCTTCTAATCGGCAAGCCCAAGAGGCTCTGTGGTTTAGACCACAGCGCCACCCGCATCCCTTATTATTATTAACCACCCATCTGACAGGGTTGCCCCAGCTGCTCTGGGCAGCTCCCTACAAAATATTAAAAACACAATGGAACAGCAACCATTAAAAACTTCCCTGAACAAGGCTGCCTTCAGATATCTTCTAAAAGTCAAATAGCGAAATAGACCCCATCTGGACATTTTCCTTCCTGCACTGTCATTCCTGGTGGTGTGACATTTCAACCCGTGAAACTTAACTCTGTGCAGGCTTGTGTGATGGGGAAATGACACTTGGGCCCGCAATTGCCTAATGAGGGACAAAATTCTTCATTTGTTGCTTCTGGGATCATTTCTCTTCATTGTGTTCTCTGCAATTAGAGTATTTATACGCCATGCCGCTTAACACAGCAGGGATCAGGGGCTCCCAAAACACTCTCCAGAGTCCTGGCATAGAAGTAATTAATTACAGATCAAACTGTGCCCTTGGCAAACAGAATGGTGCAGGAGAATGCAAATATTTTATGGAAAGAGAATTGCCAAAGTGTTTACCTGGACTGATTTGTGTAGAGTCCTCTCCCGCCAGCCCCTGCCCACTAAAGCCTCCCTTGTCCAGTTTTGGTACACAACTCCCTTTGACACCCCCATTGCAGAAGGTTCTTCTAGGATAGGAATAGTTTCAAGATTTTTGTCTGTATCCCCAAAGGACACTGAGGACAATATATCGCTTGCGTGAATATTTAGCTTATTTACAGTGGGTGTAATTGATGTTATCAGTAGTAAACATTATGTGCTTGTGCGTTAAACCGTTTATCGTGAATCTATGAAACGAAAGCAATGACAAATATTGCGCAGTACACTGGAGAAATGAATTACAGGGCTGCGTGAGGAAATTATAGTCTTTAAGTGTGCTGCAGAAAAATGGGATCTCTCCCTATTGTGTGAGCTCCACAGCAGAATCCAAATGAGTAGTTATTTATCTCCTTAATTCTGGCAGTAAGAACTCTGAGTCTGGCTGGACTTTACACATCAACTAAGCAGGAGTCAACTTCAGGTCTGGTGCTTTTCGACCTCAAACGATGCACAATCTGGGAGTTCCTGCTTTAAACTCCCAACTCTGAGATTCAGGAGTCCCCCTCCCCAAGCAGGGATGGAGGAAGGGGTGTGTGGTGGGTGCAGTCCGCCCCGGGTGTCACCACTGAGGGGGGTGACAAAATGCCAGGCAGCACTCTCCATGGGGCCTGCAGTGTGCCCAAGCCCTCCTGGGAGAGACACGGTGGCTTGGGCAAGCGCAGGCTCCACGCTGCCCAAATGGTCTACCCGCTGCCTCTCCCCGCCAGCTGTAGGGCAGCTAAGTGGGAAGAGGCAGGCAGACTCCAGAGGCCCCATGGTGCATCCCGCCCCTATGGGCGGCTTGCCCTGCCCCTGGGCACGCTGCCCCAGGCACCTGAGTGGCTTCCTCCACAGCTTTCAATAAACCCCCAGATTCAGAATGGGGCCCCTCTGCTTTTCTATCCTGATACATCTCTATTATTTCCCTATCTAATATCTTGCTGTTTTCCAAGGTCCATGGGCTTTGCAAGAAGTGAGACTGTTAAAAGAAAAGTTGCCTGTAAGGCTCTTAAGAGCTCTGGATTGCACTTTGTTAAAGCAGTGTTGCTGATGATTCCAAGGCTGCAGGTTTGATCTCCGTGTCGGACAGCTGCACATTCCTGCATTGTAGGGGGTTGGACTAGATTATCGTCAAGATCCCTTCCAACTCTACGATTCTTCTTTTTTTTACTCTTTTCCTTCTGCTATACCAATTATGTCATGATCAATAGCATTCTTTATTACCTTAGAACAAAAATATTCTCTATCTGGCGCTGCTGTTGAATCAAAATAAATGATGGGAAATGGGGCATAGAATCATAGAATAGAATCATAGAATCATAGAATCATAGAGTTGGAAGAGACCACAAGGGCCATCGAGTCCAACTCCCTGCCAAGCAGGAAACACCATCAGAGCACTCCTGACATATGGTTGTCAAGCCTCTGCTTAAAGACCTCTAAAGAAGGAGACTCCACCACACTCCTTGGTGTCGAACAGCTCTTACTGTCAATTCTAAGGGGGAGGAAAACGACACACCCAAATGCTTGTGCTGGAATGAGATCTTAAAATGTAGGCGCTTCCCTGTCTGAGTGCATAATTTGGGATGATTTGGGATGCTAAAAAGTCCACGCAGCCCAGGCAAATGTCCAACTGAAATAACACGAAGCCTCTAATAATTTTTGCAGCTTTAACTTTCGGTGCAGAAGGGAGTGAGCTGCTGTTTTTTTGCTTACAATGCTAGCAAATGACTTCATCTCTCCGAGCTGACTTTAAAAGATTAGCGCTCCTAGATTATTTATTAACTCTTAGGGAATGTATTTCCAGGAATGGAAACAACATATTGCATCAATGTCTAGTTCCTAAGCTGAACTGGTTTAATTGATACAAGGAGAGTACACAGCCACTTGAAAACTCAAGTCCACATATTACTGCTGCTGCGTTTCAGTGTTTCCTTCTTAGAACAAACTCTTCCAACCTCTAGTGTTAAGAATTGTGAACATAACACTGGATTCCATTTTTGATAGGCTGTAAACTGCAAGTCAAGATGAAATAAAGTTGTTTGGTAGAACTAGAGAGATTTGTAATAACAGCACCGGCAGGTTTAACCTAAACATTTTCTTTTCTTTTCTTTTTGCCTAGAAAGCAACAACAAAGTCTGATGAGAGTCCATGACAGAGGTTGCAGAAAAATCAGAATTGTTTTTCTTAAGCAAATGCACTGCTGGCAAATCTGTCCTAGCACCAAACTCTTCCTGGCTTTCTGAGTACTTTTGAGCAATATGCACACACAATGAAAATCCCAGGAAAAGTGTGTTGTAGCGGTGCATGCTCCCCACATAAATTATAATTGTGTGTCACTGGGCAGTTCTAAATTTTCCTTTTTAAAAAAACACTGGTTTGAAAACAAGCCTGTATTATAAAACATTGCTTGATTCTAACTATAATTTAACAGGCTATAATTTAAACAAACCAAACTTCCATCCACATTTGGATGCAACAAGTCTGATTAGTTTAAAAGCTCCTGATTTCATGACTCTGTCAGAGGACAAGGTTGTGAGGTTTGCCTTTGGTGGTGGCACAACTGTGCATAATGCTAAATCGAAGTTTAGTGGTCCATCCAAAAGAGACCACAGTGTATACCCCAAAACATAGGCGTCATCTATGTGGGGCCATGGGGACCCACAAATTTTCAAAGAAGGGGCCGGGCCCCACCAAAATTCTATGTAGAGGCGCACACGCCACAGTGATGTTCAGATTTACGTATAAGCTAAACAAGCTATAGCTTAGGGCCCCACTCTCTTGGGGGCCCCAAAAAAATTAAAGGGAAAAAACTGGATGTACATTTCCAAAATATAAGATAAAAAACAAATACAATAAAACCTACATACAACAACAGTGTTTGGTGCTGTCTAGGCTCCTATGATGTAAGTAACAGGCCCCGCCTGCTCCCTAAAATATCCCTGGTTTGCCCATTTCTAAATATTGGGTGCCTACATTCTGCATAGACTGGTTGCAAAGGTTATGAGCAAATGGCATTAGATACCTATTAGGTCCATAAATTACCATATAGCATATATTCAACACAAAAAAGTGGCAATTTGTTGTTGACAAAGGACAGCTGGACATATAAAGGGCCCCATTACCTTCAGTAGCTGAGGGCCTCATCAAACCTAAATCCGACCCTGGTGATGTCGCATGGCTGGTACCCGGGGATTGGGACAAAACCAAGAGGACAAGAACTTTAAAAAAGAATGGGAAAAAATTATAATTTATTTAGGAGACCATTGTAAGCAGATGAAAACATTAGTGGGATTTTAATCTCACTTGTAAGGTAACAAGGGCTATGGATAAATTCAGACGGATAAAAAATGTGGATATGCAGTTGTAAATAGGAACCATGGAGAGGATGGGGAAAGTCTTGAGATGCAGAGCAATCTCTTTATATGGACTTTTAATTGATTTTGTTATAAGTTTATTTTGAAACCAAATAAAAATTATTGAAAAAACGAAACCAAACCTTGTCCCCTCCCCTGTGTTCTGCTGCTTGGAGTTGTCCCCTTCCCCACTCCAGCCAGGCTCACGTCTGAGGAAAACAGCTCCAGGCAGCAGACAGAGCATGGTGAGTTATGGCAGGTGGGAGGGTCCAATTAACTCCTTTCCTCACCTGTTCCATTGGGTGCTTAAACTGAAGCCTCCAGAGCAGCCCTGCTTTCCAGTCAAACTGGTGTGTACTTGTTTAACATGCATGCATTTGAATTGGCCAGGATCGATATAGAAGGAGCTCCCTCGATTCCTTTGACTGAGCACACAGTTGTAGACTGGAGAGCTTCTGTGTGCCTTTCCTGTCTTTCACACTTGTACCCCGAAAAGAACCAAGGTTCACCAATGTACACTTGTGGGGGTTATTTTCCAAAAAGCGTTCCATTGTCCCCCAGCAGTGGAACAAGTAATTCCTGTGAACATGCAAACTCTCCTAAAGAGTGGAGCAAGGTTCTCAAGGCGGCTTGAAATTTAGTGAGAAGTGCCATCACAGGGCTTGGACTAGATTACCCTTGAGATCCTTTTAAAGCCGATGATTCTATGAAAACAAAAATCAAGGAGGAACTGTTGCTAATGTAAGCTCCACTGTACATTGCCAGATAATTTGCTTTGACAGTATGTTGTCTCAGTGGGGGAGGGGGGAGGGGGCTTCCTATAGAAGCTGTAACCTTGAAAATCTAATTAGGATTCATGCTATCATGCATGGAGCTTGGTAAGGAATAATTTCGAGGGGACTGAAAATAAAGCAACCAATTCTGACCTTTTCAAGAATTCCAAAATATGAATCCTCCTTTTAGAGCTACGGTTAACATAAGGAAGTGGGGCAGGGAGAGGGGAGGGTCATGCAAAGGCAGAGTGCCTATAGATGGATGGATGGATGGATGGATATATATATATATATATATATATATATATATATATATGAATGAGAGAGAATTCCTGGATGCCAAGAACTAAGTGTGGAACATGTACGCTTTGGTGAGAGCACCCTAGTACAGAATTAAATCACAGTCCCAAAACATACAGCAAAGTAAAGTATGGAAATATAGGTCATAAAACCTTTAAAATGTGCCCCTCTGAGTGAGTTCCAAAATGTCACATTAAAAAGTTTCTTTCCAAAGTTTCCTTCTTCCACCAGCATAAGGAAAATACCACACATTTGGCAAGTTAAAAAATGGTTTACTTACAAATTCGTCAAAGGTCAGGTTCATGTGCATTTCCATATGTCAGTGAGAAAAGTAAAACTTAGCTTAGTTACAAAGTGGTAAAAGTTCCTAAATCATTGGTATAGGAACTCAAGAGAGTTGTAAAACACATGTGGTTGAGCTGGAGCAACCAGCTCAAACCACATGCTGAAGTTCACAGGTAGACTGGGGGAGAACCAAGTCTTGATGACCTTGTTCCTCCCAAGGTGAGGAGAAGTGGCATAGCTAAGCCTAGCAGGACAGCTTTCCCTATGGTATTAACCCCTAAATGCATTAATTAGACTTAAGCATGTTGGTTATATGAGAATCTATAAATCTCTAGTTATCCCACAAGATCTAGATGCCCTAAGACTTTGCTTTATAAAAAGATAAACTCAGTGTCAAAGGCCGTTATCAACAGGAGTGGAAGAGCTGAGAAGACAAGTGGCAAGAATGGCAATGGTAAAGTGGTTGCTTCTTGATGGTTGCCTTCAAAGTTTCATGGTTTTTTTGGTGTGTGTTTTTAAAGGTTGGAAAACCTACAGATGTGTGCAACTGTTGTTTGGTTCCCCTCACTGTCAGTCAGCCAAGGCCTAGCAGCTCATTATCCATTGGCTTTGGGAGTCATGCAAACTCCTTACCCCACTACAGTCCGTGTAAAGGCACAACAAAACCGCCAGCCACACCACACATCTAAATTCTCTTCTTTCCAAACAATTCCAAGTGAACGCCTGGACGAAAAGACTTCTTCTGGCTGCTAAGACAATAACAGATTAAATAGGATGAGCCAAATGGCTATACTTCTTGTAAAGTTCTCCCCAGAGATGAATGTACCACGTTGCTATGGAAGCTGCGGTGGTGTCTGCTGCGTAACTAAGGCTGACAGACTGCCTGCATGTGGGTGGCTGTCTTCTTTCCAGCTGTGACCAGCTGAATTATATCACCTGTCCCACTTGATATATTAGGATATGCCCAAACTCAAGATGCATGTTGCTGCAATAGGGAAATTAATGTCCACCACTGGAGGCAATTAATAATGATTAGGAGCAAAACAGCAGGGTTAAATCTGTGCATTTAACAAAGTGTTCATACAGGTTTTTGGTACTATATTTCAGCCTGGGAGTTCTTCAAAATTCCTGGGATTGTTGTGTTCAGGGGTTGGTCAAGGTTTCAAGACAATCATATTAATTATTGGGTATATTTAGCTCAAATGTCACAGTTGCTTCAGTGAGACAAATTTATCCAGCATCAGGCTTAGCATGCACACATAGAAATCCATGCAGGAAAACAGAGTGTTTATTGCTCTAAGTCAGGGATAGCCAAGATAATAGCCAGCATGGCCAATGGCCAGGGATAATTAATAAATAATAATAATAATAATAATAATAATAATAATAATAATGCCACTCTGGGTGGCTTCCAGCAAAATATAAAAAATAATAAAACAGGGCAATGTACCACCAACCAATCCAAGAAAAGTATCATCACCACCACCATCATCACAATAATTTATTATTTATACCCCACCCATCTGGCTGGGTTTCTCCAGCCACTCTGGGCAGCTCCCAACAGAATATTAAAACACGATAAAACATCAAACATTAAAAACTTCCCTAAACAGGGCTGCCTTCAGGTGTCTTCTAAAAGTTAGATAGTCATTTATTTCTTTGACATCTGATGAGAGGGCGTTCCACAGAGCAGGCACCACTACCGAGAAGGCCCTCTGCCTGTAACTTCACATCTCGCAGGGAGGGAACCGCCAGAAAGCCCTCGGAGCTGGACCTCAGTGTCCGGGCTGAATGATGGGGATGGAGACGCTCCTTCAGGTATACTGGGCTGAGGCCATTTAGGGCTTTAAAGGTCAGTACCAACACTTTGAATTGTGTTCGGAAACGTACTGGGAGCCAGTGAAGATCCTTTAGGACCGGTGTTATATGGTCTCAACGGCCACTCCCAGTCACCAGTTTAGCTGCCACATTCTGGATTAGTTGTAGTTTCCAGGTCACATTCAAAGGTAGCCCACGTAGAGCACATTGCAGTAGTCCAAGCAGGAGATAACTAGAGCATGCACCACTCTGGCGAGACAGTCTGCGGGAAGGTGGGGTCTCAGCCTGCTTACCAGATGGAGCTGGTAGACAGCTGCCCTGGACACAGAATTAACCTGTGCCTCATGGACAGTTGTGAGTCCAAAATGACTCCCAGGCTCCACACCTGGTCCTTCAGGGGCACAGTTACCCCATTCAGGACCAGGAAGTTCCCTGCACTCACCAGCCCCCTGTCCCCCAAGAAAAATACCGTATTTTTCACCCTATAGGACGCACTGGCCCATAGGGAGCACCTAGTTTTTTGGGGGGGGGGATAAAGAAAAAATTTTTTATTTCCCCCCCCAGGCACGGGGCTGGGGTGGGGGAAGCCCGAGCTGGGGCGGGGAAGCCCGAGCCCCCAGAACAGGCTGCTATCCGCAAGCCTTGGGAGCCCGGCGGGAAGTCGCGCCGGGCTCCCAAGGCTTGTGGATAGCTTCCTAAGCCTGGAGAGCGAGAGGGGTCGGTGCGCACCTCCATTCGCCCCATAGGACGCACACACATTTCCCCTTCATTTTTGGAGGGGGAAAAGTGCGTCCTATAGGGCGAAAAATATGGTACTTTTGTCTTGTAGGGATTCAACTTTAATCTGTTAGTCACCTTCCATCCTCTAACCAGCTCCAGAAACTCACACAAGACATTTACCGCCTTCACTGGTTCTGATTTAAAGGAGAGATAGAGCTGGGTATCATCCGCATAGTGGTGGACGCCCAGCCCAAACCCCCTAATGATCTCTCCCAGCGACTTCATATAGATGTTAAAAAAGCATGGGGGAGAGGACAGAGCCCTGGGGCACCCCACAGGTGAGAGCCATGAGGTCTGAACACTCAATAAATTCCTCCAAAACAAACCTGTGTAACTGGTGGTTGAACACCCCCTGCTCCCCTATAAATAAGAAAAGGGGGGAACGTGTCCTCCACAAATTTATCATCTTTCCCTCCATCTCTTGCCTTCTGGTGTGTCAATTGTTCTGACAATATTGCCAGCCAAACATATGAAAACCAGTCCTGCAAGGTTTATCACCTCTCTGTCTCCCAGTGGCATGCTACCTCCATATGTGCTACAGCCAAACAGAGTGTCACTTGCTCCAACCCTCAAGTGGCAGTAATAAAGTAACTTGGGATTTTAGTACCATGTGGCTCCTCCAGACAACCTGCTTACTGAGCATTCATCCGGATTCACATGCACAAAGTTTATGCAGTGGTTAGACTACGTCAATTGTTTTTGAATATTTGTTCTTATTTGTTTACAGGGTGGTTATATGACAATTAGCATTCATTCTTATTTGCTTGCGGGGTGTTTTCACATCTTCCCATCAATAATTTGTTCATCCCACGCTTTTCAGTATGTTTTCCTGTCACTTTCCTAACAGCAAAAAGTCTGTTTGTTTGTTTTTAAGTGGATTTGTTGCACTAGGGCAACATAACACTTTGATGCACTCTAAATGCATAAGACTAAATTCCAGTGTGTGCTTGAATCTCTCTCACAAAACAGTGGCAGTCTAGAGGTGCCTGTCATCTGTCTGTCAGTATCAGAAATACCAAAACCTCTCATACATGAGAAGATTCTCCAGGGCCTTTGTCCTTTTGACCCAACTGTTAAGTGCCGCTATGAATATATTTGGACCTTACAAAGAAGTAGAATAATCTGCCCACTTAACTCTAGCGACACCATAGGAATTGAGCTAGTAAGTAGACATTAAAGGTAAAGGGACCCCTGACCATTAGGTCCAGTCATGGATGACTCTGGGGTTGCGGCGCTCATCTCGCTTTATTGTCCGAGGGAGCCGGCGTACAGCTTCCGGGTCATGTGGCCAGCATGACTAAGCCGCTTCTGGCGAACCAGAGCAGCGCCCGGAAACGGCATTTACCTTCCCGCTGGAGTGGTACCTATTTATCTACTTGCACTTTGACGTGCTTTCGAACTGCTAGGTTGGCAGGAGCAGGGACCGAGCAACGGGAGCTTACTCTTCTGGTGAACCAGAGCAGTGCACCGAACCAGAGCAGTGCACCAAAACGCCGTTTACCTTCCCGCTGGAGTGGTACCTATTTATCTACTTGCACTTTGACGTGCTTTTGAACTGCTAGGTTGGCAGAAGCAGGGACCGAGCAACGGGAGCTCACCCCGTCATGGGGATTCAAACCGCCGCGGCAAGTCCTAGGCTTTGTGGTTTAACCCACAGCGCCACCCCCATCCCTAGTAGACATTACCATGCTATAAATTATATGTAGCTAAATTTGCTGAATGTATGTACACCAATAGGACTTGCCATAAGCAAATTGCTTCTGTGTTTCTTCTCTGCAGAACGTAACTTGCCTTTGCAGCACCAGGTTCTGAAACGTAAGGCATAGGTCAGATTGTGCACCGTGAGTCCCTTCTGGCATTTCCAGGCCAGTAAGAAAAGTCCAGAAGCAAGGTGTGAGGGAGCATGCGTTGATCCAATCTGTGAGGTAGGGAGTGGGAGGATAATGTCAGGCATTGCAGCAGTTCCATAAACACAGACAGATAGGGAAATAGATGAGGAGTTAGAAAAACAGGATACCAAAGCCAAAGACTTATTGGATGCTAACATCAGACAGATGAGATTTAGGGATACAGCTGGAATGCTTGATATCAGGCGACAAGCCTCAGAAGCAACAAAAGAAGAAATTGGCAGGCTACATTTATCAGCCTGCATCATTTGCGTGAGTAAGCAAAAGGCCTTCGGTGTGGTCACTACTCACCAATCAGAGTAGAGGTTGCTGGTCTTTTTTTTGTCTTCATAACCCAAAGAGGGTGCTATTCCCTTTGCCTGGAAAGCTCCATATATGAAACAACTACAGATGGGTAGCCGTGTTGGTCTGCCATAGTCGAAATAGAAAAATTCCTTCCTGTAGCACCTTAAAGACCAACTAAGTTAGTTCTTGGTATAAGCTTTCGTGTGCAAGCACACTTCTTCAGATACATATCTGAAGAAGTGTGCTTGCACACGAAAGCTTATACCAAGAACTAACTTAGTTGGTCTTTAAGGTGCTACAGGAAGGAATATGAAACAACTGTTATAGATCTGCTTTTTAAAATATCATAACCTGGAATGCAGGTTATGTGGTGTAACCAACAAAGGATCAAGGGGTTTGTTGTATTATGCTCTTTGTAGGTTTCTTCCCCAATAAAAAGTTGTATTATTAAGGAGATTCATCCAACACACAATTTCCCCCGGAATGAGTATTTCTGATATCCAAGGACATTTATGGGCTAATTCCTCTGCATTTTAAGTTTTCTGTCTCATGCGTGCTATTGGTTTATATCAGCTTTTTTTTTAATGGCTCTTTCTAGTTAAATTAATTTATGGTATCATCTGGTATAATCTCCCCCTCCCCTCTAATTCAGTACAGTGGTACCTCGGGTTACATCCGCTTCAGGTTACATCCGCTTCAGGTTACAGACTCCGCTAACCCAGAAATAGTACCTCGGGTTAAGAACTTTGCTTCAGGATGAGAACAGAAATCGTGCTCTGGCAGCGTGGCGGCAGCAGGAGGCCCCATTAGCTAAAGTGGTGCTTCAGGTTAAGAACAGTTTCAGGTTAAGAATGGACCTCCGGAACAAATTAAGTACTTAACCCGAGGTACCACTGTATTACTTATTTCAGCATCTCCAGTCTTTCTGTTTGTAATGGGATCTGGGTTCTTTGAACCAACAAGAAATCAAATGTTGCTTCTTCTTCTTGTCATCTATCCTATCTGTTTCTGCATGTTCCAAGCTAGGTGATACATAGCTCAGTCATTTTTGCTGTGGGAGATGATGCCACCAGACCCAACTTGCTCAATGAGACTATTGTCAATTGCCTTACAGACAACACATGTCAATGAAACTCTCAATAGTTCAGAACCGATTGAATAAACAGATTTCAGAAGGGCTCTGAGGAATCATACTTTTCACATGTGTGAAGTGTATTTTGAATGAAATGATCCACAAGGTATTTCAAAGTCTGGTCAGTTTCCTTTTGTGAAGGGAACAGCAGGACTTTAAGATTTAACCAACATATTGTCCAAGTGTCGTGATCCTATTCCTCCTTCCAAGGATAAAGATGATGGGACCAAATGTGAGAACAATGGCTAAATACCTATCAAGCTCCATTTTTCTAAGTGGATGCTTATCTACAGAAATCTGAACAGAGTATTCTTTGAGATATTTAATATTTGTGGAGGAACTGGAGAGGTTTTCATGCTTTTCAGAACACTGCAGCAAATGAAACAAGCAACGATCATGTGCTTTATCAGAAGATCTATTGTAAGCTCAGTCTTGTGCTAGGAATGGGATATGGATGTTGATGGAATGTTTGTTTGATCAAGAAAGGGGCTTCTGTGAATTTTGCCTTAAATACTCCCCTCCCCAAAATTGCTAACTTTATCCAGCATTATTCCAAAGAAACAATGGCAAGAGTGCTGATGAGAACTCATTCGAGCCATTCTTTACCACAGATGGTGTCAATCAGACCCGCATTTTAACTTCTAGTCTGCAGAGACTCTTTTGTCTTTTCCCAGCCATGCTGAGTGAGGGTAACTGATGAGCTGGGCTGCAGAATATACATCTAATTCAGAACAGACAAAAAACACTGTCACTTATCATCAACAACAAACCTTAAAAAAACACCCAACTAAAAATAAGGGAAAATACCTTGTTTGTTGAGGTGCTGTTTTGCTGATAGTTCCATTCTACCAGTGTATACTGCAGATGATCTTGAAGGCATAGCCAACTATTCCTGATCTTTGGTATAGTCTCAGCATTAATGCTTCCAAACACTTACATTATATTTTGAGGTGTATAAGGAAAGCAGCAGATGTATGGAAGCAGATGCATGGAAGTGAGAGCTGGACCATAAAGAAGGCTGATCGCCGAAGAATTGATGCTTTTGAATTATGGTGCTGGAGGAGACTCTTGAGAGTCCCATGGACTGCAAGAAGATCAAACCTATCCATTCTGAAGGAAATCAGCCCTGAGTGCTCACTGGAAGGACAGATCGTGAAGCTGAGGCTCCAATACTTTGGCCACCTCATGAGAAGAGAAGACTCCCTGGAAAAGACCCTGATGTTGGGAAAGATGGAGGGCACAAGGAGGAGGGGACGACAGAGGACGAGATGGTTGGACAGTGTTCTCAAAGCTACCAGCATGAGTTTGACCAAACTGCGGGAGGCAGTGGAAGACACGAGTGCCTGGCGTGCTCTGGTCCATGGGGTCACGAAGAGTCGGACACGACTAAATGACTAAACAACAACAACAAGGAAAGCAGCAGCCCTCTCCATCTACCAAAATAGCTCTGGTTTGGGTTGCAAAGAATACTAGAAGCCTCTCAGAATACTAGAAGCCTCTCAGAATACTAGAAGCCTTGGTCATCTAACGAAGATGAATTGTTGGAAGATTCGAGACAGGCAAAAGGAGAGTCTTCTTCTTTTTTAAGTTTTTATTTATACTTTCAAGTTTATACATTTCATTAGTTTTAGAATCAATTTAACATTTCAGAGTTTGACTTCCTTCCCCCTTTTGGTGCAGTTCCTTAAATTTATTTTTTAATATCTTCTGCATATCCAAATTCATTTCATTTGTCCAACAGCCTCTGGAGGTCTCTAACCTAAGGACCCCATGTTGCTCCTTTGCCTTTTGGGGCTATGCGCATGTGTAATCTCAAGGACAGTGTGACCCATGATCTCTATATAATGGGAATAATTCTGACTGTGTGGGAAGCTCTGCTCATCCATCTTTCTAAAATTCAGGTTGCCCAGAAGACTTTCAATCTGGAAGGGAGGGAAATACTTGTTCAATAGCCCCATCCATGAATCAGCTAGGTATTTGCAACAAGTCACCGCCACCCAGGACAGGTTCAGACAAAATGTTTTGCGTGGCAAGGTCCTCTTTGTTGGAATAAAGACACTTGACACCAGTATTTTAGGTTAATAGGCTCAAAAAGGCCACAGCTTTATTGGTTGCAGAATGTGAGTGGTATTGGCTTAGGCATTGGACCCAAACTGACTATATCTGACTCCTGCCCGCCTGCAGGAAGTCTCAGAAGGGTTAACCACCAGTAGGGGGAGCCCTGTTGATTCACATCAACTAGGTTCTCCCCCAGGGTCACTGCTAGGGGTTGTGCCATGGCCCTAGCCCCTGCCTGGGCTTTGGACAGAGACCACGCCCCTCAGATTCCTTTAACGGAATACCCTTGAAATAAGAGGGGTAGGTGATGGCCACTACTTCCCATCACCTCCAGCCGCATACTCCAATGCCTAACTGCCAGGTGAGTCCCTGGTCACGGGCTGCTTAAATGGAGCAAGCCACGCCCCCTGGTCGACCGGATTGGTCGGCCTAAGGAAGACACAGTTGAGGACTCCCTATGATGTGGGGGCTAGCCACACACCCACACACCCCACGCATGGGGCGAGCTTATGACCAGCCCGCAAAGGGAAATGGCTTTGTTTGATACATACTGATACATTATTTTATTTTATTTTTATTATGCTTTTCTGGGCTAACATATGCCCTCAAAGCCATTGACCAAATAGTATTTCCAAATCCTCAAGGCAGTTGACAATAATGATGATGGTGGTGATGATATACCAAATTAGAGTAGTCAAACTGACTGCATTTATGAATATGCTGGATTAGGTGTTCTGCATATTCGCACATACCTTCTCATATTTTGACCATTCTCAGACAAATGCTCATTTGAACAACATATGAACCAGGATACAGGCAATAATTTGCACGATCGCAGCAACTCATTTTCAGATGCTTTGATCATGGGAATTGCTGTCAGCTGTATCTGACAGCTCGCAAATTAAATTATTCATGCAAATGCATGAACAGTTGAGACTGCTTGCATATCGAAGGGGGGGAAAAAACCCTTCTGTGAACTGCCACGTTCCTTATCTATGAATTGGGGCAATGCAGTAAAGTCCTAATCTAGCAGGTTATGTGGAGAATGAATGAAACATAGATTTTGCAACACCATCTTAAATAGTAAAGCAAACAATTTCAATTAAAGGCAGCCATTCATTTTGCTGATAATTGGCTGTCTGTGGCTTAAACATATCTACCCGAAAAGACAAAGATCTCCTTTCATGAGACTAATGCAGCTCCTTCTTTGATTGTTCTTGTTCAAGTAAATTGAAGAATGCATATTTTCCCGTTAATAAAATATACATTTTAAGCAACAGTGCATGGTACAAGATCCCCAAAATTAGCCACAAAGCAAAGCTTTGTTCTAAAGGAGAGGGAAAGAGTATTTACCACCACCTCCACTGCCAGTCCTGGCACAAGTCTATCCGCAATTTTAAAAGTGAGTTATGAAGGGCCGCAAAATTTTTGGCTTGGCTTGACAGCCAATTGCAAATTTGTGGTTTACAAGATCCTGCCCCTCTTCTTCAGTTTGGTCTTATGCATATCTGCTCAGAAGAAAGGCACACCATGTTCAACATTTGCCTAGGAGTGAGTTACATCAAACTCAGTAGGATTTACATAGATGTGCAAAGACAGGGCTGTTAGTTTCCCAGAGACAAGGCTCAGTTGTTGTTTTAGCACAGGTGGCACTGTGGTCTAAACCAGTGAGCCTAGGGCTTGCCAATCGGAAGGTCGGTGGTTCAAATCCCCTCAACGGGGTGAGCTCCCGTTGCTCAGTTCCTACTCCTGCCAACTTAGCAGTTTGAAAGCATGTCAAAAGTGCAAGTAGATAAATAGGTACCACTCCGGTGGGAAGGTAAACGGTGTTTCCGTGCGCTGCTCTGGTTCGCCAGAAGCGGCTTGGTCAGAAGCGGATTAGTCATTCTGGCCATATGACCCAGAAGCTGTACACTGGCTCCCTTGGCCTATAGAGCAAGATGAGCGCTGCAACCCCAGAGTCGTTAGCGACTGGACCTAAAGGTCAGGGGTCACTTTAACTTTACCTTTACTCTGAGATTGAGCTTTATATAGGAATTGTAGCACTATCTCAGTAACTAGCACCACCTTCATGGAGAAGCAAGTGCCCCTTAATTTAAAGTGGCCACCTTTTTCTCCAAGGTGGCATAGATGTCTCTCTCCCTCCTCATTTAATCCTCACAACAGCCCTGTGAGGTGTGGGGAAAATTCACTGAAAGCCAAGATGGGAGTTTGGAGCAAGTACTCATGGGTGAGAGAACTTCAGCAGAGATTTAACGTGTCAAAACACACAGGAAATAAAAGTGTGAAAATATAGGCTGTAACACCTTAAAGTGTGCCCTTTCCGGTGAATTCCAAAATGTCCTCTTTTAAAAGCTCCTTCCAAAGTTTCCCACTTCACCTAGCATAGAAAAAGACCATATATTTGGTATCTTATAAAATGGTTTGCTTACAAACTATCCAAAGGTCAGATTCATGTGCTTTTCTAGGCAGCAGTCAGAAAAAAGTTGCACAGGCAGTAAATTATAGCTTGGTTACTAAAGGGTAAAAGTTCCTAAACTATTGGTATAGGTTATTTTCAGGCTCTGTTCTTGTCTAAAACTAGAGAGGTTGGCTAAAGCCATGTGGCTGGAAGTAGCAGCTCAGAACTTCTCAAACACCAATAAATAAATAACATTTTCTAAGAAAGGCAAACATCAAAATAGATTTATATTAAACTCTTCTAAAACATCTGCCTCTGTATCTGAACTGAGAAAATAACTAGACAGGTAGTTTCTGTATTTGGGGGATGTTTTCATTCAGTCTTTCTTTCGTACAAAAAAAAAATGCTGCCAGATGTTCATTTGAAAAGCTCATACTGAAATACTGAGAGCCATTCCAAATTTGCAACTGGAGATTGGAAATTGTCATCACTGGGCTCTAAATGTTCTGATGATTTTCTGAGGCTTTTAAATGTATTTCGTGTCAACGCTGACAGAAATGTTAGACAGCTGTTGGAAAAATCTGTCCCTTTCCTCTGCTGCTGTGGTTTCCTTGTTTTACTGCAAAGGGTCAAAAAAGCTTTTGGATATAGTAATTGGATTTTTTTTTCCTTTTGCAAAAGTTTGAGAGTAAGCTTCTCAAAAATTCACTTCAGGTGTTTTGGAAATGTGCGGCCCATTCCTGTGTGGGGAAGCTGTGCACTGACTACAGAAGTAAGCTGATTCAGTTTCCATCATTTGTGATGGGAGGAATCTTCCTCCAGTCTAAGTGAGGAGAAGTCTGCCATCCACCCTCCCTTACCGGGGTTGGTTCAAGTGAGATCTCACGAGAGCCCCATAAGATCGCACAGATCCCTCCGGGGAGCGGGGTGGCAGGCAAAACCCCTGATCTCATGTCAGCATTCAAATACGAACCATGGCTGTCCTGGGAGAAATCTTTGGGATTTATAACTTTGGTTTGTTTTTCACAGAAAACTGCCATTTGCCAGTACTCTCTATGATGCAAAAGTGTTGGTGTGAGTATCTAGAAGCCAGCTTCTTTTCTGGGGGGGAAAACCCACATTTCAGCAACAAGGCCTTACAGTGGTCCCTCGGGTTACATACGCTTCAGGATACAGACTCCGCTAACCCAGAAATGATACCTCGGGTTAAGAACTCTGCTTCAGGATGAGAACAGAAATCGTGCGGTGGTGGCGCGGCAGCAACGGGAGGCCCCATTAGCTAAAGTGGTGCTTCAGGTTAAGAACAGTTTCAGGTTAAGAACAGACCTCCAGAATGAATTAAGTTCTTAACCCGAGGTACCACTGTACTGTCAAGCTGAAGGCATCTTCCCTAACTCCAACTGTGTGGGGTCTTTCTGTGATTACCTAGTATGGAGAAGCTGCAACCTGCTCTGAGGCACTCTCGTCTTCATTATTACAGCATGTATTTTTGTCTGATCCCAGGCGCTGAGACCTTGCTCACATTGAAAAACAAGTGCCTTACCAAGGAATCTAGAACCTTTGCAACTAGCAGCTGTTGTACATTTGGGTCCTCAGTTCAGATTTGCCAGTGCATCCTCACATTTCTCCGCAAAATCAGAATACAGTATATTAGACTGGGCTGTAACGTTGGCTCAGAAATGGCTGAGGATATCCAGTTCTTTGATCTGTATCTAAATGCTTTGCAATGGCTGCTCTTTAGGTTTCTGAAATTGATAACCAGATTACTTTAAATACCCAGGTAACCCCTGTAATGTGCTGGGCAACCATTTTTGGCTTTTATAACATAATTTAAATGTAAACTCACAGTTATGCTGAAACCTTTTCCTGCTCTCATGTCACTTCTATCTATATTACAGAGGGGAATGTGTTATAGGCAATAAAATCTGGGTGGGGGAAAATTGCCATCCCATTTCGTCTGTGTCATTAAGCACAGAAACAGTGACACTGTCTATTGCTTTGTAGAGCGGAGGGGGCCAGGATGTGCAAGTTTATCGTTCCTCATCTCCCGTGGTAAACAGATTGCTTATTTTAGTTTCAAAAGTGAAGAGATGGCAGCATTGTGGCTCTGTAAATAAGAGTATGCATCTCAATTTTCTGCAAATGCTTAAGTGGTTTACATCTGTTTCCCCCCCAGTTGTATTTCTCAAACATGAATTTCCATTTTAAAAAGAGTCGTAAAATCATGACTGTTTCTCTGCAGATCTATTAGCAATAAAATAGCCTACAGAGGTTTGCACAGCCATGGAAAATGTACAGTGATAATAGGCTGTCCTGCTGTTACATGTCTTATGCAAACTTTACATCTATCACTGCGGAACCATCTATCCGCAGGGTTGGAGTACAGCAAACAACATGAATAAGAAAGACCAAAAGAAGGAAAATGATACAGGAAGCTCTATATACACATCATTAATCAGACATGATGAATTCCCAAACTCAAAAATGCATTTACTTAGAGTCATCCAAGGGGGGAAAATGCTGATCACACTCTGAGATGTAAAACTTTATACATAAAATTAATCTCTAGAAAACTGGGGTTGCATCTCGAAAACAGAAAGCTGATTTCCATATTCCTCCCAGTTCACTGTCATTGTCTCGCACTGCTAAATTACGGGGAGCTGGAACAACCATAAACATCTAAGCCGCCATGTTCTTTGGCCACACGAAAGCAGGAATATGCACCTGATGCATTTTCAGTGGCCGCCAGGAGGAGCTATATTTGTGGCGAGACTGATTTTGAAGCCAGAGTAAGAGGACAAGAGAATTCAGAAGCTTGAGCTCCTCTTTCTCCAGGTTAGGTGATATACTGGAGGCAGAGTTAGTGACAGCAGGAGACCTTATATCCCTTTGTTGCTGTAGTCTCTTGGGGGGGCGGGGAATGTAATGTGTCTAGCTGAGCTGCTGTAGTGGGCTCCTGTGTTGCACACTCAGTTTATTGTTTATTCGTCTATTTCAGTGTTGGGGAACCTCTGGCTAAATCAGGCCTCCTCATGTGGCCCAGAAGGCCATTTTAGCCACTCCATGTCTACCTGCCTCCATGCCCACCTACACCTGTCCTATTTGACAACAGGTATAGGATGGGTAAGGGACGCGGGTGGCGCTGTGGGTTAAACCACAGAGCCTAGGACTCGCTGATCAGAAGGTCGGCGGTTCAAATCCCTGCGACAGAGTAAGCTCCCGTTGCTCGGTCCCTGCTCCTGCCAACCTAGCAGTTCGAAAGCACGTCAAAGTGCAAGTAGATAAATAGGTACCACTCCAGCGGGAAGGTAAATGCCGTTTCCGGGCGCTGCTCTGGTTCGCCAGAAGCAGCTTAGTCATGCTGGCCACATGACCTGGAAGCTGTATGCCGGCTCCCTCGGCCAATAAAGCGAGATGAGCACCGCAACCTCAGAGTCGGTCACGACTGGACCTAATGGTCAGGGGTTCCTTTACCTTTACCATTATAGGATGGGTAGAGACATGGTGGGGTCAAAGTGAGGTTGCAGGTACCAACTCTCAGCTGATCAATGGCATCTTTAAATCCCTGTGTGTAGCTCTTGGCAAGTGCCATCAATCAGCTGATCATTGGGAACTACATGGCACATGTGCGCACACACATATAAATCCAAGGTGGCTTCCAAAAACGAAACAATAAAGTGTAAAAAGGCTACACACAAATTCAATAAAACAGAATAAAGCACAAAGCAATGCATAGTGTAACAATAGCAGCTCCGAAGCAGCTCCAAAATACAGCCACAATGTGTTGATTAAAACCTGAGAAAATAAAATAGTTTTTTCACCACCTGTCTATGTTATACGAAGCAGGTGCCAGGCAAACGTCTCTGAATGACTTTGAACTTCATCTTTGGCAAAGTCTTGCAAGTAAGAAATTCAATTGCTAGCCTGTGGCCCTAGGCTAAAGATAGGCCACATTGCGATTTTCAACTTACCCAAAGTAATCCTCAAAAGAAGAGGAATATGTTTTATATTTCTGTGTCCCTATGCAGCTGCCTTTAGAAGGGTAACCAACCAAACAGACAGGGTGGGAAAGCTTGTTGTATTGTAATAGGTTCCCCCTGCTGTGCATCCAATTTATAAGAACATTCTCTGACGCGGAGACAGAATGTTATCAGTTGTTTTGAACACAAGAGCTGTGAATGTATAATTTCCTGCTCTGATGTTACTTGCATGATGGAGAGAACAGATCTGAAGATGATGTGTATGGTTGAAAAATCTAGTGATATGAACGTACAATGGCCTGGTTCAGATATCATGCTAAACCATAAAGTAAAAAAAGAAGAAGCTATGGTTTAACATGAATGGGCAACATGTTAGTTCATGCTGCTCATGAACCATCTAGCTCAATATTGTCTCAGTATTGTCTCTTCTGAGACTGGCACTATCTCTCCAGGTTTTTAGCTGGCAGTCTTTTTCAGCCATTCCTGGAGATTCTGATATTGAACCTAGGACTTTCTCCATGCACGGCATGTCCTTTAGCTACAGCAGCCTCAAGAGAAGATGTGTAGAGGTAATTTCATTATCAGGTCTCAGCATTCCTGGACAAGGGACTTCTGGATTGCCCGTGCAATTGTCTATTGAGGGATTTTAAAGGGAAATGCAAACAAATACCAGCTGCATGTTGCAGGTATGGAACAAGCATCATGCTACTCGCTGTCCATCCTTCAGGTTCACAAGCAGGATGCATCTGAGTACCTTCATCTCCTGCTTGAGGGCTTCTCATTGGTATCTGATTGGCTGCTGTGGAAGAGGATGCTAGTCTTACCTTTGGTCTTATCTACCAGGGCTCTGGAGAGCCAGTGTGGTGTGGTGGTTAAGAGCGGTAATCTCGTAATCTGGGGAACCGGGTCTCCGCTCCTCCACATGCAGCTGCTGGGTGACCTTGGGCTAGTCACACTTCTCTGAAGTCTCTCAGCCCCACTCACCTCACAGAGTGTTTGTGGTGGGGGAGAAAGGGAAAGGAGATTGTTAGCCGCTTTGAGACTCCTTAAGGGGAGTGAAAGATGGGATATCAAGTCCAAACTCCCCTTCCTCCTCCTCCTCCTCCTCCTCCTCCTCCTCCTCCTCCTCCTCCTCCCCTTCTTCTTCTTCTTCTTCTTCTTCTTCTTCTTCTTCTTCTCCTTCTCTTGAGATGAACTTATGTTTGGTAATTAGGTTACCAAATGCAATGTATCAAATGGCATTTGCTTTTCACTGGGTTTTTTTTACTGCCAGCTAGAATCCTTCATGCGCGCTGAGTTATCAGTGAAAGCCACAGGAAATGTCAGTCTCCATGCTTGGGTTGTGTGGGGCAAAAGCCGATCACTGCAGGCTTGTGTTGCATAAACATTTATGAGGGAACTTATGACAGTGCTCAGGATATTAGCCTGAGATGAAGTAAAGAGGAGGCTCAGAGGAGGCATCATAGCCATCTTCAAATATCTTCAAGGTTGCCACATGGAGGATGGAGCAAGCTTGTTTTCTCATGCTTCAAAGGGTAGGACATGAGCCAATGGATTCAAGTTACAAGAAAGGAGATTCTGACCAAACATCAGGAGGAACTTTCTGACAGTAATCTTGAAGCCACTAGTTCAAGTCCTACCCTCCAGAGCAGGAGAAAGCAAGCTTATTCCATCTTCCACATGACAGCCCTTGAGATATTTGAAGGTGGCTATCATATTTCCTCTCAGTCGCCTCTTTTCCAGGCTAAATATATCCAGCTCCATCAACTGCTCCTCATAAGGCTTGGTTTTCAGACCCTTGGTCATCTTGGTTGTCCTCCTCTGCACACATTCCAGTGTGTCAATATCCTTCTTAAATTGTGTCGCCCAGAACTGGACACAGGATTCCAGTTGTGGTCTGACCGAAGCAGAAGAGAGTGGGACTATTTACTTGCCTTGATCTGGACACTGTATTCTGTTCATGCAGCCTAGATAGGGTTGCCATATTTTGAAGAACAAAAAAGAGGACACATTTGCCAACTTCTGCTTTAAACTATGGGTTGTTATGATGACTACCCATGAAAAAGAGGACGTATCCTGGAAAAAAAGGACATATGGCAACCCTTGAATAGCATTAGCTTTTCTCTCTCTTTTTTTGCTGCTGTACCACACTGTTGACTCATGTTAAGCTTGTGGTCCACTAAGACCCCAGTTCGTTTTCACATGTATTGCTAGTAAGCCAGATGTTCCCCATCTTATATTTGTGCAGCTGGTTCTTCTTGCCTACACACACACACACACACACACACACACACTTTTGTTTGCATTTTGGACCCATTTAAACATCTTTGCAAGCAGTAGTACATTTTTGTATTGTATATATCTGAGCTATGCATTTTTATGTATGCTTTCCCCTAACATGTACAATTTTTGCACATATTGTTTGGTTGCAAAATTCAGAGAAGTGCAGATTTTGAAGAATGCTTCTGTTTCAGTTCACATACTGGTTCGACAAGTTTCTCATTACAATGCAAAATTGAATTTCTTCTCCATCCCTAGTCACATTGTGCCAATGTGACCGAGTACAGTATACAACATATGTCTCCATATTCCTCTTCGTTCATCCAACATTATTTATTTAGATGATGGGGGTCGGATGCCCTGCCTTTTCATGAATCTACTTCCGATATTGACAGGCACAGATTGAAATAATCGCTGGACTCTGTTGTGCTCCCCCACCAAGATCTTTCTTCTTCTTCTTGCAATGGTAACTGTTGCCAGACAGGAAAGGAACAAGTTTAAAAACAATTAGTACACGTGGTGTTCATTCTTGGCTCATTCCACATCCTCATCTGCCTGAGAATACTCAGCAGTCCTTCATGAAAAATGTTTTTGAACTAATGAGGTATATTTGCATTCCCCTTAGAATGGATTTGGAATTTTTCATCTACGCTGCGCCATGAAAAATGGATGTGTTTTTCACAGAGGTAATTTGAACATAAACCATCACATCAATGGAAAGACAACCTTTGCAGAAACTTTTTAACTTAGCTCATTCCATTTGTTTTCACTGGGGAAGGTCAGACTTACGCGAGGGATGTAAATTTCATGCACAAAACCTAGATGCTGATGAGATTTGTTTTTGTAGATAATCTGTAGCAGAGAAATTTTTCATAATGTCACTGCAAAATAAATTAAAATGTTCATCTTCATATGGCTGGTTCCATTGCATTAAAATAAATGTTGCAAGCTCGTTTAATTAGTATAGTTAGGAATGTCTCTTCCCTGCTTCACTGACTCTCCAAATCACAAGTTAATTTGTCAAAATCAGACCATTGTTTTTCCTTCATTCTTCATTACTGGAAAGACAGCCCCATTTAAATAAATGTTTATGCTACAGAGAGCAGAGCAGTGAACAACCCCAAATATTTTTATAAGCCAATGTTAGAAAAGTTTCCTGTTCATAGAACTATGATGTCTGGGCAGGAGTGTGTGTGTGTGTGTGTGGTTATTGGATATTTGACTAGCTGGAAAGGTACAGAATTGAGTGGTCCCTTGTAAGTGATCGTGCAGTATACACCATCTCTCATGCTGGCGGCTAAATGTACTCAGAAGCCATTTCCTTCTGTGTTTTCAAAGACAAAGGATGACATGAGATACAATCTCTATAAATTACCCTAATCAAATCATCCTCTTCAAGAACTCTTGGTTAATCAATTATTCTGTGTTTTGTAGTCCTTATGGCTACAGCTTTTAAACCAGTGGTAGTGTTCCTTCCTTAAAACTACATGGGTTGCATGTCTCCATGAACCTACCCATTAAATGCATTCCCAAAATTAATTCCTCATAAAATCTATTATAAAATGAAATAATTAATTGGGGGCGAGGGGGGGCAATAAGCATGGGAGAGCAAAATAAAAATTTAGTAAAATTTTACTAAGGAGTTACAGCCACATTCCAGTCCAGTGCTAGGCATGATTAGGTTACAATCCTAAACACGCTTTCCTGGAAGTAAGTCTCTCTTTGAACTTTGAATACTTCTGAGTAGACGTTTATAGGAGTGCACTGTTGAGCTCCACTGATTTCAGTGTGAATTAATTGCATGATGGAATGTGACCTATGCAGAAGCATTTTGGGAAGGCAGATGTTGAACTGGAATCAAATACATATTCAGATAACCACCAACAATGCAAAAACAAAATGTTAGCAAAGCAAATATGACTAGTTCCTTGAAAAATGTGGTGGGTTTGTGGTGTGTGTGTGTGTAAAATATTATCTTATTTTGTTTTCTTAAAGTTAAACTATATGCGGCTGAATTACTGAAGTTTCTCAGTTGTACCTTGGTTCCTGAATGGCTTAGTTGCCAAACAAATTGGCTCCCAAACACCACAAACCCAGAAGTAAGTGTTCCAGTTTGCAAACTTTTTCGGAAGCCAAATGTCCGACGCGGTTTACGCGGCTTCCAATTGAGTGCAGGAAGCTCCTGCAGCCAATTGGAAGCGGTGTCTTGGTTTTCAAACAGTTTCGGGACTCCCAGAACGGATTAAGTTTGAGAACCAAGGTTCCATTGTATATGTGAAAATTGAAAGGCATACAATGGATAAGATCAAATTTATAATATAAAGGTGCCTGAAGTTTAGTGCTATTTTTCTGGAAAAATAGGTACTGAAACTCACCATGAGCGCCTCCCTTGTTCTCTTATAATGGCAATGGTGCCCACCTGAGAGGTGTCGGAACTGAGTTCCGTTGAGTCTCCCCTGGAAAAAAACCCTGCTGAAGTTCAACAGGGAGAAGAAAGCTTGTCTACTCTCAGCTGGGAGGGAATTCCACAGAATCAGGCTCACAGTGCTGAATTTGCAGCTTCTGGAACATACAGAACATGAATCTGAGCCATGGCGGACCTCCAACAGAGACTTCCCCAAATATACCCCCAAATGGTCTTCCTAAATGAGAGTTTCAAAATAGCAAAATGATGGGGGACCTGTTCCTTTCTCTTCCCAACATGCATTTCCTTATGGCTTACCTGTCTCCCCGGGTTATTTCTTTGTACAGCTTGTCACCTGAGCTGCAAAATGAAGCGCTAACATTCTATTCATTAGGCTTCTCGGCAGAGCAATATGTTAGTGTCTTTTAGAATCTATTACCACTATGAATCTGATGATGCTTTGGTCTGGGGGATCAATCTTACTTTTCTGGCATCACAATACCCTTGAGACCAGCTTTGTGCCATTAATAAATTATGTAATTATCTAGAAACTTGAATCGGTGCGCAACTCCCCGACTTCCTGGTAATGGTGCATCGAACACCGGTGATGAGCGCCTTCACTTGACGGCATGTTGGAGAAGACTTGCATGCTGAAAAACAACACAACACAACACAAATAAAATGGATATTCTTAGGTAAGCAAAGGCGGTCACTTAGACGAACCTGATGTGCCAAATGTGGTAAATCTGACACTCTTTTCTCTCTCTCTTTTTTGAAATAAATTTTTATTCAATTTTCAAGAATATAAACATACAACAAAACCAATTCCGAATCCAAATATCGAGATTACTCTGAATCTTCTGACTTCCCCCCATCCCTTCCTTGGGCCCTATTGATCCTATTTTCAATTGCATATCACTACTTTTCCAATTTTTTTTTATCTTTCTAAGTTATCCATACATACTGTTACAAGTGTGTTAATCTGACACTCTTATCTGATGCATCCTTGGCTGTCTGCATAGACAGCGGGAAGGAATGGTTGGTAGAACTATATTCTTAAAACTCTTAAATAATAATAATAATAATAATAATAATAATAATAATATTTTATTTATACCCCGCCCTCCCTGGCCAGGGCCAGGCTCAGGGCGGCTAACACCAAATATGAATTAAAATAAAATGTAATAGAAAACAACAATAACAACAAACAAACAAACAAACAAACAGTTAATTAAAATACAGCTTAAAATGCAGTCTCATTTTAGTAGTAGCCCATAAATCAAGACCATAAAGGGAGGAAACATCACATATTCACCTGAACCAGCTATCCATGCTGGTCCTACATGGGCCAGCAAAAAAGCCAAGGGAAAATTTATATACCAAATCCCATACAAGGGGTCAGACTGAGTCCAAGCCAAAGGCCAGGCGGAACAGCTCCATCTTGCAGGCCCTGCAGAAAGATGTTAAATCCCGCAGATGTCAAATCTTGGGCTGTATATACACTATTTTTAATTTTAAAGCACACTTGAAGCACATTTCCCCCCTCAAAGAATTCTGGGCACTAGAGTTACAGTTACCGGAAACCCTTAACAAACTACAGTGCCCAGAATTTGAGTGAAGTGGGGGGGGGGGTGCTTCAAGTGTGCTTTAATGGTATTGCTTGTTAGTTATAATTGTCCATTGAAATGGACAATGCCTGAATGTGTATTGCTAAAGGGAAATTCCACCGAAGGTAAGAAGGAGCAGCAGATTGCCTAACAGTTGATTAACTAGTAATGTATATCTGCTGGCTCTGTCATATGCCTTCATTAGATCACATGGTATTGCTGCAAATATCCATTTAGAGGGAGTTACTGTATCTTTGTTCTCAAGTCACCATAGAAGGAAGGTGTGCAAATGAGTCTCTCCTGGAGAGAGTAGCTTCCAGTTGGAATGCAAGCTAATGGAGTCTGTGTGTGTGATGATAAAGACCTTTGATTTCAGGTCTGTTTGGACTAATCTTATATATTAAGAAGAAGTACCTGTGCTTCGGGGACGTGGGGGTCGCTGTGGTCTAAACCATAGCGCCTAGGGCTTGCTGATCAGAAGGTCGGCGGTTCGAATCCATGCGACGGGGGTGAGCTCCCATTGTTTGGTCCCAGCTCCTGCCCACCCAGCAGTTCGAAAGCACATAAAAGTGCAAGTAGATAAATAGGTACCACTCTGGCGGGAAGGTAAACGGCGTTTTCATGCGCTGCTCTGGTTCACCAGAAGCAGCTTAATCATGCTGGCCACATGACCCAGAAGCTGTCTGTGGACAAACGCCAGCTCCCTTGGCCTATAGAGTGAGATGAGCGCTGCAACCCCAGAGTTGTCTGTGACTGGACCTAACGGTCAGGGGTACCTTTACCTTTACCTGTGCTTGGATAAGCACGTGGTTTTATGCAACTGTTTGGATGTAGCATTTGTTTCTGGGTCTGTTTGAAGAAAGTTCTTTTAGTAAAGCTTTTGAAAGCATATTTTGGTATGGACAATTTTTATTCCAAGAGGAGTCCATTTTTATTCATCCTGTTGCTTCAAGCTGCACAGTATAAATATCTGCAATATAGGTTGTATGCTGTCTCAATGAAGTCGATGTGGATGGACTGAGTCACTGGGAAACACCAACCTTAACAAATTTTGATGATTAATTCCTCTTGATGATGATGATGATGATGATGATGATGAAACCCCACCCTTCTCTTGTAATCACATTGTTCAGGGATGCTTGCAGTAGTAGTAGTAGTAGTAGTAGTAATAATAATAATAATAACAATAATAATAATTTATTACTTATACCCCACCCATCTGGCCAGGCCTCCCCAGCCACGTTGGGTGGCTCCCAGCAGAATATTAAAAACGTGATAAAACATCAAACATTAAAAACTTCCCTAAACAGGGCTGCCTTCAGATGTCTTCTAAAGGTCAGATAGTTGTTTATTTCCTTGACATCTGATGTGAGGGTGTTCCACAGGGTGGGCGCCACTACCGAGAAGGCCCTCGGTGCTGGACCTCAGTGAACGATGGGGGTGGAGACGCTCCTTCAGGTATCCTGGACTGAGGCCATTTAGGGCTTTAAAGGTCAGCACCAACACTTTGAATTGTGCTCGGAAACGTACTGGGAGCCAATGTAGGTTTTTCAGGACCAATGTTATATGGTCTCGGCGGCCACTCCCAGTCACCAGTTTTGCAACCACTTGTAAACAACTCTGTCTGCCTATCTGCCTGTGTGTACATCAACATGCTGTAGTCGCTGGAGTTTGGACCAGGGAGTACTATTTTTCTAGAAAAAGAGGAGCCGGAATTCACCAGGAGCACCTTCCTTGTTCTGTTATAATGGCAATTGGGCCCACCCAAGAGGTGCTGGAACTGAGTTCCTGTGAATTCTGGGGGGAAAGCCCTGGGACTAGGAGACCAAAGTTCAAATGCCCACTCAACTATGAATTCCACATATCTTGAATCATGGCTGCTTCCCACCTTTCAGGGAAAACCAGACACACTCTTCTCCTAGGCTGATTTTAGTTCACTAGCAAAGATCTCTTTTATTCAGTTCATCTCGCAAGCATTGCCTCAGCACAAGACTGTGGAGACTCTGTGCCTGCACATAGGAACCTGTGTAAGTGGCTTTGCCAGGGAAACTAAAGTTAAGCTGCCTGTAATAAATACATTTATTGGTTAGACAGTAAAAAGTACTGAGGAGTTTAAAATAAATTCAGAGTTATTTAAACTTAATTTATGATCAGGAAAATAAACCTTCTTAGGCCATTAATGTTTTTTATCTGGGCCATCAAATGTCACACGCTACTGGTTTTGGATGTAAGGTCACTGGAAACAACACATCAGAGTTGTCACCCACACAAATCAAGCAAAATTCCCTTAAAAATAAAAATGTCAGGGGCAGAATAATAGGGCAATAGTTATTTCATGCCGTGAAAGATTTGTAATATATCAAGGGCTCACCTTTTCCCTTTCTCTTTATATCACGTTGAACACGAAATATAGTTCCCTTTAGCAGATTCAAAATAAATGTGGTTTACGGGCTAAGTATGGTGTGACTGGTGACAAAGCTAGCAGTGAATGCACACCATCGGAGTGCAGATATATCTAATTTAAAAGTACGTATCCTGCATGTGCTGCAAATGGAAATGAAGGAATGTAGCCCATCTAGGAGAAGGAAAACTCTGACCCTAAACCTCTGCTCTACACAGTGGTACCTCAGTTTTTGAGCGTCTCGGAAGCCGGACGTTTCAGTTTTCGAATGCCAAAAACCTGGAAGTAATTGCTTCTGTTTTCGTATGTGCCTCGGAAGTCGAACGGCTTCTGCTGGGTGTTTTTCCGTTTTCACCATTGAAATTGAAATTCTCCCTTTACATTTTGGTTGTCGAATGTTTTGGAAGTCAAACAGTCTTCCGGAACAAATTACATTCGACAACCGAGGTTCCACTGTACTCATTTGCACCCTTAGCAAGCTACAGCTCCCAGAATGCTTTGAGGGAAGCCATGACTGTTTAAAGTGGCATCATATAGGGCCAGGCCAAGTCATTTGGCACCTGAGGCAAACCAGTGGGTATGTATTGCATTTATATCCCTCTCTTTTTTTCTCCAAGGAACTCGAGGCAGTGGACATGGTTCTCCCCCTCCTCATTTAATCATCGCAATCTAGTTTATCAGGTCCTAGTCCAACACTCTAACCACCACTCCACATTGGCACTAGCGTCTGGGCTGAATTTGTGCCTCCAGAGCATAATTTTACTCAGAGGTGCTGCATTCACCCTGCCTCTCCCTGCCTTCTTTAACCTTGCCACACCATGGTGAAGAATCAGGCCTCAAGATCCCCATTCTGTAACTCATCTTCATTTCGATCGTTAGGCTCTCTCTTAAGCCTCACATCCCACAACAAGATACTTCTCCAACACTTATATATGTCTTTCATGCCAGCTGAGGATTAAGTTGTTGGTGTTGATGAATTGTATTCATCGTCCTCTGCAGTCCCCGTAGTGCTGTAAACCATCGTGCTAGATTGTAAAAATGTGAAATATATCTGAGGAGCACAGCTTCATGTTCCTTCATGTGCTCAGAAGTTGCCGCTTGTGCTCAAAGTGATAGACATGTGCATTTTAGAATAAAACCCTATTTCTACTGGCTCCTCACATTAATATGTAAAACTGGCCTGCGGAAACCAATCTGAGGCTCATGGTGCACTCTCCCTCGGTCATCAGGATACAGAGAAGTATACAACTAAAGTTGTCCCCCACAGCATAGGACAGTGGGGCGGGATGTCAAAATCAGTGTGCAATGTGGCATGGGAAAGCTGCTGCCTGAAGAAGAAAAATGATTTTAAAAAGTCTCACTGAGCATGCCCAGTCTATGCAACAGAGGTTTTGAACTCCCATCAACCCAGGCCAGCAGGGGTGCCAATTTGAATAAAAAATTGAAGGGAGCCAGGTATGGGGCATGCATAATCGATCACATGACATGGCACACACACACTATTTTAATGGCAATGCCCATCAACTTGGAAGGGGGCAGACCCACAAATATTTAAGGGGGGAGCCAAAGGGTCCTTGGCCTCCAGGAGTCAGCTCTAGAAACATCTGGAAACAACCAGATTTGTAAAGGCTGCTCTGGAATGTCAGCTGCAATGATGAAGTAGACACCACTTGATTAGCATGTTGATGATGATGGCAGGTTAAAAAGGGGAGTGGTCTGCCTACTGAAAGCAGGACTGCTTCCTGAAAGATAATATCGTAGTTGTCAGGTTGAGAGGTCAACCATTATAGCATTGCCCTCTTCACTGATTTCTTTGCCTGACCGGACTGCGTCCTTTAACTCTGATAATATCAGAAGAGGGGGGCAAACGAATGTACAGTAGAGAGGTAAAATTCATATTTGTTGAAGTGTAGGTGGGTTCCCACGAGGCAAGACACAGTGATAACAGCAAGAAGCTTTATTGAACTACGTAACTGGGAAACAGAGGCAAAACAACTGCTTATATACATTTCTGAAAGCCTGGGCCACTCCCACTCCCAACGTGATTGGCTGTCTAAACTTCCAAGCTGCAAATCACGACTCACGAGTTCAAGGGCCAATGGCAGAGACCCAAATCCTGAAATGTTCTGTGATTGGACATCATGTATCGAATCAGAAGACAGGAGCTCAGAATCCTTAGTCCAGACTCAAGCTCAGCCAAACACAGACCACATTTGTTGTTCCACCTACACTTGTCTCTGGCCCTGCCCAGCACTGGCATGTGGCCCCCAAAAAAACTTGCCCAGAAGAAAATGCAGATTTTGGACTGAACAATCCTTTCCCACTCTCCTGCTCAGTCTTCAAGGTAAGGCCTGCATTAAATGATGAGAAACTAAAAATGAGACCTAGGGATTTGGGGAGTGGGCAGAGGAGAAAGAAATCCCAAGTGATTCCTGGGGTTCCTTCCAACTGCACTTCTATGATTCTATGAAGCCTTCATGAAATGTTTACTGGAGTTTTCTCTCCCCCCCCCCCTGCCAAATGACTAGACCTCTGGAGTTCATTCTGAGGTTTGGAGTGACAGATATTTAAAATGGAATATAATGATACAACACTTATTCATTTTTCTCGAGTCGAAAGGACGCCCTATGTGCCTTGAGGCACCAAATTTCGCTCAGAAGTAATTTCTAATATTGCTTCATCTTATTACTTGTAAATTCAATATAATTAGAGGCATATTCAGTTCATTACCACTCTGAACTTTTGCCCGCTTCCCCCCACCCCTTTCTTTTCAGTCTGCTACCTTTCAAAAACACTTTGCTAAAAGTTTGCGTTACTGTCATTTTTTACAGGGGAAATAATATGTTGCAACCAATCATCGGTTAAGTTAACATGAACTTAAAGTGCGGAATCGTACATATTCTTTTTTCAGTGCTCAGACCCAGAACAAGAAGCACCCAAATTCATATGTCAATAAGGAACTTCAAAAAATTTAAATTAAAGCAGTCTGACATGTTTATTTCATTTTATCAGTTTTTTCCCCTATATGCCACGGGCAGATCCACCATACACTGAAAGCACATCCACAATGCACATTTAAAGCATTCCCCAAAGGAATTCTGGGAATTGTGGCTTGTTAAGAGTGCTCAGAATTGTAGCAACTACAGTTCCCAGAATTCTTTGGGGGAAATAATTTGCTTTAAATGCACGTTGGATTGTGCTTTAAATGTACAGTATGGATCTGCTGTAAATGTGAACTCAGCCTTGGACCACGGGACCATATGTAGCCAAAACTATTATATCCATGCACAAGAGAAAGGAATCCATATGCTAAGATAAGCCTAAGCCTTCCAGCCCAGGAGCTTAACTAGACCTGCTAGGTCTCCCCATTTGGCCCATGGCATAGTTTGTCCCAAACCCTGCTCACCTGTCCATCATCTGACATCAGGTGCAGGAAAGGCAGACCCACAAACTAAACAAGAAGAATTGGGACTGCACTCTGTGTGTGGTTGTCCAGCTGCTGGGGGAATCCAGCAGGGACCCAATGCAAAAAATGCTGAATGACAGCTATAAAGGAAGAAGCAGGAGTACAGTCAGAGTGCACTCCCAGTTCTTTATTTCCAGCTACAGCCATTGTTCGAATTCTCAAGCTGCGGCTGTCAGGAAGGAAAGGATAGGAAGAGTGGGGGACACCCTTAGAGGCTGCTCTTGATACTTCCTTTGAAGTTAAACCACACCCCCTGCGGTGTCAGGTGATCGACAGCTTTGCAGTACCATCTGCAGGTCAAAGTGGCCTGCAGAAGGTGAGGTCATTCTGGATCTGGTCGGTTGGCTGGATCCAAGTCCCCAAACCTTGCCCTAAGACTTGCAAAAGTACACCCCCCAAAAAAGGGTGGGCTTTTAATGTAGGAGAACACCCCAATTTTCACTGACAACAGAGCATCCTGATTGATTGGGGAAGGGTGTAAAACAGGGGGATGGGGACAGAATGGAGTATCCTGAAGGTAGGTAAAGGTAAAGGACCTCTGGATGGTTAAGTCCAGTCAAAGGCGACTATGGGGTTGCAGCGCTCATCTCGCTTACAGGTCGAGGGAGCTAGCATTTGTCCACAGACAGCTTTCCAGGTCATGTGGCCAGCATGACTAAACCACTTCTGGTGCAACGGGACACCATGACGGAAACCAGAGCACATAGAAACGCTGTTTACCTTCCCACTGCAGTGGTACCTATTTATCTACTTGCACTGATGTGCTTTCAAACTGCCAGTTGGCAGAAGCTGGGACAGAACAAAGGGAGCTCACCCCGTTGTGGGGATTCGAACTGCCAGCATTCTGATCATCAAGCCCAAGAGGCTCAGTGGTTTAGACCACAGTGCCACCCACGTATCCTGAAACAGCACATGGCACCCTGAACAGAAACTCTCCACGCTGGCATTGTGTTTAATATATTTTAATATATAAACCTTGGTTCCCAGTTCACTAGATCAGAGATTTTGGGTTGGGTGGAGAGACTTGAGAAGAGAGACTTTTTTTCTGAAAGAAAACCGTGCACACCAGGTCAAACCACATGAATCACTTCATGTTTGGCCCTGAGGTATGACCTGAATGGAGACCTTCTGTATCCTCACAACTGAAGGATTCCCACTGAGCTCTCAATGCCTGAAAAGACACATTTGCACACAGCTGAGAGCGTTCCCAGCTCAGCATCACGGCTCCTAGCTGTGCTCCGGTTTTCTTTGAACTTCTAAGATTTTTAACCTTCATAACTTGTTCCATGAATTTTTCAATTAACAAGCACATAATTAAATCAACTGATTAAACAGAGAGGTTTGAGTTGATAAAGTACCATTATGCACTCCAACTGCAGTGGGGCTCTAATGATATGTAGATTGCGCTCAAGAGCAATTGCTCTCTCTTTTCTGCTACGTTTTTGAGGGTCCCTTTCCCGCGTTTGGCTCATTGTCAAGACTTGGCCTACTTGAGCCGTGATGAGCCAGCAAGAGAAGCAAGACAGCAAGGGGTTTTGTGCAGAATTACAGGCGTAAATGCAGTTTGTGAAAAGTGGAGCAATATTACATCAACTGGAGGTTCCTATCCCCATGTTTGTCTTGGGTTGGAGAGTAACTTCCAGGAATGAATCAGGGCCAAACAACAAATGCGTCACTTGAAGTTTTGCTCCTCTCTTTAAAAAAACACCACAGTCATGATCAAAACCTTGTGTTATGTACTAAGCTTGGATCCTAGAACAATAGGCAAGTAGGGTCCTAGAATGCAACAACTGATTGGCTTGCAGGAAAAGACCAATCAGGCTCCAGGAGGAAGTTAATCAACCTATTAGGCTGGTAGGATCATAGAATGCAAAAACTGATTGGCCTGCAGGAAAAGACCAATCAGGCTCCAGGAGTGAAGCAGAATCAGCCAATCTGACAGGACTCATTGTGTAAACAATGTATATAAAAGCCTGAGGTTTGAGGGGCAATTCAATCACTGTTTTTCAAGCTGCAATAAAGAGCATGAAATCACTACAGGACTCCAAGTATATTTCACTGGTGTCTGCCGCGCACCGCACACAGCCGCCACAGGCAACACAGCATCGCACCGCACATCCAGGCTACAGCTTCAGGACCCAAGGACCCAGAATGGCGACAGACAACAGCTTCATGCCACTCAGCCCAGCCGCAGGAGACTGAGAAGGATACGCCACCTGCTTCCAGTTCCTCCTGGAGGCAAAGGACATCACTGACGCAGCCAAGAAGAGGGCGACCTTCTTCAGTGTCTGTGGAGAAGAAACGTTTGAGATCGCCCGAGCTCTCCTCGTTCCCTCAAATATCGCGACTTTTCCCTATGACACAATAATCGAACAGCTGAAGGGGCACTTCTCGCCACAGGGCTGTACCCATTTCCTCCTGTGCTGTGATCTTAATCTATTTGGCTCAAGAGGAAATATTCTATTGATGCCAAATAGTCAATAGGAAGAAGTTGTCGAGGCCAATGTATAAGAGCAGGGCCGGGTGAGGTGACCACCTCAGGCAGCAGGATCCACAGGCGCAGCACATTCCAGTGTAGATCTTTCTCTCCCCACCCCCCTTGTTCTTGATAGAGATCTTCTTCCTTGGTGGGGAGGGGGGAGAACCATTTTGCCGTTCACCTCAGGTGCCAAAATGCTTTGGACAGGCCTTGCATAAGAGGAAAGGAATACCACCTCCAAACTTTTTTTTTTACGATTTGTTGTACTAATATTATTCTCTGCAACTTGTTTGATTCTGGTTTTGTTCTGTTTTAAAAACATGAAACGAGCCTGTTGAATCACCTTAAAGACCCATCTAGTCCAGCATTCTGCTCTCACATTGGCCAACCAGATGTCCACAGGAAGCCCAAAAGCAACACCTGAAACAACAGGTGTCAGCAGCCATTTATAGCTTTATCTTCCATGAATTTGTCCAGTCTTCTTTTAAAGCCATCCAAGGTGGTAGCTTCCTGTGAGAGTGAAGAAGAAACCTCTGGTTTTACCCAACACTAGTCAGAGTAGACCCATCAACATTAATGCACCTAAGTTAGTCATGCCTATTAATTCCAATGGGTTTACTTTAAGGAGGAGTAATGTTGCCTACCACCCTCCGTTTTTCATCTAGAAATGGCAGGGAGTCAACTCGTCTATCTCTGAGTGTATTGTATTTGATATAAAGGACTAAAAATGTTAAATGCAGAGTCATACAGATCACTATCAATATATCTTGGAGCAGTTACTAAAGCCGGCAATCCTTCGTCCCCTTTATCAAAAAGAGAACCATGCATTCATATTCTTCTTGCTAACGTTGAAGTGAATTTCTGGCTCCGAGTGCATGTTTTACATTCTGAGCGTTGTAAAAAAAAAAGAATAAGAAGAGAATCTACAATCATCATCTCGTATGCTACCAGAAACCACAGAAAACTATAAAGGTTAACATGAGAGGATAAGCGGAGCTTGGGATTGGGAGAATCCACAGAAAACTCACTTCCTATTCCCTTGTTTGCTGTTTCTTATGCATCCCTGAGTCACAGCAATGAGAATTGCACAAGTTGTTTGAAAATCCCCGCCCCCCAAAAACTACATTGATAACAACTAATTTTAATAAAATTAGGAATGCCGGAGAGAGTGAAGAGAGAGAAATTACTCTCCATCCCTTGCAGTTCTAGAACTCAGAGTCATCCAGCAAAATTGATTGGCTGTCTAGTCATGACAGACAAAAGGAAGACCTTCATCAGGCAAAATAAAAAAAATCCTTCCAGTAGCACCAGTAAGTAAGTAGCTACTTACTAAACATTTTTTTTATTTTGACTATGGCAGACCAACACGGCTACCTATCTGTAACTCTTCATCAGGCAGTGGATGATTAGCCAGAGGAAGTGCACAAATTCATGGAGGATAAATCCATTAATGGATATTAGCCATAGGAGCTGCAAAATTCAATGTTCTGTGGTCAGAGACTGTACATTCCTGATTAGCAGATACTGGGTGGAAACAACAGGCTATTTTCATCATTTTCCATGTGTGACCTTCATTGGGGCATTTAACTGGTCATTGCTGGAGACAAGCCTTTGTACAGATCCACCAGCAAATCAATCCCCTACCCTGCCCTGATGCATGAAGTGGACTGAGAACATGGCAGTTACTTTTACACATGACTTGACAGCCAAGTTAGCAAGCAGAGAGCTGATGTAATAAAACCCATCCTGATTATAGGAGCACTAAGCCTATCGTGATGGATACAGGACAACCAAATGGAAAACAATTCACTTTTTGTACTGAGAAAGACCCAGAATCCCTAGTTAATCCCTGAGAAATGTATTCAAATATTCTGATAGATTGCTAGCCTGGCACTCCCAGCTCTGAATGTCCTTTGAATTGTTTATTCCATATTGAGGAGGCTGAGAGTTTGCTAGTGGGAGGAAAAAGTTGTAGATTCCATCTGCATTCACTACAGGCATTTTTCAAAAGGGATACTAAAAGACATTATTAAAATTCATTATAACGAATAAATAATTTACTAATAAACAGAGAATACTTGCTGCTATTATTATTATTATCCCACCCTTCCCAATAAGGTACGTATGTAAATAAGTTAATTTAAGATTACTTGATCTAGATATTATTCAGAGATAACAAATAGGGGAACTGAATCAGCCTGGAGTAGATAAGGAGTGATACACAAATTAATATAAGAGCTTATCTGGGGTTATTTGGGTGGCAAATGAGTTGTCTTCTATGCTATTTACATCCTAAATTTGCTTCTATACATATAAATTAGCATTCAACAATTTTATGCAAATTTGTTTAATGCACTTATTCCCCGAATCTTTCAACGAGTACATTCTAACCAATATATTTTTTGATATTTGAATAACCGGTGCAGGAAATGCAAAAACTGCTTTAGCATCACTGCTGAAAATGGTATTAAAGCATCCAGCATCAGCTCTCTGAAAAGATTCGATAGAAACGCTCTCCTAAATTCCAGAAACCAAATTCTTGGGGCTATACTGGCAACACTTTGCCAGAAAGCAAACTTTTTAGTTTCCTGTTGTACAAGCCGATATAGTCGATGAAATAAAATACTCCCTGCTCACGTACTAAATTTAGACTCTCCTTGGTCCCTAAATTAAACCAGAAGGAGTTAAGAAGAGGCAGAGGCAGGAGCTTAACAATGGTCTTTGCTTAATTTGACATATCCCTCCTCAAAAACTTCCACTACAATATCCTTTTATGTTCTTTTAAGTAGGACAGCTTCCTTCTTTTGTGTGATTTAAGTGAGGCACAAAGCCGCAGGAGCTACCCATTTAAAACAGGCACACAAAAGGGAAGATAAGAGGACACAGGTATTAAACAACCAAAATGCTTAACACTGCAAAAAAAGAAGAAGAAGAAGAAGGAAGGGGGGATGAGAGGAGAAGAATAGGAGAGAGTAGAACAGCATTACACGGTTCCTTCCCAGGCTGTGAGAGTTTGACGGTCTTTTCAATAGAAGGCATTTGCTTTATTTTTCAGGTTTAGGGCTCAAACCTAAAAGCCTTCCCGGATGAGCTGGCCATGGTTAACTAGGAAGAAGAACTGTAACTCACTGGAAGAACGTCTGCCTTTCATGGAGAAGGTGCCAGGCTCAATTCCTGACATCTTCAGGTAGGGCTAGGATTGATCCCTGTCTGAAACCCTGGAGACTCACTGCTGCTACTGAGCCAGATGGACCAGTTGTCTGGCTCAGTATGAAGGCCAATTCCTGCTTTCCTATGATCAGAGTAACCAACAAATCCCTGTGTTGCAAAGAGAACATCAGCAATGTCTAGGCAACACGATGACCATGTACATACTCAATAGACAACCTTTATAGAAATCCTTCAAACCATAACAAGTACAAAATGAAATCTTTAGTCTCAAAGTCTCTGAAAATCTTTAAATGAAGCGAGGTACCAGACTTTGTACAATGAAAGACAAGCTGTGAAGCTTTGTGTATTCAGCAAATATGATGTCCAACACTGAACAGTGATTCCGGATATTGACTACTGTTTCGTGGAATTCTTTGTCGGCGTGGTGGGAGGATATAGATTTGCTTCATAAACCCATCTTATTTCGAATGAATGAATGTAAATGAAAATATCAAATGCTGTGGAACAGTGCTCATGTAATAATGTAGTCACATGGCAGGCCCAAGCTATATTTTGCTCCCTGGGGCAGAACAGGAAACGGTGTCCCCCTCCCTGAGTTAATTTTATAGCACCCAAGTCTGGTCAAGTTGTTTTTTTCAGCCGAGGAAGAACATCCCACAACCACCACCCCCCAGCAGCAAAAATACAATAAGAAATTAAAAAATAAAAAGCAAAGCTCAGCTGCCTGAGGCGAGGGTCTCACTCTTCCCGTGGTGGTGCTGGTGCCTTGGGGCAGTGGCATAATGTTGGTTGCCAGTGCCCAGAGCAGCGTGGAGTGAAATAGACAAGACTACAAATGCTCATCCACATCACCCAGGAGATGGCAGCTGCAAGGATAAGAAGAGTTGTCTAGAGAGGTCACTTCCTGGTTCGCATGGAGAAGCCATTTTCAACGGAGCCCAGCGACAGAAGCACACAGCTGTATCGAGGCAGCACCGGGTGTTGAAATTATGCACCCCCTAACAATTTTGCGCCCAGGACAACCGCCTCTGTGCTCCCCCCCTTATGCCACTGCCTTAGGGGACTGGTACGGTGGAAAGCAGGGAGAGCCAGATCCAATGTCAGGCAGAGTCACCCCCCAATTGGTGGATGAGGACAGATTGAGGATGGTGCGGCATATCCTGCAAGTGTCCCGGGAGAAACAGGACATCCTGGAATTTTTGTGCAAGGGCACAGCAGCCATTGTTGGTAACACGATTTCATCATGCGATTTTGTGCCAAGAGATTGCCCTCCAGAAGTACTGTCCCCCCCAAAAAAGGTGCTTTTCTGAGCTGCAATCTCGTGCAGCAACCCAAAAGAAGCATTTTTGAGCGCCATGCAAGCTTGCCCCCCTCCCCAAAGTGCACCGTTTGGGCTCCGTGATCTTGCACAGGTCATGTAACTCACTCATGAGCATGGACGGGGATGTGTGTCCTGGTTTGGGGACACAAGATGTTGGAGGGTATGGTGGGGCAGTGTCAAATTTGTCCCTACAGACCAGCCTCCAATCCACTGTACTTAGGATGAACCCCTAAGAAGAACCTCATTTGGGGAGACCAAAGATCCTTCAGTCCAAGCATTCTGTTCTCTGCAGTGGTCAGGAAGATTCATTTATTTATAATATTTATATGGCTGCTCAGTAACAAAGCTCTCTGGCTGTCTTACAATACCAATGAAGTAATGAAATATAAGCAATGAAATATAAAACGGGGAAACAAATATAATAGCAATAAGAAATAGTGCACATTCAAACCATACACTTAAAGGGCTATGATGCCTCTTTAAACAGCCCCAAAGAATTCTGGGAGCTATAGTTTGCTAAGAGTGCTGAGAATTGACATACTTCCCCGGTGCTGCTCTCCCAAGTTGGGGCGGGGGTGGGGGGTGGCACAGCTTCATTCATAATTTCAAAAATCTATGCAAGATCTTCACAGATATTCCATCTCATGTCTGGTTAGGCCCCTAGCCCGTGGCTGTCACTATATTTTGCGACAGTTCATTCCACAAATGAATTATGTGTTGTGAAGAAGTACTTTGTCTGTCCTGAATCTGCTGTTCATCAATGTCTTTGGGTATATGAAGTTTTAGCGCTGTGGGAGAGGAAGATAGAAATTCTCAGTCTGTCTTATTTCTCTACACTATGCATAATGTTATGCATAGTTATGGGGGCACCAGAGGGGGGCAGACCTATGGCTTTCCACATGAGGAGAGTTGAAGTCCAGCAGTATTGGAGATGGCCACAGGTTCCCCCATCCTTATTCTATCATGTCAATCAGCTCAGGAGAATCCCAAGGTTTGCAGTAGGAAAACAAACAAACAAACAAACAAACAAACAAACAAACAAACCCTAAGGTCAGAAATCCCCCAAAATCAATTCTATTGAGAACTGGGTATTCTTAGTGGGCATAAAATGATGAAGGACTGAGGCAGAAAACCAATGGAGGTATGAGGAATGAAATTGAATATATGGTGGGAGAGAGCTGTGCTGATCAGCTGACAGTTTTTACAGTGACATCGCTTTGATATATTTTATGGGAAATGATTCATAAATAGAATCAAATCAACAAAGAAGACATGAGAATAACACTCTAAATGTTAGGTTTGTAGTGATTGCATTATTCTTCCATCCTATTTTTAAAAATGTTGGACTTTCTGCCGTATGAAAAAAAGACAAGAGAATCATGTGAAAAACATGGCGAGACAATGATTGGATGACAAAGTCATGTGGCAAAGTCATCCAAGGAATTCAATGTAGTGTACACAGGGCCGGATTTAGGTTTGATGAGGCCCTAAGCTACTGAAGGTAATGGGGCCCTTTATATGTCCAGCTGTCCTTTGTCAACAACAAATTGTAGCTGTTTTGTGTTTTTATATGGTTTTTGTGTTTTTATATGGTTTTATATGGTAATTTATGGACCTTTAATGTTTTGGGGGACCCCCAAGATAGTGGCGCCCTAAGCTATAGCTTGTTTAGCTTATACGTAAATCCGGCACTGAATGTACAGGGTTCTTCCCCTCCTCATTTAATCGCCACAACAGCCCTGTGAAGTGGGTTAGACTGAGAGGCAGTGACTGGCCCAATGCCACCCAGTGACCTTCATGGCCAAGTCAAAATTTGAACTCTGGTCTCCCAGGTGCTAGTCCAAAACTCTAACCACTACACCACACTGGCTCTCTATAGTGAAGCACCCAAGACTCCCAGTTTTTAGATAAACTAGACTCAGATGAGTGATGATCACCTGAATTAATCATGGCTGCTTCCCATGTTACGTACCATTTCAACCAAATTTAGAAGTAACAATAAAATAACACGAAGCAAGGAGCAAACAGCCCCCCTGAGTCAAAGTGCTACAAACTACTCCAAGAAAAAATAAATAAAGCAGAAATCAATTCACACTCGATAATGTCTTTTCCAGTTGAGGCTAGGATTAATATCTGAAAAGAAGGGAGAAGAATGTGAAACACTAATTAAGTGCAAGTCAAGGTCACTATTCACTCACTAAGGCCGTGTTCATACACCCTTTCACTGGGCATTCCCTGCGTTTCTAGGGCTGGGTTTTAATCTGTGTTCACATAATTCTTTTCCTAAAATGCGTGTGTATCCTGCACTTTGCTGTAGCATACTACTGCATGATGTGTTGCTTCTCAAGCCATCTTCACGCTGATCGGAGTCCTTAAACCGTTTCTAATTCATTTCTAGGCAAGGTGTGGATGTCTTCGCGTAGGGAAAAGGCTTCCTTGCCTATCCATGTATCCCGGTGTTTACACAAACAGAAATGAATCTGACACCAACGAAGCCATGCTGATTCGAACAGCTAGGTGAGGAAAGAGGTGTGAAACCACTGGGCAGAGGGGAGGCAACTGTTCTCTTCTAAGGCAGTAATGTGAACAACACCCTAACATGTTCTTCCAAGCCACTGGTTCTCTTCCCTATACACTCCAGTCTAGACAAAAGTCTTTCTAGGCAAGTGTTTTCATGCTGCTCAGCATCCAAGATGCTTCTTTGGACTGCACAGTTCCATACAAAAAGGGTGGCAAGATTCCCAAAGGCAACCTTCACACTTCTTGCTTTCTTCTTTTTTTAAATTAAAAAAAACAAAACTGTACTGTCTAATAGATGCTTTGTTGAGCTGTACATTTCTTGCTGTGAAAAATTACTCCTCATCTTGTGACAGGGCCTCCAGCTGAGTCTGCTGTGCTTAATTAGGGGAAAAATGCATATTTTAATCCGCCCTGTGGAGCCGTAACATTTTGCTATGTGGCCTTGGCAAAGCAGCCGTTTAACTGTTTCTGTCGAGGTTTCGTTTGCGTTGTTTTAATGTCACAGTATTTCCCTTTATACCAACACCGCTGGCAGCATTCCCTCAGGTATCCAAACACGGACAATTAAAGGCCGCTCCATCATGTCGGGAACCAATGATATTTCCCCCTCGATATAGTCAATCGCCACAGACCAGCTGCTGGTGGCTCCTGTTGCCTCATCCTTCCTTTTGCCAGGAGACAAAAGCCTGTCCGTTAGCTGCTACGACCACATCGCCATTCTCTGACTAGCGACTGTTTGAAGTCTTGACCTTACATCCAAGTTTTTATCAGCTTGAGCACTGGCAGTCAACCCTCTTGATCTTCTGTTCTGAATTTCAGAGAAATCTGTGAAAGCTTTTTAACAAGCTGTTTGATTGTTCTGCAGGTCTCCTGCGAAAATATACGGATGGGACATTTGCCCATTGTGGATTGAACAAAAACCCAGTTATTGCTGGCTATGGCTCATGCAACTGACAAGATTGTCCATTATTATAAATGGTAGTGCTATGAGTTTGGGGCTGTATGCCTGAGCCTCCTTCTAATTCCTGGACCCACCAGGGATTCAATTCCTGGAATAGTCAGGCTAACCTCCTGGTGAGGTAATGAATGGCCTTCTAAAGGTAACAAAGGAAGTTGTTGAGGGCGTTTCCCAGCCACAGGAATTCACAGAGCAGATGGCTAGCTCTTTAAAGACAAAAATACATAAGAAAACAATATTGTTCCAAACACTTGTTTGAGCATAACACATCAACGAGTGGCCAATATTTCTCATATTAATGTAATTGTGCTTCATTTTTCATTCGCTTAAGTGAGATATAACAAGAAGACCTTTAAAAAATATGTTGCTGTGCCTCAGTTTCTAGACAAAAGCGAAAAGAAAAGAAAAAATTCCCGCGACTGAATTTTGTGAAAACATATTTTAGAATGAGCAGTAACAGGGCAAGTAACCCATGGAGTCTGTAAGTAATTCCATGATCTAGTACTGTGGAGGAAGTGATTGCCTGCTGCCTCCATAAGTATTCCTCCATATCATCCATAGGGTAGAACCTATTTTCCAGTGGAAAATCAGGCACTCCTCAGGAAGAGGTTTGATGTTGGAACCATGCTGAACAATACATTTATTTCTGTACACCACTGAGGTCTCCTTCCCTTTTGTTTCTACAGTTGGTGCCTTCCCTTCCTTCCTCTATTACTAGAATATTTGATTCCTATATCCCAGGGGTGGGAAATTGCCAGCCCTGATTCGGCAGCATGAAGCAAGTGCCTCAGCCACGTCACACTGCCGCTTTTATAAAGGCAAAGGTAAAAGGACCCCTGACCATTAGGTCCAGTCGTGACCGACTCTGGGGTTGCAGCACTCATCTCGCTTTATTGGCTGAGGGAGCTGGCGTACAGCTTCCAGGTCATGTGGCTAGCATGACTAAGCCACTTCTGGCGAACCAGAGCAGTGCACGGAAATGCTGTTTACCTTCCCGCCGGAGTGGTACCTATTTATCTACCTGCACTTTAACATGCTTTCGAACTGCTAGGTTGGCAGGAGCAGGGACCGAGCAACAGGAGCTCACCCCGTCATGGGGATTCGAACCGCCAACCTTCTGATCGGCAAGCCCTAGACTCTGTGGTTTAACCCACAGCGCCACCCGCGTCCCTGCCGCTTTTATAGGCTCCCACCAATCACGCCACCTGCACTGACTGGCTCAAATGGCCTGGTGTGATTGTGGGGCCATACAGACAAAGCCTGGGCCATGACCAGCACCTTCAACCTGGCGGGGGTTGTCTCAGGGGCCCGTGCGCAACCAGGATCCTCGTTAAAGAGGATCCCATCTGTCAATCAGCTGGCAGGCAGGGTTGAATCCTCCTGAGTGTTGCAGACCCCTGCAGAGAGCAAGACTGCACACTCTGCTCATCAGCTTATGATGAGAGATTTCAGTCCAGCTTAATGCTGCTTTGACAGCACATTACCTGGAGGAAATGTGCTGGTGACGCAGACCTCTGCAGGGAGCAGGAGCTGTCAAAGTTGGCCCACGAGGTGGGAGAAGATATGAATCTGACCCACTGGGCCAAAGAGGTTCTCTGCTATAAGCAAATGTCCCCAAATGCTATTTACATTTGATAAGACCGGGGATAAAGAAATAAAAACAGTGGTTGTGTGCTTCCTTGTTTATTATCATTATAAAACCACTCTTCAGCCATTAGGACCCCAGGACACAAATTTATATATTATTATTTGGTATACATATGTGTATTTCCCATTAAAAAAATACCAAAGCAGTGTACAACATAATCACACAATAAGCCACAACCAATATACAATTAAGTATAAAAGATTCAGGTCACATTGATCAATGGTCTACACTGAGCTTGGTCAGGGGCGAACTTGGGTAATCTTTGGTAATATGGCACCCTGAGGAAGGCCAAAATTTAGTTTCCCAAATGCATCTTATCAATTATGGATCTTCTCAATTATGTGCACACACACACCCAGCTTTGCACCCTGTGCAGGAGAACTGCCTACATTGCCCTAAATCCAGTGCTGGTTTTAGTTGCACTTCAGAAAAAGTCAAGATGAATGAATAGGAACAAACTTGAAAAACAAGGAGAAAGCCCAACACCAGGGGCACAAGTGATATCTCAGTGCAGACAGACAGACAGACAGACAGACAGCTAGCTAGGTGATAGAGATGATAGATAGATAGATAGATAGATAGATGATAGATAGATAGATAGATAGATAGATAGATAGATAGATAGATAGATGATAGATAGATGATAGATAGATAGATAGATGATAGATAGATAGATACATAGATATAGATAGATAGATAGATAGATAGATAGATAGATAGATAGATATAGATAGATAGATGATATAGATAGATAGCTAGCTAGATAGATAGATGATAGATAGATAGATAGATAGATAGATAGATAGATAGATAGATGATAGATAGCTAAATGATAGATAGATAGATTATAGATAGATGATGGATAGATAGATGATAGATAGATGATAGATAGATAGATAGATAGATAGATGATAGATAGATAGATAGATAGAGATAGATAGATAGAGATAGATGATAGATACCTAGATGATAGTTCACTTTGCATTAATATTCCACCACTGGCACTATAGTACAGTGGTAGAGCATCTGCTTTGCATGCAGAAGATTCCTAGTTCAGCATCTCCAGGGATACTAGGCTGAGAATATCCCACCAGAAACCATGTGAGAACCACTGCCAATCAATGTGGACACTACTGAGCTACATGGACCGACGTTGTCAGTTGGTATAAGGCAGCTTCCTATGTGAAATTCCTCAAAAATATAAAGTGTTTGAGGACTGATGTTCCAGAGCTGTCAGGATCACACCTGCTGGAAGATCAATGCTCAAATCACTTCAGGATCATAGGCAAAGCGCCCATATGGCAGGACCTTCAAGTTTGCTGAAGGCTACAATCCAAGTCCACTATCTTTGAATTTATATTTAAACTTATGGACCTTTCTGCCAAGCACATGCATTTGGAATGAAGGTGCTTGCTAGTCCATCTTCTACACAGGTGTGAGATTAATAAATGTTCCTTGACATGCGCCCTCCGCACTAAACATTTTAAACAAATAGGAAGGAAATAGTGTGAGACCATGTCCTGTTTCTTTCTGAAAGATAAAGATCCATTTCTGTGGTAAGGGATACTTTCCTGGGAGTGAGTCCCATTGAACTCAATGGGGCTTAATTGTGAGTAGACCTGTGAAGGATCGCATTGCCAGACACCAGCTCTTAGCCTACCTCAATACATAAGCAAATATGACATGTTCAAAGTAGGCATGTTATTGTCTCTTTTCAGGCCAGCAGTGATTTTGAGAACTTCTGATGGGATGTAAATTGAATGTAAATGAAGCTATGAACAAAAGCTCATCCCATTAGTCATTGTGCCAGTTGAAGTATCCAAGGAACAATTTCATCGCTGTGTAGCATATTTACTTTGGGGCAGAAGCTACCTGGGCTCATTGTTAAAGATGCCATTTGCTCTTTACGTCCAAGTACCTCTTTAACAAAACGGCACTCTATAAAAATTTAGTGTATTCCTGCTGTAATTAAAAAGCCCCAGTCATTTTTGCTTTTATGATATAAACTATAATAGCTGTAAAATCCCACAATTAATTTGTGCCAACATTTCATACTTGAAAAATTCTCATTACAAATTTCATTACTGATTCACTTATCTGTAATTTGTCCCATATAACCTAAAGAATATTAACAAATTTGGAGTCACTTGTTTCTCTATTAAAAGCTGGAGATAAAAGTCTTTTGCTTGATATCATTCCAAAATATTTTCTAAAGGGGGTATTCCAACATGTACACTGAAAGTGAAGCAAGTAGGGGGTATAATTTGTAGCTTTATATGACAATAACTGTTCTAGTTAAGGTAAGTCTGATGGAAGTGGTGATGGCAGTATCAGACTTGAGTTCAAATCCTGGCAAAGCACACACAGATGTGTCATGAGAGATTTAGGATTGGGTTTACTTACAGCTTCCCCCTGCCTCCTGTAGCTGCTGTGACCCCAAATTTAATTGCCTATAATTAGGCAGAGTGAGGCAATTTCATCAGTGACAGGAGCTGTGGGACAGGCAGTGGTAGAAATGTGTTTGTTTGTTTGTTTGTTTGTTTGTTTGTTTGTTTGTTTGTTTGAAATATGTTTATATTTGGCAAAATACAAAAACATAATAAAACAAGAAACATTAAAAACTCCCCAATACAGGCTGCCTTCAGATGTCTTCTAAAAGTCATATAGTTGTCTGTCTCCTTGACATCTGATGGAAGGGCATTCCACAGGGCAGGTGGCACTACCGAGAAGGCCCTCTGCCTGGTTCCCTGCAACCTCACTTCTCACAGTAAGGGAACTGTCAGAAGGCTCTTGGAACTGGACCTCAGTGTATAGAACATACACTGTGGCAATAAGATCAATAATAACACCAGTAATGCAAAAATGGGATAGTGCTGTGGGTTGCTTGTAGAGCTTCCCATGGGCATCTGCTTAGTCACTGTGAAAACAAAGACGAGATGGGCCTTCAGTCTGATCCAACAGGAGGCTCAGCTTATGGTCTTAAATGTTGGAACTGGTTCTGAGTCAAGGTACTGCTGTATCCAATGAACTTGAATAACATTATAGTGGTACCTTGGGTTACAGACGCTTCAGGTTACAGACTCCACTAACCCAGAAATAGTACCTCGGGTTAAGAATTTTGCTTCAGGATGAGAACAGAAATCGTGCTCCGGCAGCGTGGCAGCAGCAGGAGGCCCCATTAGCTAAAGTGGTGTCTCAGGTTAAGAACAGTTTCAGGTTAAGAACGGACCTCCAGAACAAATTATGTTCTTAACCAGAGGTACCACGGTATACGAGAGAAATTGAGATCACTTGTCCAAAGGAGAACCATCTGAGGAACAAACCAATTTGGATCCTACAATCAGCAGGTGAGGTCTTGGTGGTGCTGCTATTACTGGGTGCTGTCCAGTTGCTTTTGACTCATGACAGGGCCCTTTCATACCTTCTAACTGCCACGATTTCACCGTGGCGTTCCTGGAAATACAGAAGCCATTCCAGCTTCTGAACTGATCTGGGAATGTCCCATAAATGGGGCAGGTTGTCTGGGCCACCTGGGTACAGGTGGGGAGGGTCCTAGAGTCCTCCCGCCTCCTTTCCAGAGCAATCAAGCACTTATGGGGGGTTGGGGAGGAAGAGGGAGGGCTCTCAGACCCTGCCAGGCAATCATGCCTCCTTCCCTAAGCCGGACCAGGGCTTACTAGGCATTGGGAAGGAGGTGGGAGAGTCTATGTTTCTCTATTTTCCCTAGTCCCAATTTTCATCTGTCGAATGTTGAAGGGTGTGCCTTCAAGGCTATAAATGGAACTTTAAAAATTGAAGTCATTCAGCCAAGGTATGCTGAATCAGGCCTTCAAACCATGGGATGGACTGTGAACTTTCATACCGATGACTAGCAATGACAACTGCCAGTTAGTGAACATCTTCTGAACTCTAGCAACAATAAGCAGTGACTTGGATATAACTTCTCTCCCTGTAATAACATACTGTCATAGCCCCGGCATTTTACTAGCTGTTATAACCACATTCATTTTATTCTAATTTGTAATTAACTCTTACAAAATTAAATTGGGAGATAGAAAATTACAACACCAACATAAATAATCTTGCTGCTGGATGTGACAAGCTTTTAACAAAATCAACAATAAAACTTACAAATGAAAGAAACACTTTCGTACTTATTGCTTTTTTTGTTTCAATCCTTTATAGAATATTACAGCGCAAATTGAAATTTTAGATGATTTAATAAACTTCAAAAAGATATTACAGCCAAGTAACCACACATCAGTAACAAACCGCCGTCTACCAAAGAAAGAAAGAAAGAAAGAAAGAAAGAAAGAAAGAAAGAAAGAAAGAAAGAAAGACACAACCCCAAGTGGTTCATTAAGGAAAGTCTGATCTTCAGCAAAACAGATTCTAGTGATTCTTTAAAAATAGATCCATAATATGTCTCTTTTTTAATATCCCTGCTTTTGGATCAGAGGACCTAAACACTGACGGTTAAATAGCTGAAGACCTGCATTTTTTCTTATTGTAGCAGTTGTGGCATCATGGTTAGAATGCTTGACTTGCACCAAAGCCCTTAAAACAGTGCTTTATACCTAATAAAGAGATTCCAAGGGACCTGTTGACATGCTCTCACACCCTCCAAGTGCCCCAATTTTCCAAGGACAGTCCCGGGTTTACAGAAGCCATCCCAGTTTCTGATTTGATCCCAGAATGTCCCATTTTCCCTTAAGAAATGTTGCAGAGTATGGAGTTATGAGCCCCCCAAGCCAAGGAGATGAGTAACTATACAACCTTCAGAAGACATTTGAAGGCAGCCCTGTAGAGGGAAGTTGTTTAATGTTTTATTATTTTTATATTTATGTGGGACAGAGTGGACAGGTGGAAGTAAGTGTGTGGGCAGCTAGAGGAAAGATGTCCTGGCAGTGATTTGGCAGAGACTTGTCACACCCCTTTTTTGGCAGGCACCAGCCCCCCGCCCACCCCCAAACCTGTCAAAAGCATTACTTAACACTGTTGTCTGCATCAAAATCTGTTTCTCGGTAGCACCAGGTCTGAGCAGCTGTAATAGAATTAATTATACTTCATTTTGCTGTCTTTAACAGTATTGACCAAATTTAAGAACAAATGAGAAGCGCTTATCAAGCTTGAAGAAAATAATCCATCAGTGGCACAATTTAAATTCTCTGCAGTTCTCTTATTAATCAAAGTAACACTTACTATCCTATCTCCACTTCCCATTAACAGTCATTAAGCACTGCTGCTGATTGAAGCAATTTCTTTAGGGATCTCAACCTCATTTTTAAGAGAATCTTCTACAGTGGAAAACAATATCATACAGGAACACGGACTCCGGGAGAGGAAGACGGTTCTTCAATCATCTCCTGACCTTGACATTCTGCTACAGCAAAAGTTCACCCAAGTAAGGCAACCAAGATGTTCAGAACTTTCGGAGTCTTCCCGGTGGCAGGGACAGTGCCCCGTTATTAACACCGGGAAAGAACGGCTCTTTCCAGAAGGCAGCACTGGAAAGCAGGGTTAAGTGCCTGGCCTTAACAGTTGCACTTCAAATTGCATCGGAGGGCTATTTATTTCGCAAGATCCCCATGGCAGAACTCCATTATAGGATGCTGTCAAGAGACTATGCAGACTCACAAACCTCTTGGATTGCGCTGCCCTGGCTGGGCCACGCTATTATCCCCACGCTGGATTTCTTTCTACCTTTCCATTACCCTGTAGCCCGCTATTTCTGGGCAGGCCAGCCTTCGACAGCTGGTCCTCTCCAGGAGGCTTGGACTACACTTCCCATCAGCCCCAGCCAGAACGGTCACCTTGGTGATCACGTTAGAAATTTATGTTGTGCCCACAAGGGCTATATTATAGTAATTACAGAGATATAAGATTGGGCCCATCACCTCCTGGCAAATAGAAGGGGAAGAAATGGAGGCAGTGAGAGATTTTACTTTATTGGGCTCCATGAAGATGGTGACAGCAGCCACGAAATTAAAAGACACCTGCTTTTTGGGAGAAAAGCAATGACAAACCTAGACAGCATCTTAAATAGCAGAGACATCACCTTGCCAACAAAGGTCTGTATAGTTAAAGCTATGGTTTTCCCAGTAGTGATGTATGGAAGTGAGAGCTGGACTATAAAGAAGGCTGATCGCCGAAGAATTGATGCTTTTGAATTATGGTGCTGGAGGAGACTCTTGAGAGTCCCATGGACTGCAAGAAGATCAAACCTATGGATTCTGAAGGAAATCAGCCCTGAGTGCTCACTGGAATGACAGATCGTGAAGCTGAGGCTCCAATACTTTGGCCACCTCATGAGAAGAGAAGACTCCCTGGAAAAGACCCTGATGTTGGGAAAGATTGAGGGCACAAGGAGAAGGGGATGACAGACGATGAGATGGTTGGACAGTGTTCTTGAAGCTACCAGCATGAGTTTGACCAAACTGCAGGAGGCAGCAGAAGACAGGAGTGCCTGGCATGCTCTGGTCCATGGGGTCACAAAGAGTCGGGCACGACTAAACGACTAAACAACAACAAACAACAACAACAAGATTGGTCAGATCTGTCATAATCACATACACACCAACATTTCTCGAATGAAAATAGGGACATCCTATTCAAACATCATTATCACCACCACCACCATCATCATCACCATCATCATCATCATACCCCACCCATCTAATGGGTTGCCCCAGCCTTTCTGCGTGGCTTCTAACATATAGTAAAACATAATAAAACATTAAACATTTTTTTAAAAAAACTTCCCTATACCAAGCTGCCTTCAGATGTCTTCTAAAGGTTGTTTAGTTACTTATCTCCTTGGCTCGGGGAGTCACATAACTCCATGATGGATGAAAATGGGGACGTCCTACCATACCCTCCAACATTTCTCTGATGAAAATAGGGGCATCCTAAGGAAAAGTGGGACATTCTGGGATCAAATCAGAAACGGCTTCTGTAAATCCAGGTCTGTCCCTGGAAAACAGAGATACTTGGAGGGTCTGTAATCAAGGGACGCTACTCCTGTTGGTTGTTTATTTATTTGTTGGTATATGAATTAGAGAATGTTAATTTTCTTGTCAGTTAATTATAAAATCCCTGCAATAACCCTGTGAGGTAGCTTAGGCCGAGAGGCAGCAACTAGCCCCAGGTCACCCAGTGAGCTTCATGAACAAGTGGGGATTTGAACGGTGGTCTCCAAGGTCCTAGTCCGACACGCTAGCCAGTCTGCCATACTGGTATATAAAATAATTCAACAGAACAACACAATATAAAATAATTTAAAACATCATAAAAATAGAAGGAGAGACTGCTGGATCAGGCCAAATGCCCATTGAGTCCAACATCCTGTTCTCAGAGTGGCCAACCAGATGTCATGCCCACAAGCAGGACCAGACATGGAGGTAGAACGTAGCAGCCAAACTTGTCAAAACTTGCAAATCCATCCAAGATGGATTCCATAGCTAACTACGTGCTGTTTGAAGAAATCCTTTCTTTTGTCTATTCTGAACACTTTTGTCTGTCCTGAGCACTCAAATTAATTGGAGTGGCCCTAAATTCTAGTACAGTGGTACCTCAGGTTACATACGCTTCAGGTTACCTACGCTTCAGGTTACAGACTCCGCTAACCCAGAAATAGTGCTTCAGGTTAATAACTTTGCTTCAGGATGAGAACAGAAATTGTGCTCCGGTGGCACAGCGGCAGCAGGAGGCCCCATTAGCTACCCATTAGCTAAAGTGGTGCTTCAGGTTAAGAACAGTTTCAGGTTAAGAACGGGCCTCCAGAACAAATTAAGTACTTAACCCGAGGTACCACTGTATTATAACAAAGGGAGAGAAACCTACCCCCCTCTTTTTTCTAAATCACACATTATTTTTCACACCTCTACCATGTCCCTTCTTGCTCAACATTTGCCTACATTTAAAAGTTCCAGAAGTTGTAACCTTTCCTCATCAGGGAGTTGCTTCATTCCCTGATCATGTTGGTTGCCTCCACCTGAACCTTTTCTTTTTTTCAGGTGACCCAAACTGTGAACTGTATTCCAAAGACAGTTGCACCATAGCTTTGTACAACAGGGTTATAATATTGTGATATAAACCATAAAGTACAGCAGCAGGAGTACTAAGATGCAGAAGTGGTAAAATAATAATAATAACCAAAGGGGTCAAGCAAAGTACGTCCAATTTGAGTTTTGAGGGGTCCCTTGATCTTTATACCCTTCACATCTTCTGCATCACTGATGGTGACTATATTGCAACTATATTAGTCAAAAACAACTCAATATTCATTTACCCTACCTAAATGGAGCCAATGTAACTCCTGTAACCTGAGATCTCATCTTGATCTCTGGGGTAGCAGAGAAGTCTTTGCTGTTTATAGTACACCTTTCCATATATATTTAGAGTTGAGGGTCCAGTTTTATTTATACAGGCAGTGGAAGTTTTAGGTGTGTCTGATATGTGTGCAACTGCGTACACACACATTGCACCGAATCCAGAAATGACCCCAAAATGTCAAAAAAAGGGGGGAAGGACAGAATGGGATGTTTGCAGTCCTTTTCAATGGCGTTTCAAATATACATGATTTCCCTTAAATGTGTGGTGCCCTGGAACATAACCCCCATGTAAATTGGGAGATACCTGCAGTCAACGCAGTCCTCGTCATGTTTAGACCAAAGTAAGTCCCGCTGTGTTCAGTGGGATCAATCCTGAGCAATAAATGTGCTTAGGATGATAGTGTTAGACAGAAAAACCCACCAAACAAGCAATTGTATGCATGCCTACTCAGAAGCAAATCCAACTGAGTTCAGTAAGACTTACTTCCCCAGCTACACGCATATAGGATTGAAACTGTAGTTGTCTTGCCACCTGCTGCTATATAGAGCCTTCTCTTGAGCACAAAAAGGAAGGGGGAAAGGAAACATGAATGAATCCTGACTTAGGGTCCTCTCCAAGGAAGGGTTTTTACAGTGAATGAAAATCTAGAGTTATATTATGACTGGACACCCATTCTGGTCATCACTTCAAGTGCATATGTACTTGGACAGGGCTGCAATTTCGCGCTGGGGCTGAGAATGAATTTGATCCATTTAGGATATAAAATATCCCTTTTCATATGGCCAAAAATACTAACCCACAAAATTAAATGCGAAGCTGGGATTTGGATCAATGTAATACCCGCTCCTGTTAGAGCACTTAAAAAGGAAAACATCTACAAAGTGTCCCATTAGGCTGACAAATTTACAGCGCTATGAATGGAAAAGCAGAGCAGGGCAGTGTTGAGGAGTATGAATGGATTTCGGGTCTGTAGCATTTCATCTGTGCAAACAAGGTTAGCCAGCCTATCACACATCTTCCAACTATTTATCAGATCCATGTACAATCGCTGCTGGCGTGGATGTTAAATGGCAGGCTGTGGGCATTACAGTATATTAGCAAACACGTTTTAGAATGAATTATGAGAAATCTGGGTGGAGTGTATAAAATGATTCCTTGTAGTGCAATCTCTAAATGCTTGGCTTTGTAGATAGAGTATGGGTAACTGTCACCAGCTATTAAAGATAACTGTGTGGCAATTTTGTAATACTTTTGCATCCATTGGCATGTGTAAACCCTTTCTTTGAAAAAAGGGAGGAAGTCCTTCCTTTAGAGTAGGTAAAATGTAAAGGGCCCCTGAACGGTTAAGTCCAGTCAAAGGCGACTATGGGGTTGTGGCGCTCATCTCGCTTTCAGGCCGAGGGAGCCAGTGTTTGTCCACAGACAGCTTTCTGGGTCATGTGGCCAGCATGACTAAACCGCTTCTGGCACAACAGAACACCGTGACGGAAACCAGAGCGCATGGAAATGCCATTTACCTTCCCGCCGGAGCGGTACCTATTTATCTACTTGCACTTTTGGCGTGCTTTCGAACTGCTAGGTTGGCAGGAGCTGGGACAGAGCAACAGGAGCTCACCCCGTTGTGGGGGTTCGAACCGCTGACCTTCCAATCAGCAAACCCGAGAGGCTCAGTGGTTTAGACCACAGTGCCACCCATCCTTTACCACCTTTAGAGTAGCAACCGTCAGGAGGGGCCTGTTAGGCAGAACTATGCATGCACTCTGTAGAGATGGTTGACACGTGAGCATTGATTACTTGTTTACTACATCATCATGTAGTGGCTTGCATGTGTTAATGAGCCAAAACTGATTAAGCTCCCCAGTTAAACACTGTTATAAAAAAAAATGGGGGGGGAGCCCCTAAATGATAGAAATTAATAAATGCCAGAATTTTGATTATTTGGGATATGAAGGGAAGTTGCAGAGGAATTCCTGGGCTAGCCTATGCAGAATGACCTGGCCCAGCTAGGGCCATTAAGGAACCATACAGGGCCATTGAGGGCCATCGGCAAGGCAAGAGAATTGTCCTTCCCTCTTGCCTTGAGGTGTGAACAGATACTGGGGGTTTGGAAGGTTTGCCAGGGTAACTGGGTGTGAGGTGACAGGAAAAGAGAGTTTTGAGCAAGGGTTTCTGGGAAGAAGAAGAAGGAAGAGATGTCTTGGACTGCTGCACTGCTGTGGGGTACAAGCCCCTCCAGAAATGATCATGCAGTAAGATCTGAACTCCCTTCATGCAGAAAGAAGGTGTGAATGGGTGAATAAACCGTGTTTCTTAAAGCTACCACAGTATCTGCTGTACAGTGGTACCTCGGGTTAAGTACTTAATTCGTTCCGGAGGTCCGTTCTTAACCTGAAACTGTTCTTAACCTGAAGCACCACTTTAGCTAATGGGGCCTCCCGCTGCTGCCGCACAATTTCTGTTCTCATCCTGAAGCAAAGTTCTTAACCCGAGGTACTATTTCTGGGTTAGCGGAGTCTGTAACCTGAAGCGTATGTAACCTGAAGCGTATGTAACCCAAGGTACCACTGTATCTCAATTCTTCAAAGGAACATAGACCCTGGATGAGTGTCTGCAAACCCCCTGGGACCTTGCTACAGCTCGGCAGAGTGTGGAGGAGGCACCCGACTTTTGTAACAAAGCGTGTTCTCCAATAAATGAGAGCACGTGTTGCGGTGTGGGCCACCGGGCCAGGCCTCTGGTTGCCAGGCAGGTTAATAGTTGTTGCCTGGCATTATGATTGGATAACCGGGTTGCTGGGGCAAATTGTATGTTGCAAATTGGGTGGGTGGGACCATAGTCTTTAAATATTGGTGCACTCTGGTTTCTCTTTCTCTTTGCAGAGTGCATCGGATCACCCGCCCGCCTGCCCTCTTTTCCGGTTGACCTTGCTTTGCCTGTCATAGGGTCGTCTGCCTTGGCGCAGGGGCCTAGTAGGAATTTTGCCATTTGGTGACTGGCTGTGCCATCTGGTTTTTGCCTACTACTCAGCAATTCGTCACAACTTGTAAGGTTGCGGTTAGGCATTGGTTATAATATGCTGGTGGTGGAGGGGTCAGGATAGGCCATGCCTGCCCCTCCCATTGCGCTGAAGGGAATTGCGTTAAAGGAATCCTGGGGCTTGCCATGATTTCGTCCAATCCCTGTCATGGGACCAGGGCCGCCCAATCCCTGTCATGGGAATCCTTGTCATAGGACCTGGGCCGGCAAGCTTTCGGGGAGCTGCTGGGGTGAGCGGCGTGGGTCCGACGCTTAGCTCAAATGACCCCCAAGTTTGACTTTCCCTTCTACTGGCTACCGATCGGACCTCGGGATGTCAGTTCTGTCCCAGGCGGGGGGACATAACCAATGTCTAAACAACCACTCACTGATTTTGTATTTTAATAAAGTTGTGGCCAAAATAATGCCCAAAAACCAAAACTAAAATACGTGTTATATGTGAAGTTATTTGAGGGGTGGCCTGGGGACCTACACACGCAATATTAAATTTCCTCTCACATGGACTCAAGCACAGTTGTTGTTGTTGTTTGTCAGAGCCTACTGATACATTCAATTGCGAGCCATTAGGTGTTGCGTAATCAAGATACTGAAAAACCAGATGTTGTGGATGTATATGAACCAGCCTGAAGATCAGAGCTGGGGAACCTTTAGCCTTTCCAGATGTTCCAGGACTACAATGCCCACCATCACCCTAACCACTGACATGGCTGGCTGTGGCTGATGGGAGCTGTAGTAGTCTAAGGTAAAGGTAAAGGGACCCCTGACTGTTAGGTCCAGTCATGACCAACTCTGAGGTTGCGGCGCTCATCTCACTTTATTGGCCGAGGGAGCCGGCGTACAGCTCATGTAGCCAGCACGACTAAGCCGCTTCTGGCGAACCAGAGCAGCTCATGGAAACGTTGTTTACCTTCCCGCCAGAGCGGTACCTATTTATCTACTTGCACTTTGATGTGCTTTCGAACTGCTAGGTTGGCAGGAGCAGGAACCGAGCAATGGGAGCTCACCCCTTCGCGGAGATTCGAACCACAGACCTTCTGATCGGCAAGTCCTAGGCTCTGTGGTTTAACCCACAGCGCCACCCGCGTCCCTGTAGTAGTCTGGAGGACCACAGATTCCCTGTTCGTGCTTTATGGACTCAAAAGGATGCAGTACCAATCACGACTACTGATTTGACTAATTCTGGACCCTTTGTTGCACAATTCCCCCCCCCCCCGATTTTTTTTTAAAAAAGTCAATCCTCAGAAAAGGGACAGCTTTATGAAAAGGAGGAACCATTTTTAATCTCCACTTAACTTATTTAAAGGGAATTCTGTATTAGATTAAGCCTTTGTGCAACGTGGCATATGGGAGGAAAAAGCAAAAATCCAGGAGTCACAACAGCAATCAAGGTCTTTCATTCCTTTACAAAATTTGGAGGCATTTTAAATTATGCAATCAAATGGGGGGGGGGGGGGAGAAAGAGTCCGCCATGATTAAAATACACGAAAGAAGAAGAAAAACAGCAAGCGACTGTTATGGCTTTCAGCTGTATCAGAGCTAAGCAGTAACCGTATTATTTCTGCAAACTATTTTCACTTAGCACAGTTCAGATGGAATTATTGCTATGACCTTTTAAAAATGTGAAAGAGTGAATCAATACCCTTTCAGAGGCAAGATTGCAGGAGCAGAAACCAGCCCAGCTGTAATGGTGTGTATTTCTGCATCAGAAGGCAGTTGAAACCTAATTATCGTCAATCACGTACAAGGTAGCCTCGATGAGCACAGAGCACTATGACTGTATTTGTGTGACAGAGAGAAAGAAAGAGAAAAAGAGGGAGTGGGAATGTGCATGTGAAGCTAACACATATACACCTTATGTTCTCTGAATACAGATCTTCTGGTCCCTATAACCTATGATTTAAGGGTGAATGATAGAGATTGTCTCCCATTTCCAATAACTAACACTGGTGGGTCAGAAATATCATGTACGACTGGCTGGCAGCCTGCCACCTTCCAACAGACCTTGCAGCCAAGAATCGTGGTTTATTGTCGACATACAGCCCACATCCAAATGCTTACTTGGACGTGTGCTGTATATTATTAAATAATAAGAGCAATCAGCCAATCTGCCACTTCCCCTAGGGTCTATAGGAAATGGTTCAGGTTTGGAGTTTTTGTTTGTTTCTTTGGTGGTTGTTTTTTAGAAAAGCAAAAATCCAACAATCCAGAGAAAGTGAGAAACAAAACAATAAAATGTCATATTTCAGCACACTGCCTTATTAATTGCATAGATTTATTGTGCTTGATGGATTAGGGAGGGAGAGGTCACTGACGGTTTAGCCGGGACAAATGGTTTCTGGTTCGCACAGTACATTTTTGTCCTTCACACAAGTAAAAATTTCTAAGCATCACACAACGTAAAAAGCAATAAGCAATATAATTAAAACAAAAATACGAACCAAAACACCACTAAAACAGTAGTATAAAAGTATATATTGATAGGGATCCATGAAATTCAAACAAATAAAAACAGGATCTGATCTCTGGGCAAAAAACAATACCTTTACAACACTTCTGAATCAAGTGATGTCAGAAGGAATGGTACATAGTACAGGGGCCACAGTGGGAAATGCCCATTTTTTGGGTTACCACCCTGTGATATTAGACAGATCGTCATACCATGAGTTCCCCAGATGATCTAAGTGTTCTTATAGGTCTATTCAGAGTGCTGGTGGTCTTTCAGGGCACCTGCTTTGATAACCAAATTTGATGGAAGATTCAGGACAGGTAAGAGAAAGTACTCCTTCATGCAGCCCATAGTTAAACTATGGAACTCACTGCCACAAGATGCACCTACGTGGAGAGGTTTGAAAGAAGATGAGACAAATTTGTGGAGGATCAGGCTACCAATGGCTGCTAGTCACAATGGCCATGTTCCACCTCCCCTATGAGAGGCAGTCGGCTTTGAATGTCAGCTGCTGTGAATCACAGATGAGCAGAGGGCTGTTGCCCTCAGGTCCTTCTTGCATGATTCCCACAGGCATCTGGTCAGACGCTGGATGCAGGACTAAAGGGATTATTGGTCTGATCCAACAGGCTCTTACTATGTTCTTAAATTACCTATATTTCAAGGGCCTAGCATTTGAATTATATATATATATATAAAATCATTTCTCAAATTGTGCGCCAAATGTTTCAAAAAATGAAAGAAGAGCTGGGAAAGCAATTAGAGGTCTCAGCTTAATGAAGGAGGAATTCCTTCCCCCTTGTTCCTTGAATTTAAGGGGCAAAAAATAGGAGATCACTTAATGAAGCCCACAAGCCGCAACACCAGACACCCCATAGTTTTTGCCAACACAACACACACACACACACACAGAGGGGGGCCAGACAACAATATCTCTGTTCCTTATAGTGCTGCAGGTTGTTACTTAACTCCTTTGTTCCTCCCATTTTTTTCAGTGGGCCACCACTGAAGAGACCCTGTCTGGTAAAACCTGATAGATCTTCTGTTCCAATTTCTTTCCTGCCAACAGTGAAATCAGGACATCATCACAAATACAAATGTAAGCTGGAGGAGCTCCTTTTTCAAGTGGTTATATCAGTGATTGGTCACTGGCAGCAAACTTCGGCATTAGCTTTGCATTTACAGATGTCCCTTGATGCTGGGGAAGAGATTTGGATGCGGAAATAAATTTGTGAGATGCCTACAGCAATGAAATTGCATGGAAGGCTCCCTCCCAGCAACCCATGGGTTCTGCATGTCCTATGATTCCACAGTTGCAGTTTGACACAGGGTGAAGCCAGCACCCAATCAGCACCCAATCGTCTTAGCTTTTCTTTACGTTAGGAAAGAGGAACCTGTGATCCTCCAGCTGTTGCTTGATTGCAATTTCCACCACCCCTGGTTATGTGGACGGGGCTTATGGGAGTTGGAGTCTGACAATATCTGGAGGACCACAGGTTCCTCATCCCTGCCCTATGCTAGTCCAAATAGTATAGCGCAGGATTCATGTAGGAAGCACAGTGAGAATTGCTTCATGTGCTTGTTCCAGGAGGTTGTTGTTGTTTAGTAGTTTAGTCGTGTCCGACTCTTCGTGACCCCATGGACCAGAGAACGCCAGGCACTCCTGTCTTCCACTGCCTCCTGCAGTTTGGTCAAACTCATGCTGGTAGCTTCGAGAACACTGTCCAACCATCTTGTCCTCTGTCGTCCCCTTCTCCTTGTGCCCTCAATCTTTCCCAGCATCAGGGTCTTTTCCAGGGAATCTTCTCTTCTCATGAGGTAGCCAAAGTATTGGAGCCTCAGCTTCACGATCTGTCCTTCCAGTGAGCATTCCAGGAGGTACCTTGGCACTGAAGAACTTCCTGTTACACTTCCTGTCGCTGCCCCAGTGGCTGCCATCTGCAGGCACCCTTGCGGTATCTCAAGGCCTCATCAACCAAACAGAACGGCAGGTGAATCAATCTTCTTTATTTGGGTTTTCAAGCCAGTCTCATCATTGGAGCCATTAAGAGAACTTTGAAATAATTACCTGTAGTGTAATAAATGTTTGTGTACGTTCAGTCTCTCCATTTATCAACAAGATACTAAACCGAGTGCTTAATTTTATACAATAGCCTAAAGGTGAGAGCTTGACATTATGCTAATATCCTTCAGCACAAAAAAACAGAAGGTTCTCCAACTGTGTTGATAGAGAGAAAGTGTCTGGCAAACACATTGCAACTGTTCTCCCGCTCGCTTTCTTACTTTAAATACACACACAGGCATGCCACACAACTGCTGTCAGTTACACGGCTTGAAAGTGACAAGCAAGAAATTTACTGATATTTCTGCAAGCACTCCTAATATTTTTGAACAACTGCAAGCAACACCAAAACAGCCAACTAGTAAATGATGGTACTAAAAACCCAAAAGAAGCAATGCCTATATTAGAAAACCAGCAGACCACCCAATTTAAAATAATCCTAAATGATTTTTTTAATCACATTTTTAAAAAACTTTAAATCAAGCTTTGGTACAAAAAGTTGAGCTGTAAGAAAGATAAGAGTTATAGGACAACTACAATTTGCTATCAATGATATGCATTCCCCAAATTCCTATAATAAATTCTAATTTATTATTATTTATTTATTGCATTTACACCCGACCTTTTTCTCCAAGAACCTCAAGGTGGAGTACATGGTTCTCCCCATCCACATTTTATTCTCACAACAAACCTGTGAGGTAGGTTAGACTAAGAGGCAATGACTGGTCCTAGTGAGATTCACACCTCAGTGGGGATTTGAACCCTGATCTCCCAGGTCCTAGTCTGACACTCTAACCATTATACCATATATACAGGCTTTCCAATGCAAGGTATAATGCAACATAAAGAATTCCCTTGCATACTAAGACATTTATTCCAGTTTCAGTATAAATCCCATCTCCCTTCCATATGAATGAATAACCAGATTTTGTGATGGGCAAGAGTACTGATTCTGTGTTATAGGTTTACCTCAGTGGTGAGGTGATAATACAGTAGAGATTTTAGATAAATGAAATATGAAGGAAAGCAGGGGAGCAGCTCTTTCTGGGTTTCGTGATAGAATTTGGGTTTTGTTTTTTTACTAGAATTCTTTGAGGTCATAGTGATAACTCGAGAAGCAATAAAGCTCAATACCTGTAACTGATATACCAAACTTTTGGAGCAAGATCAATCAATTTAAGACCAAACACCCTCCACCAGGTGAGTCTACTAGATGAGGTTGCGGGGGGGGGGGGGAGAACCAAAAACTGGGAGGCTTCTAAGAAGAGCTGCTCCACCTGTGGAATACCCTTCCCTGACAGGTAAAGCAAGACACCTGTTTGTTTTTTTCATTTAGAAAACAAATTAAGATGCATCTGTTCACTGTATTTTTAATAGTGTTTTTTTTTTTTTTAAAATTGCTTTTATT